>NC_061807.1:10098169-10422764 GCF_021462225.1 Girardinichthys multiradiatus | reverse complement strand
AGCATTAAAAGAATTTTCCCATAACAAGATTAGAAAGGCTCAAGTGAATAAAGAGAGTGTTGAGGCGGTATATTTTGATATTGAAAGAGCATATGATATGATGTGGAGGGAAGGGCTATTGATGAAAATTAGAAGAATGGGTATAAATGGTCGTATGTTTAGAGGGCTTGAGAATTTTTTAGAAGGAAGACAAATACAAGTGAGGATAGGGAAGGAGTATTCTGAGAGATTGAATTTAGAAAATGGGACACCACAGGGAAGCATAGTAAGCCCGTTATTATTTTCCGTTATAATTAATGATGTGTTTAAGGAAGTAGGGAGTGGAATGGGATTTTCACTGCTGATGATGGAGCAATGTGGAAAAGGGGAAGGAATTTAAAATGTATTGTAAAGAAGCTGCAGGGGGCTATTTCAGTTGTAGAAAAATGGTCATATAAATGGGATTTTAAGTTTTCTGTGGAAAAAACTAAAATAATGTTTTTTACACGGAAAAGAGTTGATGAAAAAATCAAGTTGAAATTATATGATCAGGAGTTGGAAAGAGTTAAATCTCCAAAAGCTAAATTATATTCAATATCAAGCTTTAAGAATATGTACAGATGCTTTTAAAACATCTTCAATAGCAGCATTACAAGTTGAAATGGGAGAAATGCCTCTTAAATTTAGAAGGGACCAGTTATCTTTGAATTATTGGGCAAATTTACAAGGACAAAGGAATGACCATCCAACATTAACAATGCTTACAACAGGTTGGGAAAAGGAAAAAACAAAAAGCTTTGGATGGATAATAAATTCTAAATCTGATTAAATTCATTTAGATAAATTAGATATAGGTGTCATGATGTAGGGTTGTTTGGTTTTTGGTTTCGGGGTTTTTCCTTATGTTTTTCACTATTCAAGTTTTAAATCATATTTCTGTTTATTTTCCTGGTCATGCTTTTGGTTTGTCGTCTTGTTCATGTTTTGTCAAGTTTAGTTTTCGGATCTGGTTATGCTTTAGCTTCATGTTTTTCTAGTTTGTTTATTAGAGTCTCTGTCTTTGCCGCAGCCACGTTTTTTTCTGTCTGTTAATTAAGTTTATTCAGTGCACCAGCTTCAAGTGAATCTGTCTCCTTACTCCACCTGGTTTTCACGCCATATATTCACAACTGTTCTGTTAGTCTTCGTGGAAACATCTTTCACTCTCATGCTCTTGTCTAGTTCTCATGCTCAAGTCTTGTTTTTTTGATCATGCCATGCCTGTCTTGCCTGCCCGTTTGTTTTGTTCCTGCCTCCTGTAGTGAGTGAGTTTTCGTTATTAAATCTTTTTCACTTTCCATCACGCTGCCTGCTCGTCTGCATTGTGGGGTCCAATTCCAAGTAAACCGTGACAGAATCGTGACAATACATCAGAGTTCCATTACCTACAATACCACCTTGGATACTTCCTTATGCAAAAATAGATTTTTCATTATTAGAAAAGAAAAACTAAATTAAATTTATTTTATGAATAAATATATTGTACAAGAATATATAAACTGGTATTATAACTATGTACATATATATACTGATACTGATCAAAAAATACTGCAAATAGGATAGGAATAGCTTTTTTTTGTACCACAATTGAATATTAAAGTAGGAAAAAGGGTAAGTGATAGAGTATCGATTTATACAGGAGAAATGCTTGCTTTACTTCTAGCAGTTCAGTGGGTGGAAGAGGTTAGACCATTAAAATCAATCATTTGCTCAGACTCTAGTTCATCATTGGCCAGTTTGCAACATAGTCAATCAGATAGTTGACCAGATATATTAATTGAAATACAACAAACACTTTAAAGAATTATTATGATGGGGCTTACAGTTTATTTTATATGGGTTCCAGCACGTCACGGGGTTAAGGGGAATGAAATGGCACATAATATGGCTAAGAAGTGCCAATAGAATAATGGTTGACATTAATGTTAGGTTTAGTGTAAAAGAAGTAAAGGGAGACCAATGGCTTGGATATCAGCGGTGAGACGTCCTGACAAAAACTTCTCCAGCATCCCAACATACTTGCAAATTTGTTCCAGACATTTCCATTCTGGTGAGTGTCTAAATTTGGTTTGTTGGTCATTTTGTCCTGGTGTACTTCGTCAATGGTTTATTCAATTCAACTTAGTTTAGTTACATTTTTTTTAACTTTAGTATTAGTTTTATAGAAGTGGGTCAACCTAGGTTAGGTCGGGTTTATATTTTGCATGTAGCATAGTCCGAGTTTAGACATAGTGTACATCGGGGTTATTACATTAATGTAAAATAAACTGTTTTAATTTTCTAGTGTTATCACTTTTACAGCAGTTATGCTGATCTGTGTTCCAATATGTCCTTTTCAAGGCAAACCTTCATATGAAATGGATGAGTTAAATCCTGACTAAGTTCCAACGCTGCACATGGGTCACTCTGAAATAAAAGTCTCAACATCAGACAGACATGCTCGTCGATTAAAGAGATGTTACAGCTGTGCACAAGGAGACGTTGAAGGCCAGGCAGTAATGGACATGGTGGATCAACAAGTTGAAGAGGGATTAGCACAAGTTATAGATACTGAAGAAACCCCAGAAGAGATACATATTGAAGATACTTTAGAGGAGGCTATAGAGGAGGAGCAAGTTGTGAAGGAATCCCCAAGACAGGAGCTCAGTGAGGCTGCAGATGGGGAAGAGGAAGAATTGGTACATGAACCACCAGCAAAGAGGCAACAAATAGGATGTCAGTTCTGCGAGCAAAGAAGAGCAGAAATAAACCGTCTGTTACAGGAGAACAGGAGCTCATGTCAGAGCTGAATAAAAAACAGCTGGACCAAGATTTTTTTAAGGATGACACAAGAAAGGTCAAGTATTATACAGGTCTTCCTTGCTTTGTCATCTTGTCATCATTGTTTAACACTGTTAGGCCTTTTCTGCCAGCATCTAAAAAAATTTCACAATTTCAAATGGTTTTACTTACAATAATGCGTCTTAGACTTGATCTACCTGTTCAGCATCTTTGCCTTCTTTTTAATGTGTCACGTAAAACTCTGTCCAATACCTTTGCTGACACCCTAGATGTGTTGCATGCGTCCTTACGCCCATGGTAAACTGTCCTGAGAGGCCTGAGAGGCCACCTCAGTTTTTGGAAACATTTGGAAAACGTGTAGCCATTATTGACTGCTTTGAAATAGGCACAGAAAGACCCTCAAATTTAAAAGCACGTGCACAATCTTTCTCTCGTTACAAAGAAGACACACTATAAAATACCTTGTTGGCATCACACCACATGGTTCAATTTCTTTTATTTCCAGGGTTGGGGTGGACGTGCATCAGACAAGCACATAACAGAAAACTGTGGCCTTCTATCCAAATTATTACCTGGGGACATTGTGTTAGCTGACAGAGGCTTTGATATTAAAGATAGTGTGGGAATGATGTGTGCTGAGGTCAAAATTCCATCATTCACTAAAGGGAGATGTCAACTCGATGCTAAAGATGTTGAACAAACATGAGCTATAGCCCACCTTAGAATTCATGTGGAAAGAGTGATTGGATGCATGAGAAACATACAAAATGTTACACAGGACTATACCAATTAGGTTGCTGCTTACATGTGAAGGTGAAGAGGTGACACTTCTTGACAAGATTGTGGGCGTCTGCTGCAGTTTAGTGAACATGTGTTCCAGTGTGGTTGTAAAACCTAATGCAAATGAAACCTGCACATGTTAATGTGAATGTTCAATGAAGGTACTGATGTTATGTAAATGTAGGTTGTAAAACAATGTTGCATTCATTGTTGTTGAAGTATTTGTACAGTTGAATGATAACAGTAAAGTGACTGTTTTTTCTCATTTAATAAATATTCATGTGGTAAACATTAATAAAACATTTCATCGAATCACTTCAGGTAATGTGATGAAAAAGATCAGATTTTAAGTAAACATTTGATGTAATTAGACATTTGAAAGTAAACATTTAAAGGCAACACATATTGATGTAATAGATCCCATTTAAAGTATATATTGATTTATTTTACATATTTCAGGTAACAAGTAAGCATGTAACTAAATAGATCCAATCTTTGAGTAAAAAACTGAGGTAATTAAACATTTCAAAGTAAACATTAAAAGGTAACCAATGTGATCAGATCACATTTTTAAGTAAACATTTGATGCATAACATTTCAGGTAACGAGTAAATATGTAATGAAATATATCCTATTTCTAAGAAATCATTTAATGTAATTAAACACTTCAAATAAAACATTTTATGTAAACGTGATGAACATCATCTGAGGTAATACCTTATATAGGGGAAATTGCTTCACAAAAATAAGAAATGCAAATATAAGTCGCACAGCACAATTTACATGCTGTTCGATTACTTTTTACCCAGTTATGTCTCCCTCGAAGCTGGGGTACAGGCGTGCTCTGAGAAATATCTACCGACAAGCTCAGGGAGACAAATATCTTTAAAGAAACGTTGTGCTTTTTGGAGGCGTGGTTCCCAGAATTTCTGATCTGGAAAGACACGGACCACAGCCATGTCTTTCTGGGTCCACACAACAAGGTCACAGTAGCTTGATTTTGTAACAAAGATCTCAGTTTGTGCCTGTCTGTAGTATGGATGTTGTTTCTTCAGGTGAAGTTCATTGCCAGACACCTGAAGGCAAACGTTTTTGTCATTTTTTTTAAATCAGTTCAAAACGTACTTTAAAAATCATGTGATCACATTTTCTCATCCTCAATATACACACACACAAAAAAAAAGACAGACTGATTCTAAAAGAACATACACTAAGACTTTATGTAAAATTAAGGAGACAATAGCAACGTACCTTTGTTCGAACCACAACGTATTCACAATCCAAGGGGTTAAAAATGTCCAAATCGTGTACCCAGCCATTCGCAAATTGGACATGCGCTTCCATTGACTTGTAATTCTTAAAATTACTTGCGGTGTGTACACTGACACCACAGACCAGGTATGCAAATATGTCTGGGAATGTCAGTGGAGGCAAATGTTCAGGGTCTCTGCTCCAATTTCTTAATTCAAAGGGGTCAACATTTCCAATTTTAGCTATTTTTTTGAGGTACCGTCTTTTGGCATCTGGGAGAAGTATAGTCTACTTTGTTTTGAGCTGATTTTCAGCATTATGCAGGATACAGCTCTAACACCGGAATACAGTTTCTTCTTCTTCTTCTTGTATTATTTATTGGCGGTTGGCAAATAACGTTATGATGTGCATTACCGCCACCAACTGGTATGGAGTGTGGTTCTTCATGGTTTTAAATCTTATTTACTATTACAACAATCAAATTCTATTTATTAATTTAGTTTTCTTGAAAAATCTAATTATAATTTGAATATGTTTGCTACCTAAACTTCTTTGCAAAGTATCTCTCAAAATAAAATGTTCTTTAATACCTACAAATTCTCTCCTTAAAATTGTTCTTTCTTGTTCATATTTCTGACACTTCAGTATTACATGTTCTGTTGTTTCCTCCTCTCCACAATGATCACATTTTCCTGTATTATGTTTCTTTATTTTAAACAATGTATAATTAAATCCTGTATGTCCTATACTTAATCTTGTAATTAATCGTTCCTCTTTTCTGCTCCTTCTTCCAGTTCTTACTTCTCCTACTATCTTGTTGATTCTATAAAACCATCTTCCTTTCTTTTCTTCATCCCACCTTTTTTGCCACTCTTTCCTGATTCTCTGTTTAATTATATTTATTGCCTCTGACCTACTAATATTAATTATAAAGCTAATGTTGTTTTGTGTTGCCTTCTTTGCCATCCTGTCTGCCATCTCATTCCCTCCAACTCCTACATGTGCTGGTACCCATAAAAACACTAATATTAAACCCGTCCTTTGTATTCTAAATAAATATATTTTATTTTCAACAAAATGTCTGGTCTACCATCTGAATGATTATGTTTTAAACTTAATAATGCTGAACTTGAGTCTGAACAAATGATTGTTTTTAATGGTTTTATATCCTCCACCCACTGCACTGCTAACAATATTGCTAATAATTCTCCTGAATATACTGATAATCCATCTGTAATTCTTTTTCCTACTTTTATTTTAAATTCTGGTATTACAAATGCTACTCCAATTTTTTCATTTGTTTTTGATGCGTCTGTGTAAATCTGGACATAATGATAGTAATTGTTTATATATTCTTGTATTATACTTGAATATAATCTACATTTTGTATCCTTTTTCTTTTCCATCAATGCCATATCCACCACTGCTTCTGGTAATAGCCAAAGTGGCACTACTGGCAAAGGCAACATTGAACTTATTTCTTTTTCATATATTTGAAATTCTTCTGCTATGTTACTGATAATCCAACCAAAACTCTTAACTTGTTTTTTTTTCTTTTTCCCAGCATGGTTTTAAAATATCACGTGTGGGATGATCCGGATTATTGCTTTGTAAGTTTATCCAGTAATTTATTGCTAACTGTTTCCTTCTTAGATCTAATGGCATCTCTCCCATCTCTACCTGAAGTGCTGCTATTGGACTGGTTCTGATTGCTCCTGTACTAATTCTTAAAGCTTGATGTTGTATATTTTCTAATTTTATAAGATGAGTGTTAGCTGCTGATCCATAAGTTATACTTCCATAATCAATATTTGATCTAATTAATCCTGTATAAATTATTTTTAATGATGTTCGATCTGCTCCCCAATCAATACCAGCCATACATCTCATAATATTTAATATTTTTTTGCATTTATCTATGATTCTTTCTATATGTACTTTCCATATAATTTTTTCATCAAACCATATACCTAAAAATTTTATATTTTTTACTTGTTCTAAAACTTGATTGTATAATTTTAGTTTTATATTTTCTCTTTTCCTTTTCTATGTAAACACCATTACTTTTGTTTTTTCCACTGAGAATTTAAATCCCCATTGATTTGCCCATTGTTCTATTCTAATAATCTCATCCTGTATTTTCTTTTCAATAAGTTTGATATTACGACCCCTTTTCCATGTAGCTCCATCATCTGCAAATAGTGAAAAACCGACTTCCTTACCAATATTTTTAAATACATCATTTATCATTATAGAAAACAATAAAGGACTTATAATACTTCCTTGAGGAGTACCATTATCTATTATATATTTTCCTGACAATTCTTGACCAATTCTTACATGTATTGTTCTATTTGATAAGAAATCTTTAATCCAGTTAAACATTTTTCCAGTAATACCCATTTTATTTAATTTAATTAATAATCCTTCAACCCACATCATGTCATATGCTTTTTCTATGTCGAAAAATACAGCTACTACATTTTCTTTGTTTATTTGTGCTCTCCTAATTTCATATTCTAAACATAATCCAGAGTCATTTGTGCTTCTCCCTTTTCTAAACCCATTTTGATTTCTAGATATATACCCATTAATATTTAAATAATATGTTAATCTATTATTAATCATTTTTTCCATGATTTTACAAATATTTGATGTTAATGCGATCGGTCTATAATTTTCTGGTTTTGTGTTATCTTTTCCTGGTTTAGCTATTGAAAAAATTATGGCTTCCTTCCAGCTCTGTGGCAGCTCTCCCTCCTCCCAGACTTTATTGTATAATTTTAATATTTAGTCTTTTGCTTTGTCATTGAGATGTTCTATCATCGTATAGTAAATTTGATCTTTTCCAGGTGATGTAATTTTTGTTTTCCTGGTTACAAAGTTCAATTCTCCTTGTGTAAATGGTTCATTTATTAATTTATTTGTATCTACATTATTTTGCATTAATTCTTTATATTTCATCTTTGTGATTTCCCTACCTTTCTTTCCCTCTTCACTAATATTATTTGAACTATGAATTTTACTAAATGTTTTAGCTAATATTTCAGCTTTTTCTTTATCTTTCTTTATAGTTGTATTATCTATTTTGTATAGGATATCCATATTATTTTCTAATACCATTCATTCTTTTAATTGTTTTCCAAATTTGGTCTATTTTTGTTTCTCTCCCTACGGTATTACAAAAGTTTCTCCAATATTCTCTTTTTGCATTCTTAATGATCTTTCTCACTTTTACTTGCTTTATTTTGTACTCAATTAGATTCTGATAAATTGGGTTACTTTTTAACATTTTAAATGCTTTATTTCTTAATTTTATTACTTCACTACATTATTTTGTCCACCATGGCACAATTTCTTTTATCTTTCTGTCTTCCTCCTTTTTTTATTGATTCTTCTGCAGCCTGTAAGATTTTTTTACAGATATTTATATTTAAACTATTTATATCAATTGACTCATCTATTTCTTCCATTTTCTTTTGACTTAAATATTTAAATTTTTCAGCCTTATTAAAGTTCCATCTTTTATATAACCCTGTATTCCTGTTATTTATTAATATTCCTGTTATGATTTTAATGGGGTAATGATCACTGCCTACTGTTGTATCTTTGTCAATGTCCCACTCACAGTTATTAGCTAAACAATTTGATATAATTGTTAAATCAATCACAGACTCTGTACCTGTTTTTACATTAATTCTTGTTCCTCTTCCATCATTTATACATACCAAATTTTTCATTTCCATTATTTCTTCAATAACTTGTCCATTTTTATCATTACATTTTCCCCATAATGTGCTGTTAGCATTAAAATCTCCACACCAGATTACTTTTCCTTCTAAATACCCCATTAATGAATCCATCAACTCGAATAATAATATTTTACATGGATTATAAAAATTTATTATCTTACATTTTTCTTTTGTATTGTAAATTTCAACTACTATGTATTCTAACTCTTTGCCTTTTCCTAATATCTGATATTGTATCCCTTCTTTTATAAATATTCCACATCCTCCTCCACTTCCTTCTATTCTATTCCTTCTGATACTATTAAACCCTTTAACTACAAAATCTAGGTTTGGTTTTAACCACGTCTCCTGTATAAATTTAATTTCTGGTTTTTCTTCAATTCCATCTATATACCATTTAAATTCCTGTCCAATAGCTATTAAGCTTCTTTCATTCCACTGTAATATTATCATATGTTTCTATCAGCTGGGGTTCCTCCTTGCCTTCCATCTGTTTCCAACTTTTTATTAATGTTTTCCCAAGATCCTTCTTTAAACCCTAAGAACTTTTCTGCTCCTCTGACTATTATTTTAATCTTTTCTGTTTTGAGTTTAGCCTGTTCAGTGCAGTTAATGACATAAGCTATGAATAATATCAGTTTTTCCACAGACATTGTAACATTTTCCTCTGATTCTACTTTCCTTTGTTGATAATCTTGAATCCTAATTTGACCTTCATCCCTTAATCTTTCTTTCTGGACATTTTTGACTGCTTCAGCATAGCTTATGTTTTTAGTCATTTTAATTTGTTGAATTTCTTTTGCTTTCTTCCTTACCTCACATCCCCCGAATGATTTTATCTTCTCCTATAATCTTCCTCTCTGTCACCGTTTTCTTGCAAATGTTTTCAACTTGTAAAGCCTTTCTTCTTTGTTCTTCGGTTTTACACAACACCAGTATATTTCCATCTCTCAATACCTTCACCATTTCAACATCTCCTATCTTTTTTTTTATTTCTCTAGATAGTGAAATAGGACTCAGGACTTGTAATTCTTAAAATTACTTGCGGTGTAAACACTGACACCACAGACCAGGTATGGAAATATGTCTGGGAATGTCAGTGGAGGCAAATGTTCAGGGTCTCTGCTCCAATTTCTTAATTCAAAGGGGTCAACATTTCCAATTTTAGCTATTTTTTCTAGGTACCGTCTTTTGGCATCTGGGAGAAGTTTGTCGCAATATAGTCCACTTTGTTTTGAGCTGATTTTCAGCATTATGCAGGATACAGCTCTAACACCGGAATACAGTTTATTTTCGTCTGTGGCCTTTAAAGATGGCGCCGATCGACTGCGCGAGACGTAAGTGCCCCACAACGTCACTGCGCAGTGACGTCGGTTCCAAAGAACGTTATTTTACATTGTAGGAAATAGGTCCAGAGGAATAAGTTGGTTAGGAATCTTAGTAATATGAAAATGAAATTAGACCTTGTTGATTTATTGCAAAAGATTCAGAACACAGAGGATATCAGGCTATATTTTATTTTTAAAACAGTGTAAGTTGTATAATAGGATTTAGTGTATGAAGGGGTATGTATAAGTATGTATAGATGTCATGTGGTTCACACTCCTTACCAGTTGGTGGCGGTAATGCCTCCTTCAGTTGTTTGCCAACCGCCATTATAAGAAGAAGAAGAAGAAGACAATCGGTCACATCATTTGAGTTGATGGATGAATTAATGGGATACTTAGAAGGAAAAGTAATCTGGTGTGGAGATTTTAATGCTAACAGCACATTATGGGGAAAATGTAATAATAAAAATGGACAAGTTATTGAAGAAATAATGGAAATAAAAAATTTGGTATGTATAAATGATGGAAAAGGAACAAGAATTAATGTAAAAACAGGTACAGAATCTGTGATTGATTTAACAATAGTATCAAATTGTTTAGCCAATAACTGTGAGTGGGACATTGACAAAGATACAACAGTAGGCAGTGATCATTACCCCATTAAAATCATAACAGGAATATTAATAAATAACAGGAATACAGGATTATATAAAAGATGGAACTTTAATAAGGCTGATTGGGAAAAATTTAAATATTTAAGTCAAAAGAAATTGGAAGAAATAGATGAGTCAATTGATATAAATAGTTTAAATATAAATATCTGTAAAAAAATATTACAGGCTGCAGAAGAATCAATAAAAAAAGGAGGAAGAAAGAACGATAAAAAAATTGTGCCATGGTGGACAAAAGAATGTAGTGAAGTAATAAAATTAAGAAATAAAGCATTTAAAATGTTAAAAAGTAACCCAATTTATCAGAATTTAATTGAGTACAAAAGAAAGCAGGCAAAGGTAAGAAAGATCATTAAACATACAAAAAGAGAATATTGGAGAAACTTTTGTAATACCGTAGGGAGAGAAACAAAAATTGATCAAATTTGGAAAACGATTAAAAGAATGAAGGGTATTAGAAAAGAATATGGATATCCTATATTAAAAATAGATAATATAACTATAACGGAAGATAAAGAAAAAGCAGAAATATTAGCTAAAACATTTAGTAAAATTCATAGTTCAAATAATATTAGTGAAGAGGGAAAGAAAGGTAGGGAAATCACAAAGATGAAATATAAAGAATTAATGCAAAATAATGTAGATACAAATAAATTAATAAATGAACCATTTACACAAGGAGAATTGAACTTTGTAACCAGGAAAACAAAAAATACATCACCTGGAAAAGATCAAATTTACTATACGATGATAGAACATCTTAATGACAAAGCAAAAGACAAAATATTAGAATTATACAATAAAGTCTGGGAGGAGGGAGAGCTGCCACAGAGCTGGAAGGAAGCAATAATTATTCCAATAGCTAAACCAGGAAAAGATAACACAAAACCAGAAAATTATAGACCAATCGCATTAACATCAAATATTTGTAAAATAATGGAAAAAATGATTAATAATAGATTAACATATTATTTAAATATTAATGGATATATATCTAGAAATCAAAATGGGTTTAGAAAAGGGAGAAGCACAAATGACTCTGCATTATGTTTAGAATATGAAATTAGGAGAGCACAAATAAACAAAGAAAATGTAGTAGCTGTATTTTTTGATATAGAAAAAGCATATGACATGATGTGGGTTGAAGGATTATTAATTAAATTAAATAAAATGGGTATTACTGGAAAAATGTTTAACTGGATTAAAGATTTTTTAACAAAAAGAACAATACAAGTAAGAATTGGTCAAGAATTGTCAGATAAATATATAATAGATAATGGTACTCCTCAAGGAAGTATTATAAGTCCGTTATTGTTTTCTATAATGATAAATGATGTATTTAAAAATATTGGTAAGGACGTCGGTTGCTCACTATTTGCAGATGATGGAGCTATATGGAAAAGGGGTCGTAATATCAAATTTATTGAAAAGAAAATACAGGATGAGATTATTAGAATAGAACAATGGGCAAATCAATGGGGATTTAAATTCTCAGTGGAAAAAACAAAACTAATGGTGTTTACACAGAAAAGGAAAAGAGAAAATATCAAACTAAAATTATACAATCAAGTTTTAGAACAAGTAAAAAATATAAAATTTTTAGGTATATGGTTTGATGAAAAAATTATATGGAAAGTACATATAGAAAAAATCATAGATAAATGCAAAAGAATATTAAACATTATGAGATGTATGGCTGGTATTGATTGGGGAGCAGATCGAACATCATTAAAAAGAATTTATACAGGATTAATTAGATCAAATATTGATTATGGAAGTATAATTTATGGATCAGCAGCAAACACTCATCTTATAAAATTAGACAATATACAACATCAAGCTTTAAGAATTTGTACAGGAGCAATCAGAACCAGTCCAATAGCAGCACTTCAGGTAGAGATGGGAGAGATGCCATTAGATTTAAGAAGGAAACAGTTAGCAATAAATTACTGGATAAACTTACAAAGCAATAATCCGGATCATCCCACACGTGATATTTTAAAACCATGCTGGGAAAAAGAAAAAAAACCAAGTTAAGAGTTTTGGTTGGATTATCAATAACATAGCAGAAGAATTTCAAATATATGAAAAAGAAATAAGTTCAATGTTGCCTTTGCCAGTAGTACCACCGTGGCTATTACCAGAAGCAGTGGTGGATATGGCATTGATGGAAAAGAAAAAGGATCCAAAATGTAGATTAGATTCAAGTATAATACAAGAATATATAAACAATTACTATCATTATGTCCAGATTTACACAGACGCATCAAAAACAGATGAAAAAATAGGAGTAGCATTTGTAATACCAGAATTTAAAATAAAAGTAGGAAAAAGAATTACAGATGGATTATCAGTATATTCAGGAGAATTATTAGCAATATTGTTAGCAGTGCAGTGGGTGGAGGATATAAAACCATTAAAAACAATCATTTGTTCAGACTCAAGTTCAGCATTATTAAGTTTAAAACATAATCATTCAGAGGGTAGACCAGACATTTTGTTGGAAATAAAACTTACTTTATTTAGAATAAAAAGAATGGGATTAATATTAGTGTTTTTATGGGTACCGGCACATGTAGGAGTTGGAGGGAATGAGAAGGCGGACAGGATGTCAAAGAAGGCAACACAAAACAACATTAGCTTTATAATAAATATTAGTAGGTCAGAGGCAAGAAATATAATTAAACAGAGAATCAGGAAAGAGTGGCAAAAAAGGTGGGATGAAGAAAAGAAAGGAAGATGGTTTTACAGAATCAACAAGATAGTAGGAGAAGTAAGAACAGGAAGAAGGAGTAGAAAAGAGGAAAGATTAATTACAAGATTAAGACTAGGACATACAGGACTTAATTCTACATTGTTCAAGATAAAGAAACATAATACAGGAAAATGTGATCATTGTGGAGAGGAGGAAACAATAGAACATGTAATATTGAAGTGTCAGAAATATGAACAAGAAAGAACAATTTTAAGGAGAGAATTTGTAGGTATTAAAGAAAATTTTATATTGAGAGATACTTTGCAAAGAAGTTTAGGTAGCAAACATATTCAAATTATAATTAGATTTTTCAAAAGCACTAAATTAATAAATAAAATTTGATTGTTGTAATAGTAAATAAGATTTAAAACCATGAAGAACCACACTCCATACCAGTTGGTGGCGGTAATGCACATCTTCAAGTTATTTGCCAACTGCCAAAAAACAACACAGAAGAAGAAGAAGAAGACAATCGGTCACGTGGTTTACCGCATTTACAAGCATTGAACCTTTTTACTCTGTAAACTCCTCGAAGCTTTGCTTCAAATGTTCCATCTCTAGAGTTTGGATCGAAGCCGAGTTATAACTACTCAGTAACTGTTAAAGGATCTTTTGAAGAGAAGCTAACAACAAAGATGTGGAGACAGCAGCTCAAACGGTGGCAGAGTGCAGCAGTGGGAGAGATTTCCCAAACAGCTAAAGAGGACAAAGAAGATCAGCAGCGTCTCAACATCCTGGAGGCTGATTTCAACCCTAAAGTTCTGCTGCACAGATTAGGTTTGTATGGTTTCATGTTTACAGTTTAGGAACATTTTAGGTGACTAATGGATTAGCTTCTTAAAGACCAAATGTTCACCATAGACTTAAAACGTAAACGCTTCGTTACTCGGTGGGAACGACCCACGTCCGCCATTTTGATTGGTTTGTTGTCCTTCAACACTGATATAAGTTTGCTTAGAAACTAATTAATAGGGCTGCACTTAATTAGGGAAACCTGCGATGAGCGATAACAGTGTCTAATAGTGTGATGACGATATGACTTGTAATATATGAACAAATACTTACAGAGCATCAGGAAAGTATTCACAGCGCTTCACATCTTGTTAAGTTACAGCCTCTTTCCAAATTATATTAATCTATCCCCATAATTATATTTGCAAATTTGCCAATCCTGGTGTTCTCTGGCAAATGCCAAGCACCAATTGATTTAAGTTTATTAACTCAAAGTACTTTAGTTTTGTTAATTACATTAATAGAGTCTAAAGAACACAAAGCAATTATAATAATGTTACTCAAAAGCATTACGTTTATTTACTCATTTTATTTAGTATGTGTTAACTTAAATTATCAAGTATGTTGCACTAAAATGCTGTATTTATTTATACTTATTTAAAATTGTTACATGTTCATATTAAAATTGTGGTAAAATAACTTAAAAGGTTCTTATTTTAACAACTTAAAACTTTAATACAGTAACTCAATCCAATTGGGGAATCCGATTGCACCAAACTGTATGAGTAGTATTAACACAATAACAAACTATGATTTGTTCCATTCAGTTTTTATTAACTTGGATTGGAGAGAAAATACATAATGAATACAACCGTACCGTTCGACATGAAGAATTAATACTACAGCCATTACTGAAAACCAAACAATTAGACCTTTTACAACGGACACCTTAAAAGGTACTTGTAATGTTTTTATAAGCATTCATCAACCTAAATAGTACAAAAATGTATCAGGTGCACTTCACTAAAGTAGAATACTGCACAACATGAGAAAGATTTCAGTATTTTAAAAGCAAATTATTTAACTCGTCATTAGCTTGTCATAACCATCACAGTTTAAAGATAGCGATTGTTTATAAGTCAAAAACTATTTTACTTGTCCACAAAATTCTGATGTATTGAGATGCACCTACAGCAAATGCAAATATAGCTAACAGCTGAACTACAAAAAGTATTCACCCTTACTGTAAGAATGCCACAATTGAGCTCAAAATTGAAAATGTATGGCTGTTTGCACAAAGATATTTGTGGCTTCCCAACTGTTCTGCCCAAAACTCAAATCAAGTACTCGTAACACAATTCAAAAGGAAATGCATGAAACTATACATTTTCAGTAATTATCAATTACTTTTACTTTCCTAAAACATTGTAACGCACTGACATGCACCTACAGTAAATACAAATATAGCCAAGAGCTACAAGGACGTCAGTAACTTAAATTGTTCTTGCATATTGTAAGAGTGTAAGAAACTTAAACTTATACACTACAGGTCCTTCTCAAAATATTAGCATATTGTGATAAAGTTAATTATTTTCCATAATGTCTTGATGAAAATTTAACATTCATATATTTTAGATTCATTGCACACTAACTGAAATATTTCAGGTCTTTTATTGTCTTAATACGGATGATTTTGGCATACAGCTCATGAAAACCCAAAATTCCTATCTCACAAAATTAGCATATCATTAAAAGGGTCTCTAAACGAGCTATGAACCTAATCATCTGAAACAATTAGTTAACTCTAAACACCTGCAAAAGATTCCTGAGGCTTTTAAAACTCCCAGCCTGGTTCATCACTCAAAACCCCAATCATGGGTAAGACTGCCGACCTGACTGCTGTCCAGAAGGCCACTATTGACACCCTCAAGCAAGAGGGTAAGACACAGAAAGAAATTTCTGAATGAATAGGCTGTTCCCAGAGTGCTGTATCAAGGCACCTCAGTGGGAAGTCTGTGGGAAGGAAAAAGTGTGGCAGAAAACGCTGCACAACGAGAAGAGGTGACCAGACCCTGAGGAAGATTGTGGAGAATGACCGATTCCAGACCTTGGGGGACCTGCGGAAGCAGTGGACTGAGTCTGGAGTAGAAACATCCAGAGCCACCGTGCACAGGCGTGTGCAGGAAATGGGCTACAGGTGCCGCATTCCCCAGGTCAAGCCACTTTTGAACCAGAAACAGCGGCAGAAGCGCCTGACCTGGGCTACAGATAAGCAGCACTGGACTGTTGCTCTGTGGTCCAAAGTACTTTTTTCGGATGAAAGCAAATTCTGCATGTCATTTGGAAATCAAGGTGCCAGAGTCTGGAGGAAGACTGGGGAGAAGGAAATGCAAAAATGCCAGAAGTCCAGTGTCAAGTACCCACAGTCAGTGATGGTCTGGGGTGCCGTGTCAGCTGCTGGTGTTGGTCCACTGTGTTTTATCAAGGGCACGGTCAATGCAGCTAGCTATCAGGAGATTTTGGAGCACTTCATGCTTCCATCTGCTGAAAAGCTTTATGGAGATGAAGATTTCATTTTTCAGCAAGACCTGGCACCTGCTCACAGTGCCAAAACCACTGGTAAATGGTTTACTGACCATGGTATCACTGTGCTCAATTGGCCTGCCAACTCTCCTGACCTGAACCCCATAGAGAATCTGTGGGATATTGTGAAGAGAACGTTGAGAGACTCAAGACCCAACACTCTGGATGAGCTAAAGGCCGCTATCGAAGCATCCTGGGCCTCCATAAGACCTCAGCAGTGCCACAGGCTGATTGCCTCCATGCCACGCCGCATTGAAGCAGTCATTTCTACCAAAGGATTCCCGACCAAGTATTGAGTGCATAACTGTACATGATTATTTGAAGGTTGACGTTTTTTGTGTTAAAAACACTTTTCTTTTATTGGTCGGATGAAATATGCTAATTTTGTGAGATAGGAATTTTGGGTTTTCATGAGCTGGATGCCAAAATCATCCGTATTAAGACAATAAAAGACCTGAAATATTTCAGTTAGTGTGCAATGAATCTAAAATATATGAATGTTAAATTTTCATCATTACATTTTGGAAAATAATTAACTTTATCACAATATGCTAATATTTTGAGAAGGACCTGTATATATATAAAATGTCTGCAGGGATTTTATCCTGAATTGGAAGGCCAATAATAATGCGAGTGAATATCACAGTAACTGCATTTTTCAGGTGCTGATTTGGATTTGAGCCCACAAAATAATCCAATTTTATGTTAGTTTAGAATTTGCAGAGAAGACATCAGTACCAAATGGCATCTACACATTGCTATGTACAATATAAACCAGTTGATTAAAGATGATTGGAAATCATGACCAAAAAGAGTGATGCAACATTACCATGCAATGTTTATGTTTGAGAACCAATGATTATCTTGAAGAATCTGGAAGTGAAGTTAAGTTAGTCTTGGAACTAACTTAGGAAATAATCAGCAAACGTTTAGACAACCATTCACAATGCAAGATCAGGTAAAATATTATTTTAATAAAATAATGTTTTAAATAATGATCTGCCAAATAAAACCAACCTTCTGGGTGACTAATTCTCAACGGTGTCTAATTAACTGCCTTTATTTATTGAAATAATATTTGAAGAAATATTATTGAGTATTTTGGAAAAGAGCCAAATCTTTCTGGAGGAATGGGGCTTAATGGTGTTTACTTAGTTATCAACTCTAGTAAATGATGTTCAGGGACTATTATTCACTAGCTTGAACACCAACAACCTTTCTGTTGACTAGCCTTAATGCTAGTCCACACGTGTTCTTACCGGCTGGCCGTTGGGCTAACAAAGAAGCTAATAGCTTAGCACCAGCATCAACACATACCTTTAAAATACCAGGTTAATAAAAGGGTTAAAATGCATAAGCGCGGACGGCGCGTTATGAGCAATGTTCTGATTAAAACCACCATTTAAATAAAGTTTATCTTAGCTTTAAAACATACAAAGAACACAGAACCGGCGCGGGCCGTAGCTAGCCCACTAGCACTAAAGATTGCCAGGTTCCACAAAACAAAACTTCATAACATGAAAACGTTTAGGTCATTTCATCCTAAACCTATCTGTTAATCTGCCCCAACCTAACCTCTGACCGTAGCGAGGATATGTTGTCCAAGGGCGATGAAGTTCGACGAAACGTCCACAGTCAAACAAGCGGTTGGCTTTCAGCTAACCTCTGCGTTCACTCTGTGAACAATAGCGTTAGCTCCGGAAAGCTGGCGGCTCGGCCTGTCCGCTGCCCAGCTGTTCGTTACCGCTAATTTCCTCAGTTCCTTCCGATCAGAAGGTGCGTTCGTTCTGTGAACAAAAGGTTAGCTTCCCGCTAACCTCCAGCTGTGGATGAAGAACGAATGTTGTCCGCTGCGGTCTCTACCGTCTTCCTTCAGGCTGAGAGACTGCGCCCTGGCCGGGGTCTCTCTCTCTCTCGAACAGTTTTGCTTCTGTGGAGCCTCGAAGAGAAAATGTAAGCAACTCTTACACCTTAAGTTCCCCGTTCATGAATGAAAATACCGGATACACAGACAGTATTTCATTCTACTTAACTTTGCATATGATCGATGATCGTATGGCTTTGGATCCAGTTGGATTTATGTCTTTTTGCCAGCAAAAGACATCCGCGCGATTTCCTCTCCTATCCGGTCCCTATGGAAGGCCGCGTGGAAGAGGAAGACTTGTGGAAAGGTGGGGGCTTATATGCGGCAGTGTCCTTGCAGGAAGTCCGCAGTCACCCCCCTTTCCTGGCTGGGCTTTTATTTGGGTAATGGCGCCACAGGAAGTCCGCAGTTACCCCTTTCTGGCTGTGCTGGAAGAAGGTTGATGCACTTTATTTTGAAAAGTTCCAGAAAAGTATGTACTGGAGTTTTGGTGTGGAAATCCATGGCTGTATGGTCACAACAGAAAGATTAGATTAGAACCAGCTCTTACCAGTAAACTCCCAAGGATTATTAGTCATTTGATTGGTTTTTCTGTGTATGATTTTCTGTATCATTGTAATGCTTTTCCTCATGAACAGCGCTTTGAGTACCTTGTTGCTGAAAAGTGAAAAGTAAAAAAACTTGACTATTTTTGGTAGGCAGGTTACTCCTGGAAAGGTTCCCTGTTGTTCCACATGGTCTCTCTTTATGGAGGATGGCTCTCACGGTGGTTATCTGGATTCCCAAACCTTTTGAAACGTCTGTAACCCTTTCCAGACGCATAGATTTCAATGACTTTGTTATGAACCAGGATCAACGTGTTATTCATATTCTAGGACTATGCTCTTTTCACAGCGTTCCATTGGAAACAGGTATTTCTACCAGCATTATGAAGCAGTGAGTAACATTCAAGGGAAGGAACAACAAGGCTGGGAGACAGGAACATAGCACATATTTCTGCCACGGGAGCCAGCAGCCAGACCATAAAGGCAATATTGGCTTTTATTTATTTCCTAAACATAAAGTTTCTCAGGTAATTAAGTGCATCGTTTCACAGAGGTTGTTGCTATTTATGTTTGGTTAAAATCAAACATCTGACATCCAAAGGTTTCATTATCAAATTAAAACAACGATATGTTTTCAAAAACCGTAGTAGGACTTAGTAGGACTCATGAATTGTGATCGGCCATGTTGCTCAGCTTAGCACAACTGTCTGATCATTTCACTAACCTGTTTCGCCAGTATTTCAACCCGTTTCTCCTCCGATGCCAGATCATTTCTTTGCCATTGCAGTTGAAAACATTACAAATTGGGGAAAAACTATACCTGGTTTTTCCAGGTCTTTCTTAGGCTTTCTGTGAGTACTCCTTGACTCTTGGACAACTTGTTTGATTATTCTTTTGACTCCTTTGTCAGAATTCAGTTTTATTTATATAGCACCAGTTCACAACACATGTCATCTTAAGGCACTTTACAAAGTCAATTAAATCAAATCATACAGATTTCAAGTCGGGTACATACATTTCAATTAATCCTGACAGTGCAGTCAATTCAGTTATTTATTTAAATTGGTTAAAAAAAAATTCTATCTAAGGAAACCCAGCAGATTGCATCCAGTCAGTGACTTGCAGCATTCACTCCTCCTGGATGAGCATGTAGAGACAGTGGACAGTCGCTGTCATTGACTTTACAGCATGCATGTAGCGACAGTGGAGAGGAAAAACTCCATTTAAACACTGAAAGACATGGCCAAGTGTATCATCGGTAGAAGGTAAACATGAAGTTGTTGGCAACAGAAGGTTGGTCGATGCCCCCCTCCAGGAAGGTGTCACCGGTAGATACAGTGTCAGGCTAGGTGTCGCTTCTAGGAAGAGAAAAGAGAGAGAACATAAAGTTAAAAGCTGAAATAACAACAGATAATGCTAATTTGGAGAGTAGTATGAGAATGTAGCACAGAGTAAAAGTGGTCATTATGTCCTCCAGCAGCCTAAGCCTATAGCAGCATAACTACACAGATAGCTCAGGATGACCTAAGCCTCTCTAACTATAAGCTTTATCAAAAAGGAAAGGTTTAAGCCTAGCCTTAAAAGTAGACAGGGTGTCTGCCTCACGGACCAAAACCGGGAGCTGGTTCCACAGGAGAGGAGCCTGATAACTAAAGGATCTGCCTCCCATTCTACTTCTAGAGACTCTAGGAACCACCAGTAAACCTGCAGTCTGAGAACGAAGTGCTCTGTTAGGAATATACGGACCAATCAGATCTCTGATGTATGATGGAGCTAGATCATTAAGGGTTTTATATGGCGACTGTGGCTCAGTAGGAAGAGTAGTTGTCTTGCAATCAGAAGGTTGTGGGTTCAATTCTAGCTTCCTCCTGTCATATGTTGATGTGCCCCTGGGCAAGGCACTTAACCTCAAGTTGCCTACCGGTGTGCGTATCGGTGTATGAATGTGTGAGCGTTAGTGAGTGCAATTGGGTAAATGTGGCTCTAGTGTAAAACGCTTTGAGCGGTCTGTATGACTGGAAAAGCGCTATATAAGTTCAGACCATTTACCATATGTGAGGTGGAGAATTTTAAATTCTATTCTGGATTTAACAGGGAGCCAATGAAGGGAAGCTAAAATAGGAGAAATATGATCTCTCATTTTAATTTTCATCAGAACTCTTGCTGCAGCGTTTTGGATTAGCTGAAGGTTTACAATACTCCAGCCTTGAAGTAACAAATGCATGGACTACTTTTTCAGCGTCACTCGTGAGTAGGGTATTTCAAATTTTGGCAATGAAAGAAGGACGTCCTAGAAATCTGTTTAATATGGGATTTAAATGACATGTCCTAGTCGAAAATAATACCACGGTTTTTTACTTTATTATGGAGGTAAATTTAATGCCATCCAGGTTAAGTGATTGACTAAACAGTTTCTTTTTCAAAGATTCGACAACATCCGTCTTGTCTAGATTTAGAAGCAGAAAATTTAAAGTCGTCCAAGTTTTTATATCTTCAAGACATGCTTATAGTCTAACTGGTAGGGCTCATCAGGATTCATGGATAAGTAAAGCTGAGTATCATCAGCATAACAGTGAAAACTTATCCTATCCTGCCTGATAATTTTACCTATTGGAAGCATATATATAGTAAAGAGAATTGGCCCAAGTACTGAACCCTGTGGTACTCCACAATTAACCCTGGAGTTTAAAGATAATTTATCATTTACATGAACAAACTGGAATCTGTCAGATAGATAAGATTTAAACCAGCCTAGTGCTGTTCCTCTGATCCCTACAGCATATTCCAGCCTTTCTAAGAGAATATTATGGTCGACTGTATCAAATGCAGCACTGAGATCTAACAGGACCAGTACAGACACAAATCCATTATCTGAGGCCATAAGAATATCATTAGTGACTTTCAGCAGAGCTGTTTCCGTGCTATGATGAGCTCTGAAGCCTGACTGAAACTCTTCAAACAGGTCATTGCTGTGTAATTGCTCACATATTTGACTAGCAACTCTTTTCTGAAGAATTTTAGATAAGAATGGAAGATTGGATATAGGTCTGTAATATATTAAGTCACCTTGATCAAGCAAAGGTTTCTTAAGTAAGCAATAGTAATACCTTTTTGTGAAGGTCTCTTTGCTTTTGCCAGTTTTACCCCTCTGTGCAATACTTCAGTAATAAGAAACCTTCTTATAGGGTATCAATAAATATTAAACCAGCTGATATTGATTTGAACATATAAAAGATGGTTTCTAAATGCTGACAGATTTAATATGGTTGTTTGGCTTTTATACACCTTCAGACATCCATTTCTTCATGGGTTAAATCCTTATTCTCTGTCATTCCAAGTTTTTACCCTTAACGTTCTTTGTGGAATAATTGGCTTTAATTTCTTATAATATGAGGAGTTTTTGATAGTTGCCAACATCTGGTGTGAATATATGTCATTGTTTTTAAAATTTATATTTAACTGAGAAAAAGTTGACATGTTCATTGCTTATTATACCTGCTTTAAAACCTGATTATTCTACATAGAAATTAGTTTAAAAGATTAATTATGCAGCACACTGTAAACAATTGTACACAAGCGAGATGGAGACAAAAAAAGACTTAAATGGTTTCAGTATGTGGTTGTTGAGAATAAGTGAACAGATCATGACATAAATCAACAGACTTAAGAAGCAACAATGCAAAATAAAAGGATAAGAATAAATGGTAATTAAATCAAAGAATTTAATGTAACCAAAGTACCTAAATATATCTTTATTAAAAAGTGACTCAGCCCAGGCTGAAGTAAAAAAACTTTCTAATATACATGATGTGTTTCATTGTTTCCTGCAGATGTTAAGCAGATGCTGATGGTTAAAGAAGAAGCTCCTGTAAACCACAGACCTTGTGCTGGCCTACATGACCCAAAGCTCCACCACATAAAGAAGGAACAGGAGGAGGTCTACACCAGTCTGGGGGGAGAGCAGCTCAATGGGAAGGAGGAGATTGATGCCATCAGGTTTCCAGTCACTGCTACTCCCATAAAGAGTGAGGATGATAAACAGTCCCCTCTACTCTCACAGCTTTATCAAGACCAAATTAAAGGCAGAGCGCTTCCAGAAGATGTTGATGGAGGAGAAGAATCCATCAGGATACAAGATCATGGAGATGGTTCCATTTCCTCAGAAACTGAAGACACTGAGAAGGATGAAAAGGCCGATGATGGAAACATTAACAAACCTTTTAGCTTCCCTGAGTTTGCTGAACAATTTGTTCACCGTGGCTTTCTTCAGAAAGACATGATAAATTCAGAAATAGGATCTTTAAGCTCGCTGGATTTGAAGAACTGTTTCACAAAGAAGAAAAATGTGGAATCGCCAAAGAAAGTCCAGACAGGAGTGAAGTTTAGCTGTGAAGACTGTGGTAAAACCTTTATTGGAAAAGTAAATTTAAACACACACATGAGAATCCACACTGGACAGAAACCTTTCTGTTGTGATCTATGTGGACAACGATTTAGACAAAAAGGAAGTTTAAACAGACACATGAGTATCCACACTGGACAGAAACCTTTCTGTTGTGATCTATGTGGACAAAGATTTACTGAAAAAGGAAGTTTAAACACACACATGAGAATCCATACTGGACAGAAACCTTTCTGTTGTGATCTATGTGGAAAAAGATTTAGCCAAAAAGGACATTTAAACACACACATGAGAATCCACACTGGACAGAAACCTTTCTGTTGTGATCTATGTGGACACAGATTTAATGAAAAAGGAAGTTTAAACAAACACATGAGAATCCACACTGGACAGAAACCTTTCTGTTGTGATCTATGTGGACAAAGATTTAGCCATGAATCAAGTTTAACCACACACATGAGAATCCACACTGGACAGAAACCTTTCTGTTGTGATCTATGTGGACAAAGATTTAACCAAAAAGCACATTTAAACAAACACATCAGAATCCACACTGGACAGAAGCCTTTCTGTTGTGATCTATGTGGACAAAGATTTAACCAAAAAGCACATTTAAACAAACACATAAGAATCCACACTGGACAGAAGCCTTTCTGTTGTGATCTATGTGGACAAAGATTTAGCCAAAAAGGAAGTTTAAACAAACACATAAGAATCCACACTGGACAGAAGCCTTTCTGTTGTGATCTATGTGGACACAGATTTAACCAAAAAGGAGGTTTAAACAGACACATGAGAATCCACACTAGAGAGGAAAATGGCTAAGGTTTGAAGGCTCAAACAGATTACAGTCGCTGTAAAATTTGTGATGTGAAGTGCAAGGCCAGTGGACAATTTGCACAATTTTCGTTGGCCTCAGATATATAGCTACAACTCCTGCATTCAGCACCGTTAACACGCCTGCTAATGGATGCAATTTGTGCGTTAAATTTGTGCCTTATTAAGAAAACTAAAACTGCTTAGTTAAGGATTTTCATGTTGAAGAAATGTTTGAAACATCTGAGATGTTACAATACAAACGGCTGGATGTTGTTTTGATATATTCAATAAAGTTTATATATTGAGAAATACATACACTACCGGTCAAACGTTTTAGATATACTTTCTCACTTAATGGGTCTCTTTATTTTCATGACTATTTACATTGTAGGTTCTCACTAAAGGCAACAAAACTTTGAAGGAACACATAAAAACACCAGTGACTGTCCACTGTCTCTACATGCTCTTCCAGGAGGAGTGAATGCTGCAAGTCACTGACTGGATGCAATTTGCTGGGTTTCCTTAAACAGAAAAACTTTATCCAATTTGAATAAATAACTGAAGGTAGTAAAAGTTAGGTGTAATTGCCCTTTGACCATTTCAAACTCGGAGCTTCTTAAATCAGTTCAAAACGTACTTTAAAAATCATGAGATCACATTTTCTCATCCTCAATGTACAAAAAAAAACAAAAGACAGACTGATTCTAAAAGAACATACACTAAGAATTTATGTAAAATTAAGGAGACAATAGCAACGTACCTTTGTTCGAACCACATCGTATTCACAATCCAAGGGGTTAAAAATGTCCAAATCGTGTACCCAGCCATTCGCAAATTGGACATGCGCTTCCATTAACTTGTAATTCTTAAAATTACTTGCGGTGTAAACACTGACACCACAGACCAGGTATGGAAATATGTCTGGGAATGTCAGTGGAGGCAAATGTTCAGGGTCTCTGCTCCACTTTCTTAATTCAAAGGGGTCAACATTTCCAATTTTAGCTATTTTTTCTAGGTAAGGTCTTTTGGCATCTGGGAGAAGTTTGTCGCGATATAGTCCACTTTGTTTTGAGCTGATTTTCAGCATTATGCAGGATACAGCTCTAACACCGGAATACAGTTTGTTTTCGTCTGTGGCCTTTAAAGATGGTGCCGATCGACTGCGCGAGACGTAAGTGCCCCACAACGTCACTGCGTAGTGACGTTGGTTCCAA
This sequence comes from Girardinichthys multiradiatus, assembly GCF_021462225.1. Taxonomy (NCBI): domain Eukaryota; kingdom Metazoa; phylum Chordata; class Actinopteri; order Cyprinodontiformes; family Goodeidae; genus Girardinichthys; species Girardinichthys multiradiatus. The sequence continues at coordinate 10,397,269 of NC_061807.1, read as the reverse complement.
AGATCGTTATTTTGCATTGTAGGAAATAGGTCCAGAGGAATAAGTTGGTTAGGAATCTTAGTAATATGAAAATGAAATTAGACCTTGTTGATTTATTGCAAAAGATTCAGAACACAGAGGATATCAGGCTATATTTTATTTTTTAAAACAGTGTTAGTTGAATAATAGGATTTAGTGTATGAAGGGGTATGTATAAGTATGTATAGATGTCATGTGGTTCACACTCCTTACCAGTTGGTGGCGGTAATGCCTCATTCAGTTGTTTGCCAACCGCCATGGCCTCGGACTTGGAGGAGCTGATCTTCATCCCAGCCGCTTCACACTCGGCTGCGAACCGCCCCAGTGCATGCTGTAGGTCTTAGCTAGATGGGGCCAGCAGGACCACATCTTCTGCAAAAAGAAGAGACGAAATCCTCTGGTCCCCAAACCAGACCCCCTCCGGCCCTTAGCTGTGCCTAGAAATCCTTTCCATAAAAGTTATGAACAGGACCGGTGACAAAGGGCAGCCCCGCCAGAGTCCAACATGCACCGGGAACAGGTCCGACTTAGTGCCGGCAATGTGAACCAAACTCCTGCTCCGCTTGTACAGAGACCGGATGGCCCCTAGCAAAGGGCCCCCGATTCCATACTCCTGGAGCACCCCCCACAGGGCATCACGAGGCACACAGTCGAATGCTTTCTCCAGGTCCACAAAACACATGTGGACCAGTTGGGCAAACTCCCACGAACACTCGAGTACCCTGTAGAGGGTATAGAGCTGGTCCAGTGTCCCACAGCCGGGACAAAAACCACACTGCTCCTCCTGAAGCCGGGGTTCGACTATCGGCCGGTCTCTCCTATCCAATACCCTGGCGTAGGCCTTACCAGGGAGGCTGAGGAGTGTGATCCCCCTGTAGTTGGAACACACCCTCCGGTCACCCTTCTTATGAAGGGGGACGACCACCCCAGTCTGCCAATCCAAAGGCACTGTCCCTGTCCGCCACGCAATGTTGAAGAGGCGTGTCAACCATAACAGCCCAACAACATCCAAAGACTTGAGGTACTCAGGGTGGATCTCATCCAACCCCGAAGCCTTGCCACCGCGGAGCTTTTTAACCACCTCGGTGACTTCAGCCTGGGTGATGAAAGAGTCCAACCCCGAGTCCCCAGCCTCTGTTTCCACCAGGGAATGCGTGATGGCAGGATTGAGGAGATCCTCGAAGTACTCCTTCCTCCGGCCGATAATGTCCCCAGTCGAGGTCAGCAGCTCCCCACCCCCACTATAAACAGTGTTGGCGAAGCACTGTTTCCCCCTCCTGAGGCGCCAGACGGTTTGCCAGAATCGCTTCTGGGCCAACCGGTAGTCCTTGTCCATGGCCTCACCGAACTCTTCCCAGGTCCGAGTTTTTGACTCTGCCACCACCCGGGCCGCGGCACGCTTGGCCCCACGGTACCCGTCAGCCACCTCAGGAGTCCCACAAGCCAACCACAGCCGATAGGACTCCTTCTTCAGTTTGGCAGCGTCCCTTACTGCCGGTGTATACCACCGGGTTCAGGGATTGCCGCCGCGACAGGTACCCCAGACCTTACGGCCGCAGCTACGGCAGCAGCATCGACAATAGATGTGGAGAACATGGTCCACTCGGACTCTATGTCTCCAACATCCCTCGGAATCTGGTCAAAGTTCTCCCGGAAGTGAGAGTTGAATACATCCCTGGCCGAGGGCTCTGCCAGACGTTCCCAGCAGACCCTCACTATGCGCTTGGGCCTGCCAAGTATGTCCGGCTTTCTCCTCCTCCAGCGGATCCAACTCACCACCAGGTGGTGATCAGTGGACAGCTCAGCCCCTCTCTTCACCCAAGTGTCTAAAACATGCGGCCGAAGGTCTGATGATACGACAACAGAGCCGATCATTGACCTCCTGCCTAGGGTGTCCTGGTGCCAAGTGCACTGATGGACACCCTGATGTTTGAACATGGTGTTGATTATGGACAATCCGTGACTAGCACAGAAGTCCAATAACAAAACACCGCTTGGATTCAGATCGGGGAGGCCATTCCTCCCAATCACGCCTCTCCAGGTGTCAGTGTCGTTTCCCATGTGGGCGTTGAAGTCCCCCAGCAGAATAATGGAGTCCCCGGGAGGGGCACTATCCAGCACCCCCGACAGGGACGCTGAGAAGGCCGGGTAGTCCGCACTACTACTCGGCCAGTAGGCCGAAACGATAGTCAGAGTCCTCTCCCCAACCCGAAGGCGCAGGGATGCGACCCTCTCATCCACTGGGGTAAACCCCAACACGAGACAGCTGAGCTGGGGGACAACAAGCAAACCCACACCAGCCCACCGCCTCACCCCGTGGGCCACTCCAGAGTAGAAGAGAGTCCAGCCCCTCTCAAGGAGATGGGTTCCAGAGCCCACGCTGTGCGTGGAGGCGAGCCCAACTATTTCTAGTCGCTATCTCTCGACCTCCCGCACAAGCTCAGGCTCCTTCCCCCCCAGCGAGGTGACATTCCACGTCCCTAGAGCCAGCCTAAACATCTGGGGATTGGGCCGCCGAGGTCTCCACCTTAGTCCACCGCACATTCCTCTTTGCACCGGTCCCTCACGGTTCCCCCTGCAGGGGGTGGGCCCACTGGCGGATGGTCTCGCGTCTCTCGTTCGGGCTTGGCCCGGCCCGGCCCGGTCCCGCGAGGAGCAACCCGGCCACCAGGCGCTCTCCGACGAGTCCCGATCCCAGGCCTGGCTCCAGGGTGAGACCCCGGCTCCGCCGTACCGGGCGACGTCACGTGCCTCGATTCTGTAGTCATCATGAGGGATTCTCGAACCGCTCTTTGTCTGACCCGTCACCTAGAGCCTGTTTGCCATGGGAGACCCTACCAGAGGCATTTAGGCCCCAGACAACATAGCCTCTAGGAACATTCGAGCACTGCCACCACGTTAAGGTGGCAGTTCAAGGAGGGGACCATCTGATTGATTATGTTTTAAACTTAATAATGCTGAACTTGAGTCTGAACCAATTATTGTTTTTAATGGTTTTATATCTTCCACCCACTGCACTGCTAAAAATATTGTTAATAATTCTCCTGAATATACTGATAATCCATCTGTAATTCTTTTTCCTACTTTTATTTTAAATTCTGGTATTACAAATGCTACTCCTATTTTTTCATCTGTTTTTGATGCATCTGTGTAAATCTGAACATATTGATAGTAATTGTTTATATTTACTTTTATTAAACTTGAATCTGAAGTACATTTTGGATCCTTTTTCTTTTCCATCAATGCAATATCCACCAGTGCCTCTGGCTATAGCCACGGTGGTACTACTGGTAAAGGCAACATTTAACTTATTTCTTTATGATATATTTGAAATTCTTCTGCTATGTTATTGATAATCCAACCAAAATCTTAGTTTGTTTCTTTTTCTTTGTAAGTTTATCCAGTAATTTATTGCTAACTGTTTCCTTCGTAGATCTAATGTCATCTGTCCCATCTCTACCTGACGTTCTGCTATTGGACTGGTTCTGATTGCTCCTGTACAAATTCGTAAAGCTTGATGTTGTATATTGTCTAATTTTATAAGATGTGTGTTTGCTGCTGATCCATAAATTATACTTTCATAATCAATATTTGGTCTAATTAATCCTGTATAAATTATTTTTAATGATGTTCGATCTGCTCCCCAATCAATACCAGCCATACATCTCATAATGTTTAATATTTTCTTAGCATTTAACTATGATTTTTTCTATATGTACTTTCCATATAATTTTTTCATCAAACCATATACCTGAAAACTTTATACTTTTTACTTGTTCTATAACTTGATTGTATAATTTTAGTTTAATATTTTCTTTATTCCTTTTCTATGTAAACACCATTACTTTTTGTTTTTTCCACTGAGAATTTAAATCCCCTTCAATATGCCCATTTTTCTATTCTAATAATCTCATCCTGTATTTTCTTGTCAATAAGTTTGATATTACGACCCCTTTTCCATATTGCTCCATCATTTGCAAATAATGAGCATCCAACTTCTTTACCAATATTTTTAAATACATTCATCATTATTTATTATCATTTTTCCATTAATACTCATTTAATTAATAATCTGTCAACCCACATCATGTCATATGCTTTTTCTATGTCAAAAAATAAAGCTACTACATTTTCTTTGTTTATTTGTGCTCTCCTAATTTCATATTCTAAGCATAATGCTGAGTCATTTGTGCTTTTTCCTTTTCAAAAACCATTTTGATATCAAGATATATAACCATTAATATTTAAATAATATGTTAATTACTAATCATTCTTTCCATTATTTTACAAATATTTGATGTTATTGCTATTGCTCTATAATTTTCTGGTTTTCATCTTTTCCTGGTTTAGCTATTGGAATAATTATTGCTTCCTTCCAGCTCTGTGGCAGCTTTCCCTCCTCCCAAACTTTATTGTATAATTCTAACATTTTGTCTTTTGCTTTGTCATTGAGATGTTCTATCATTGTATAGTAAATTAGATCTTTTCCAGGTGATGTATGTTTTGTTTTTCTGGTTACAAAGTTCAACTCTCCTTTTGTAAATGGCTCATTTATTAAATTTGTATCTACGTTATTTCACGTTAAGTCTTTAAATTTCACCTTTGTGATTTCCCTGCCTTTCTTTCCTTCTTCACTAATATTACTTGAACTATGAATTTTACTAAATGTTTTAGCTAATATTTGAGCTTTTTCTTTATCTTCTGTTATAGTTGTATTATTTATTTTTAATATAGGATATCCATATTCTTTTCTAATACCATTCAGAGTTTAGCTTACTTTGATCACAGGGCAGAAATACACCGGGGGAATCATACCACAGGGCTTGGGGAGTCAGGCAATCCAGAATGCTTGTCCAACAAGAACAGCCCACAGCAGGTCTGAGTCCACACAGAGGGAGGAGCTTGGGACTCTAGTGGTGAATAATCCAAAGTTCACAAACTGTAGTAAGAGGTGCTGGATGTCCGAGTCCAGGTAGAGAGGAAACCGCCCTCACCTCACAGGTACAAGCAGAAAAACAACCAAGGTTAGCACAGGCTCAGGTCAGACAGGCAACGTTTCACTGGCTTGGCGATTACCACATGGACAAAAACACTCAGGCAACAAAGGACTGGTGGCAGGCTCCTAAATACTCCTCCCAGGTATCCACAATCAGCCAAAGATCAGGGAACACCTGTAGAAGAGGCAGAAGTGGCTCAAGGTGGACCTCTTGTGGACAAGCACAAGAATAACACTCCCAATTCTCAACACTGCTTTTGTTCTCAATTAGATTCTGATAAATTGGTTTACTTTTTTAACATTTTAAATGCTGTATTTCTTAGTTTTATTACTTCACTACATTCTTTTGTCCAACATGGTACATTTTTTTTAGCGTTCTGTCTTCCTCCTTTTTTAATTGTCTAGCAGCTATTCTGGTAACTTTTTTTATGGTTCTAGTGATGCATGAACCTGGACGCTTTCATTGCCTTTTGCTTTGTTTCTGACACACCCAAATTTCTCCCATTGTGGGACAATAAAGGATTTTCTATTCTATTCTGTGTTAAATACTTTTTTAATATAAATGTAGTTGACATAGCATCTGTGAAGATCATGTATGATGCAGCCCACATTATCAGCAATGTCTGGGTCTGTGCATGACTCCACACTGAGTTCTAGTCTTGCCCGTGTTGAATTTATATATAATCATAGTTTTGCAATCTCTGCAAGCAGATTACTCAATGACATCTGTCGAGAGTTTGAACGCTGGGCCACACCTGCGATGTAAGTTCAGTGGATCTCTTGTCATATGTATTGCTATGTTTCCATCAGCACACTTCACAGCATCCAAACATAAACATCTTGAAGCAACACTTCAAGATGTTTATAGATGATTATTCTCATGTCCTGCCACTCCCTTTCTGCTGCTAAAGAAACCATCCGTATGTTTTACATGAGCTATGGAGAAGGTTTCCGGCTACAGGACTGTGTCCCAAGTGAAGAGTTTCCTTTCTTCTTCCGTATCATTTACAGTCAAAGTTATGTATCTTCTCCATTTCACTGTCTCTGTTTTCCTCAAATGTTGATAGCAATAGCTTCTGATATCTTACGTTCTAGCTCCTCAGCCTCCAGTCCAATGCTTTTTTCGTCACCCTCGTCTTGGGTTGAAGACAACTACAAACTAGGAATGTTCTCCAAAGTAATGCAGTCGCCATCATCTTCCGCTTCATCTCCTTCTGATTCAGAATCTGAAGAGAGTCCGGCGGAAGTACTGCAGAACATGTTCTCCCACAGCGAAGCGTTGTAACAGCTGCGATTCAGTTCGTTTGCAACACGTTGAGCGTGGTCCATCGTGAGGAAACACATTATTTTTCATAGGAGCTGTTAAGTAGCTACGAGGTTTCTTGAAGCACGCTGGTCATTGGTCGACAAGCAGAACAAAATCCAGCACGGAGCCAAACAAAACCGCTACAGAAATGAGCTGAGGCTTTTCCCCTCTCCAAAAAGTAAATACGAGCTGGCTGAGTTTGAGGCTGAAAACAAGCCGAGTTTAAACATAAAATTTACTTTATTCTTTATTCTGACATTTCCCCTCTTCTGGCGCAGGGTCCAACCCATGTGACAATCCAGCAAAAAGTAAAAAAAAACTTCTAGGAACCAGGATCACATTACATAAAACCACAGAAATGAATTCTGACAAAACTATGTGTTACTATAAAATTACCAAAAGCAACATAAATAAAATCCAGATGTTTCCAACTGCCATTCAGTTCCAGTAACAACAAAACGCAAACTTCAGTTGTTGTGCAATTCATCAACGTCTCACTTAGAAATAAGTCCCATATCATCCTGATTTGTCTTGTATGAAGATGAGTATTAGATTAATGGACATCTAATATAATTTTGATGCATAAACTCTACAAATTTAATCTAATAAATAATTCCCACCAAGTATGAAGTCATGACTCTGATTCTTTATCAAAAATATATTCCTTACTTTTGACATATCTTGAACTGTCAGCTAGCTTAATGGCACCAGGGAAAACTTTCAATCTAATAAATCACCAATGAATATGCATGCAAAACTAATTCTTCAAATTAGTTTAAATTATTTCATTAACCTTTAAATAGTAAAACACATAAATCTAAATGTCATGCTACATCCTTAATTATTATACAAAAACATGTTCTTAAGGCAACAATCACTACAAGCCTTTTGATTCTATTGTCTCTTAAACAGTGTTAAAACTCAGGAAGGGAGGTGTTGAGCGTCACCATGAAAGCAAAGGCATGAACCAACCTGGTAGGTGGGTGGAGTCAGGCAGAACTAACCTCTGATGGGCAGCCTATGGGCAGGACCCACAGTTTCTTCATTCCAATTGTTGAGGTACAATAATTCAACCATGCATCATAATACGCCTCAACCTCACCCAGTCTGGATGTCATGAGAAAGAACACATGAAGAGCAGGAAATTAAGATTAACACAAGTTTAATTTGGTAAATAAGTCCAATAATTCCCAATGCATATTAATATACAAAACGAATGATACAAATAAAGATTACCAAAGGGCCCTTAGGGAGAGCTCGGGTGTCAGCAAAGCAAGGCTGTATTTAACCGAGTGGTCTGCCTCATCACAGATGCCAGAACATCTTATACCCTCCACTTCAAATCTTATTGACTGAGTCTCCCCATTATGCAGTCTGGAGCTGTAAATCAGTCAAGCACCCCTTGTCAAGCCCCCTGCTTCTTAACTCTCCTGAAAACTCGAGGTTTTAATCAATCTGGGATTTAGAAACATTATTCTAAACATGGATTATTGTGTCATGCAACACATAAACAAACATTCATTCCAACAAAACAAACACAAAACACCAAAGACAAACAAATGGCCAAATTTGAAGCTTCAAGAATTCAAAGAAATTTTTAACATTCTCTTTTCAAAATATGTTTTCTCAGCCATATCTCTTAATGCTGTAATTGATCAATTTTGTTATCACAATCTTCAGGATCCTTTTAAAATGAGTGGACGTAATCCAAAGAGATCTCAAACTATTTAGAAGCACAGCAACAGTTTTCTCTAACATGAATCCAAATTTACTGATGCTGAAACCTTTTGCCAATTCTTTGTACTGTAACTCTGTAATAATAATAACTACAATCCTGAGGGTTATTGTTATAATTCCCTTTTTGTTTGGCTCAATTTGATTGCAGCTGCATTCAAGAATTTCTCTGCTCAGGTTAAATGCAAAGAAGCATTTTAAGTCGGCATTGACATTTTTATACAGTGTTAAACTTTACCAAAAATTAAGCTAAGAAGCTTGACTCCAAACTGGACTTTATTCCCACATAGCGTTTCAAAAGGAGAACAGATATCATCTTCTTTAATTTGGTTATTTAAATTTTGAGAGTTGGGGAGAAAATTATTACTAGAACCCTTCTTTACTAATCTAAATGCTGATAAATGTTCCAATATTTGACTTCTTAGTAATCTGAATTTACCTTGTCTACCTTTGTACTCCTAGGTATTCTTTTAATCTTTAAACCCTAAGAAATCAAACAAGGAGACTGGAGTTTGAGCCGATCGTCCTCTTTAATGTTGAGAGAGCCTTTATTTCTTTTCTTTTCCTAAAATAAAGTATTTTACTTGTCTTTATTCCGTTATAAAGAATCCTAGCCTTGGCTACAAAACAAAACTCTTCAGCCCTAATCTGTGTTCCCCAGAATAGAAATGTTGAGTATTATTACATTTCAAAGCCACCAAAATGACTAGAACTTATCATTGGCTTAGATCTATTTTAATAAGTAATTTGTCTACCTTTAATTAAGTCTTATCAATTTATGGACCCAAAATCTATGGCTTACGGGCTTCAGGAGTCCAGGAACCACAGGTTGAAGACTGCTGCATTGAACAATGATGTTAACTTTCTGCAGAGATTGAAGGATTGGATAAATATCTCCAGACCTATTAGTGTATTATTTCTGGCTTGGAGAATAATCAGATTTAAAAATTGCAATCACTAGTTCACAGCCCCTAATTTATCCCACATCATATTTGCTCCTAACGCAGTTCATAAGAGGTTTCAGACAAACATTATGCTAAAAAACCAAGAACAAAACAAAAACACAGATCTGTTTTAAAATAAAGAAAAAGCATGTTTACAAAATTGGTACTGTGGTGGAAAATAATTCCACAGTTCTGAAGGCCTTTTCTATGCTGAGTCTTTTAGGGAACATGAGATTTGTTTAATTTTGTGTGGTACCACTGTCCAATCAGATTCTCTCTTATGTTCAAAAATAACCTAATTTTTTCATTCTCATTTTAAAGGTTTGTTTTGCCAAGGAAAATGTGTTGAACAAAACCAGTTACTCTCAAAAGTATTAAAATATTTAGCTGGTGATATCTTAGAAAACAACAAGTGTTTAAATATTTCTATGCAACAGAGAACCGATTAGGTTTCCTTTCCTTCCCCAGAGGAAAACAAAAAGAAACTACAGAACCAAGCCTTTCGTAGTTTTTGTCAGGACCTGATATAAGGTACAGTGTAAATCAACACGCTGCATGAATCAGAAGAGGGAAGAAAAAACACTACTATAACTTCTTCCCAGCAGCTGCTGTGAAAAACAATGAATTTGTACTTCCCATAAGCGTCAGTTAGCACTTGTGGACAAAAACTGCACCCCACTCTAAGCCTGTTTTAATGAGGTCTCTACCCATTAGATTTATGGGATACAAACTCTGACAACAGAAAATAATGCCTGAAAGAGACCCCATCAGATTTTACGCATGCGCTGGGTTTTAAAAATGCTCCTACATAAGATCTGTCCTGAGAATAACATAGAAACACATGGTTACTGCTGAGTTTTGGAGATGTTGTAACTTCTTCTGCTTTTAATAACTTTTAATAACTAGAATAATTGACCCTGAATATTCCACGACGAAAGAGAACTTGCTTCTCTAAAAGAATTAACTGTAAAGTATTGTTAGGTATTATTTAGTCAACTCAGAGGTAAGAACGATACAGTCAGAGTTACTTGTGACAAGGGTAGCCCACTTTGCAGTGAAACTACAAAGTTTTGACACCCTATCTCTTTATTTATATGCACAGTTCAACAGACAGTTCAGACAGGGTGTGTGTGTGTGAGACGGAAAGGAGGCTGGTTCTCACAAAGATAACAATGATCTCACACACACAGGGAGGAAGGCATAGTGCAGGTGCCTTGCAACCCAAGGTTTTTACATGAGTGATAACAAGTTTTGCACCCATCCAACAGTCCCTCCTTTTATCACAAGTAAAAACATTTAATATAAAAACGAGTAAGAAAAATACTTTGTATGAGCGAAAACCCACGGACGGTAAACAGATTATATTTTGTGGGAAATACTCATACGGCCCCGCCGCCCTCGGCGACCATTAAAAGTTAAATGTTGATTAATACTTGAAATCATAAAAATAAAAGAATAATACTTGAAATCATAAAAATAAAAGAATAATACTTGAAATCATAAAAATAAAAGAATAATACTTGAAATCATAAAAATAAAAGAATAATACTTGAAATCATAAAAATAAAAGAATAATACTTGAAATCATAAAAATAAAAGAATAATACTTGAAATCATAAAAATAAAAGAATTAAAAAATCTGCCCTGTTTATGTCATCATTGTACTTTTTCTCATTTCACTTAAGCAACAACTTCTTCCGATTTTCTGCTGTAAGGTTATTTTATGAAATACAATGTATGAGTACACTCAGGCTTTTGATGTGATTTATTTACAACATGTCATCATAATCGTCCCCTTCATTTTCGTGCATTTCTACCTAGTTCAGTGTTGCATATGCCACCATGAACAATACCAGAAATTCTGTAGGAATGGGTGTGCGTCATGTTCTTCCGTCAGTGTTCTGAGATGGGTCCCGTCTGATGTCCATCTCTTCTGGTTCGGTATCACCTCCTGTGGATCCTGCTTTAGATAGAGAAAGAGTCCTGCTACCAGAATTAAGCTCAGGCTTATCAGTCCTGTCCACATGTTACAGAGAGCCATTTTATAATTGGGCGCAGATCAGCTGTTTTCTTCACCGGTTTGAGACGCTGGGCCATCTTTGAACCCGGACTTCCTCTGCTACCCCGTCGGTTGGTTTGGCTCCTGTAACGGCAAAACTGGCTTACAGTGGCTTTTATGGATCCAGGAAGGCCTCTCTGCTATTTTCAGAGCTGTGGGCGTTGTCAGGAGTATTTGAAACGGCCCTTTCCACCAAGGAGTGCTCCAATCCTTCCGGTGGAGTGTCTTAATCAGGACCAGGTCTCCAGGCCTCATTCTGTGGGATAGGAGCAGAGATTATCGGCAGACCACTGGACATTTGTTCTTCTTTTGTCTGCAACATTTTATTCATCCACTCAGCTAATGAAGGTTCCTGTTGTGCTTTCTCTATTTCATTCATGTCAGAGGGCAGAGAAAACGGTCTGCCATGTACCATTTCTTTGAGAATACAAATTTATATCAGCAACTTGGTGTCACGTGATCTCAGACTCAGAACACAGTGGGTGGAGTTATACAATGATGTACAGTAGGTGGCAAATGGAGTAAGACCAGTTTGATTTGGAGTTATTCTCATCCATAATTAACCAGGGATAGGCATTCGGGCCATGGCCTCCCTGTTTCTTCCATTGTTTTCCTTAATCTTTAACTGAAACCCTAATGCTTTAGAACTTAGTTCTATTAATTTATTTACAAAATGAGTTCCATTATCTGACCTTATAATCTGTGGGATACCATATGTGGGGAAGAAATGTGTCACTAGGTTCATCTATTACAACTAGGCAATATTTCTTCCCCCGTGTTTGCAACAAATTATGCATGATCTGCAAAAATGATTTGCATAGTCAGAAATATTTATAGTGTAGCATTAATGCTTTACCAGATGTGACATATTCCCCCCTTGACACATGGGTCTTCCCAATGTGTCACTGTAGCCGCTGTGTTGTATAACTTTTATGGGAGGATTGGTTTATCTTCTATCTGATAGATGTCATCTTTTTTCTGTGCTCCTCTCTTTAGCCAGGCCTTTATTTCTGTCTTGGGTGCTGACTGTTGGGCGTCTTTCAGCACGTCCGTGTCTATAAATAGCAGATCTGACATTTTCTCTTTAATAGGTTGAAATGAGTTAGTTCTGTCCCTGATGATGTTTTAAAACCTCTATTTTGCCAAATCTTAGCATGGTGATGTACTGATCCGAAAACGTATTGGCTGTCTGTGTATATAGTAAGTATTTGTCCCTCATGTAATTCACATGCTCTTACTACAGCATATAATTCTGCTGTTTGGGCTGAGCATGTATTGGGTAGAGATTTAGCTTATATTATCCTATCGATGGTTGTTATTGCATAACCAACTCTATTCTTTCCATATTCATCTTTAGATGCTGAGCCATCTACAAACACAACACATGAATCTGGTATAAGGGTTTGAGAAATGTCTTGTCTGGGTTTGGTGTCTTCTTCAACTTTTGCTTTATAAGAATGTGGTTTTCCATCTTCTGCAGTAGGTATTAGAGTACTTGGATTTAAAGGGCACATCTTTTTAGAGTTATGTTTGGCTGTGATAATAATAGCGATGTCAGTGTGATATGCCTTGCATGTAGCGTCAGGTGCTTCTCTTAATATTCCTGACTTCAACATATCTTGTATTACTGGCTTAGTACCTTCTTCAGCTTCTGGCTTGAAGGGGTATTGACGGACTAATGGCCTTTTTTCAGATATTAGTTTAACCTTGTATGGTGGGAACCCCTTTATAAGCCCTACATCAGTTGATGATTGGGACCACAGTTCAGGTGGGACAGCAGCTAGGGCAGGATGCATGTTGCTCTCTTTGCTCTCAGCTAAGCCCTGTATTTGTCCCTCTGCCTCATCTAAATGTGTCCTTGGATGGACTTTGACTATCCACGCCAGAATGAGCTTCCAGATTCCTGTATTAGGATCCACTTTTGACAGTGTCAGTGCTGTTCCTGCAGAGGTTTAAAGCCTCTGTTTTTCCAAATTCTTATTATTCTTTTTTATTATATTTTATAAAGTAAGTCCTTATTACATTTAAAAATGAGATCAATATTTTTGGTAGTTGCTATTATTATAAATAATGCTTGGTTTAGTTCTTATTAAAAATAAAAAATAAAAACTCACTCACTGATGAACACAAAAAAATGAAGGGCATATTATATCTTATAATCTTAGTTTATCTTACCCAGTTTTATAGATACAACATACAGTTTCAGTCAGCTTTGTATTTAGTTCAAGTAACTAAAGTTTGTTTCAATTAACTCACGTTTTCTCTATTTCAGTCCAGTCCAGTAATTCTGTTAAGGTTCATTTCATCTTATGTTAAGTTTGAGTCTAATTCAATCATTTTGAACCTGACTGGAAAAAGTCTAAACATCTGTTAAAATCTTTTTGTTTTACCATAGAGAACTGACCTAATATTATTATGGTATGTTGAGGACTCTAATTTTTACATAACATGAAACAGACATTTATTTCACAAAAACAGAAAGTCAAACACAGACATTTGGCCACATGAAAGTTTAAATAACCTGTTTGTAAAAGAATTAGGAAAAATTGAAGACAGATCTATGAACTTTCCTATGGTTATCAGTATTTTTAATACAGGTAGAACCTTTGCTATCTTTATATGATTTTTCGGAAAAGATTCTGGAAACCTTATTAAGATATAAATTTGGCAATGATCATCTGAACATCAGACCTTTATTAGCGCTTTTAAGGTCCCTCAAAGATGCATTACAATGAAATCAGTCATTCCCATTCACACACATTCACACTACTTACTTATTTCTCTGTCAGAGTCATTTTTATTTGCAAAAATTTGAACATAATTTGACTTCTATTATTCTTAAAATGCACATTGTTTCCTCATAACCCCTTTTGTTTCCACTAGGTCTGTTTTGAACGCTTCAATTTTTTTTTTTTTTTTATTCACCAAGAATCAATAAGGTGGTCTTAGTGGGTCCACCTTAAAGGTGTTATCTGTTGGGTGTCATGTTATCATTGTCAGGTCAGTGAGGTTCATAAGTCAGTCAGAACCTTGGTCATTTGTTCTGTGCACATAATGTTTCATAGATCCAGCCTATGATTAATCAGCAAAACGTCCACCTATAGGAGAAAAAATGATTGTTAATGAATGAGCTGCATTTCCTAGGAACACTGTCTTCCTCCTGGATGAGCATCACCTGTTGAAAAACTTTCATCATTGTTTGTTTCACATATTCAATCAGATCTTTATATTATACCAGTAGGTGAAGTTGTTAGTATCTCATGTAGACTGACATATACTGTTGCATTTGGAGAAGATCTCAGATTAAATAAACTTAGTTAGAGCTTCAATCCAGGTTCATTTTGTGTCTGCAGACTTTAGCCAATTTTTCTTTTCTTTTTTTTTATACATAAAGAGCAAGATTCAAAACATTTTCAAAAGGCAGATTGTGGCAGAATGTAGACAAAACTGCTTATTGATTGACAAAATAACATTCAAGCACACAATCACCATATTAAAAGGCTCTACTTCTAGAGAATCACTAAACTTCTGGGGGCCAGTTTTGGCCCGTGGACCTTGAGTTTGACACATGCAGAGGTAGAGTTACAATTTTTTTCAGACCTTTCAGCAGAGACAGGCTTCTGCTGTTTGCAGAAGTTTTATCTTTGTTTTCAGGCAGCTGCATCTCTTTGTCAAGGTCGTTTCACAGAGCTGAAATTTAACTTCTCTCAAAGAGGAAAAATCAAGAATGCACACAATCTGAGCCAAATATGGAATTATTTCCCTGTAAAATGAATCTTTTGCATTTTATCATGATATTGTTGGTAGTATAACACCATAGAATGATTTTTAAAGCACCTGTTTCTCACTAATGCTTGCCTACAAAATCTTTTACTCTCAGATTACTTCTTTAACAACATTCTGTTCTCCCTTCTCTAGTCATTGTTCACTGGGTTGTCCAGTTGGACAGTTTCCATGTTGTCCACATTGTCACCTCCTCTTTTAACTTCTTTTACCACGTCCTCTAAAACCATCTCTTAGTCTTTATAATTTGGGGCTACCTTGGTATTCTAAACTGGGATGGGTGGCGGTCCGCCCCCCTTTATTTGTTTTCAGTTAAGCTGAAAGTTTTTTCCTGTGCTTTTCTTAAGGCCTCAGTATTATGGCTATGTCAGTTAAAAGCTGCTCTTATTGTTGTTTTTTTAATTAAACTTTTTGTTTTAATCTGTTTATCAACTGTGAGCACTCAGGGACTGAAAAGTCCCCTTTGAAATTATAATCTGGCAAGGTTTTTTATTGTCTCTTGAATCTTTTGAATGCATAATCTCCAGTTTAAGATCCCCGTGTAGTTTTAGGATTTCAGTGATAATTAAGTTACCTGAAAATCCGTATTTTTATGCCATCGTGTACATATTTCTGTTAAATCAGAGCTTTTTCTCTGTTCTTCCCCATTGTTCTTTGTTATTTTTCTCTTTTTAGTTTTCATTATTGCTAATTTTAGATCCCCTTGTAATTTTAAGACATCCTTTGTATCTAATTTGCCCAAAAACCCATGTTTTTTATTTTTTATTCCATCTATGACAGATCATACCTGCTCCTTTTACATAGTTCTCCATAAACTTTACCTCCCCTTCTAAGTCAATTAGTTTACTTTGTTTCTTCCCCATTATGTTTTATGTTAGTTTAATTATAGTATAAATGTCCCAGATAAAAGGTCACTGGCATGAGACTTTAAGGAGAGGACATTAACACGGCCTTCTACTGCGACTAATTCGCAGCGGTGTTAATTTTCTGGAATGAAATCCGACCTGAATCTCCAAAGTCACCAGTACGTAGTTTTAATCTGGGCAAAAGAAAACACAGGACTAGCAGAATCCTGCTATGATTCTATTAAAATGCTTAGTCCTCCATACACACACAACACAGTCACACAGTTAGTTTCAGGTACCTTGTAATTTTTCTAAGTTAACTTGGTGTTATTTTATGAGCTCAATTTACTCCGTTCTTTTTACTTTTATAGCGCTTATTCTATTCCCTCGCAGGGGAATAACCCTTAGTCGTTTTATTTGGCCCCCTTCTTGGCGGGGCCCTACCTTAATTTGTCACTATTCCTTTCACGGTGGAATAAAACCATCCCAATGCAGCGTCCTTACCGGCGACGCACTACCAACGACTTTTAAGTACTTTTCTTCTTTTATTTATATAGCGCTTACTCTATTCCCTCACAGGGGAATAATCCTCAGTCGTTTTCTTTAATCCCCTTCACGGCGGGATTGTACCAAATTTGTCACTATTCCTTTCACGGTGGAATAAAACCATCCTAATGCAGCGTCCTTACCGGCGACGCACTACCAACGACTGTTAAGTACTTTTCCTATGAACTGTATTTTAAAACTGTCTCACCTCGGAGTTGACTTCTTGGTGACTCTTTGGACCCTGTGAGAGTCACCCCGCGCAGAGGAAGGCAATAACCCACTGGCCAGGTGTGAATTCACACACACCGGGACTTTCAGCCACTCCGGCTAAAGGAGGCTGTGCAGCGGTGCTTCGCTCGACGTCAGGCTTCCCCCACGGATCCCAGAGTCACTGTTAAAGCAAAGAGAAATAAGGTTATTGAATTAATCCGGCTTCGAAGGACCAATAAATGTTAGGTATTATTTAGTCAACTCAGAGGTAAGAACGATACAGTCAGAGTTACTTGTGACAAGGGTAGCCCACTTTGCAGTGAAACTACAAAGTTTTGACACCCTATCTCTTTATTTATATGCACAGTTCAACAGACAGTTCAGACAGGGTGTGTGTGTGTGAGACGGAAAGGAGGCTGGTTCTCACAAAGATAACAATGATCTCACACACACAGGGAGGAAGGCATAGTGCAGGTGCCTTGCAACCCAAGGTTTTTACATGAGTGATAACAAGTTTTGCACCCATCCAACAAGTATGAAAAGAGCTAAGTTATAACCCTTTTGAAAATACTTTTCTAACCCTAAAATAATATTTTAACCCGCTATATCTGTCAACGTCAAGCAAGCGTGTCACATGAGCAGCGGTTAATAAGCGTTCTTCGTTGCAAAAAATTGGAAAAGATTTATGCAAATGTGTGTGTGTTTGTACGTTACCCCCATCAGTTTCTTGATTGCTCCAGAGTCAGACTGTCATGGCACACAGTCCTCTATCAGTCCAAAAAAAACCCAGGCCCTTCCCAGGTGTGTTGGTGGGACATTCACTCCTTCCTTGTCCACTTTAACTTCTCCAGGAGGGAGAAAGAACTTTGCTCCGGCCTGTTTCTCTTCTGCCCGCATAAGATGTGCTTTCAATATAAATCCAGTGTATCGCTCTTCTGGCTCTGGCAAACAGCATGGATCGTTGTCCATCTCAGTGGGTTTGGGGCCAGACTTTTCCTGAGTTTCATTCTGGTGGAAACTCACACTGTCAATTGCAGCAGGCAGGCAGGCAGGCAGACAGACAGACCCTCTCTCTTTCAGGCCATGATGAAGAAGCGTCTCTGGTGGAGTAGCCATGGGAAGGGCAGGTTTCTAAATCTAGACTCAAAAACGCAGATGTTGCACTCAAATCCCATGTGTGTGTGTGTGTGTGTGTGTGTGTGTGTGTGTGAGAGAGACAGAAGAAAACGTTTAGTATAGGTTCAGATTTTGCACACAGAAATATTGTCATTCAGTCAGTTGTCCACCTGCCTGTTACTTCCTTCCACAACATGCACTATACTCCTTTCTAAAACAACTTTCTTTTCCCTTCTCTAATGTCCCTTTTCACTTTTACCTTCTTTTCCGATTGATTACAGTATTTAAGACAAACAAAACTTCCTGCAGGAAAGTTTTAACTCTTTAACCCCTTAATTTATGCACTCTGTGCTTTTTAATCTATTTCTTATTTTTATTTTTCTCCCAATCTCCATCTATCAACTGTTTTACTTTATTTAACTGATTTACACTCGAACTTCCACGCTGTGGAAAACCAAACTTATCTTCCCAAATTAAAGCACATTTAACACAATCATCTCCACCTTTTTCTTTCATTATTTAATAAATCGCAGAGTCTGGAGAAGGACCCACCGCTGATGCATTTGAGGTTCAGGAACCATGCTTTTTACCTGTTCAGCGGCACGTCTGCCGTCTGGCTTTTCTCCTTTATAAGATGTAGAAATTTGCAAAAAACCACCTGCAAAACCCTTTGTTTTGCTTTATCTTATTGTTACCAATAAGAAGGCAGACAGACCCTCTCTCATTTAGGGCATGATGAAGAAGCGTCTCTGGAGTAGCCATGGGAAGGGCAGGTTTCTAAATCTAGACTCAAAACGCAGATGTTGCACTCAAATCCCATGTGTGTGTGTGTGTGTGTGTGTGTGTGTGTGTGTGTGTGTGTGTGTGTGTGTGTGTGAGACAGAAGAAAACGTTTAGTATAGGTTCAGATTTTGCACACAGAAATATTGTCATTCAGTCAGTTGTCCACCTGCCTGTTACTTCCTTCCACAACATGCACTATACTCCTTTCTAAAACAACTTTCTTTTCCCATCTCTAATGTCCCTTTTCACTTTTACCTTCTTTTCCGATTGATTACAGTATTTAAGACAAACAAAACTTCCTGCAGGAAAGTTTTAACTCTTTAACCCCTTAATTCATGCACTCTGTGCTTTTTAATCTTTTTCTTATTTTTATTTTTCTCCCAATCTCCATCTATCAACTGTTTTATTTTATTTAACTGCTGTCTGGCTTTTCTCCTTTATAAGATGTAGAAATTTGCAAAAAACCACATGCAAAACCCTTTGTTTTGCTTTATCTTATTGTTACCAATAAGAACCTCCCTGTATTCCTTATAGGGTAACCTAGCCCTCAGCTGATGTCCTCCCTCTCCCAACTCCAGAACCTAATTAATTAGTTAGGAGATGATGGTTAATGTGTAATAAAAATATATATATATATTATATCATACAGAGCAACTTCTCACCCAGATATATTTGCAGATCCATAGTCCGGATCCGATAGGCCAGAAGCCGCGGGCAGGCACCAGCACTCCCCTCCTTTAAATGGAGGTGGACTGAGGACAACTTAGTCTCCAGGTTGGCCAGGCATCCTTATCCCCTCCTGCGGATTCCTCTGGCACGTTATATCCTGTTCGTGATGCCAAAATTGTTGTGGATTTTTCTTATCAAAGTAGGAGGGACATCAACTCATTAACAAGAGAAAGACCGGACTTTGTCTTTATAGGTTTATTCAAAGTCATTTGGCGTTTAAAGACCCTGTCACTGAACAAGTCAGTGAAGCAGAGCCCCGAACAGAATTTACAGACAGTATTTATACCAATATGTGGGTGTTACCTCAACTTAAAAAGAGTTTGGAAATATAGCCCCTAGACCCTCCCCGGGTCAGAAGTAACAAAGTTATTTATGAGGGCACCCATCTACCATCCCTTGAGATACAACACCTCAGGGACTGTTAACCATAAAACTCCTGATAATGAATTTAGAGCCCATCTGCTCTTAAGCAACCAAACACAGAGGTCAGAGGTGAGAGGGGTAAAAAGAAGGTCAGAGCATTAAAATAATTTTCCCATAACAAGATTAGAAAGGCTCAAGTGAATAAAGAGAGTGTTGAGGCGGTATATTTTTATATTGAAAGAGCATATGATATGATGTGGAAGGAAGGGTTATTAATGAAAATTAGGAGAATGGGTATAAATGGTCGTATGTTTAGAGGGTTTGACAATTTTTTAGAACGAAGACAAATACAAGTGAGGATAGGGAAGGAGTATTCTGAGAGATTGAATTTAGAAAATGGGACACCACAGGGAAGCATAGTAAGCCCGTTATTATTTTCTGTTATAATTAATGATGTGTTTAAGGAAGTAGGGAGTGGAATGGGATTTTCACTGCTGATGATGGAGCAATGTGGAAAACGGGAAGGAATTTAAAATGTATTGTAAAGAAGCTGCAGGGGGCTATTTCAGTTGTAGAAAAATGGTCATATAAATGGGATTTTAAGTTTTCTGTGGAAAAAACTAAAATAATGTTTTTTACACGGAAAAGAGTTGATGAAAAAATCAAGTTGAAATTATATGATCAGGAGTTGGAAAGAGTTAAATCTCCAAAAGCTAAATTATATTCAATATCAAGCTTTAAGAATATGTACAGATGCTTTTAAAACATCTTCAATAGCAGCATTACAAGTTGAAATGGGAGAAATGCCTCTTAAATTTAGAAGGGACCAGTTATCTTTGAATTATTGGGCAAATTTACAAGGACAAAGGAATGACCATCCAACATTAACAATGCTTACAACAGGTTGGGAAAAGGACAAAATAAAAAGCTTTGGATGGATAATAAATTCTAAATCTGATGAAATTCATTTAGATAAATTAGATATAGGTGTCATGATGTAGGGTTGTTTGGTTTTTGGTTTCGGGGGTTTTTCCTTATGTTTTTCACTATTCAAATTTTAAATTTGTTTCTGTTTATTTTCCTGGTCATTCTTTTGGTTTGTCGTCTTGTTCATGTTTTGTCAAGTTTGGTTTTCGGATCTGGTTATGCTTTAGCTTAATGTTTTTCTAGTTTGTTTATTAGAGTCTCTGTCTTTGCCGCAGCCATGTTTTTTTCTGTTTGTTAATTAAGTTTATTCAGTGCACCTGCTTCAAGTTAATCTGTCTCCTTACTCCACCTGGTTTTCACGCCATATATTCACACCTGTTCTGTTAGTCTTCGCGGAAACATCTTTCACTCTCATGCTCTTGTCTAGTTCTCATGCTCAAGTCTTATTTTTTTGATCGTGCCATGCCTGTCTTGCCTGCCCGTTTGTTTTGTTCCTGCCTCCTGTAGTGAGTGAGTTTTTGTTATTAAATCTTTTTCACTTACCATCACGCTGCCTGCTCGTCTGCATTGTGGGGTCCAATTCCAAGTAAACCGTGACAGAATCGTGACAATAGGTCAGAGTTCCATTACCTACAATACCACCTTGGATACTTCCTGATGCAAAAATAGATTTTTCATTATTAGAAAAGAACAAGAAAAATAAATTTATTATGAATAAATATATTGTACAAAAATATATAAACTGGTATTATAACTATGTACATATATATACTGATACTGATCAAAAAATACTGCAAATAGGATAGGAATAGCTTTTTTTGTACCACAATTGAATATTAAAGTAGGAAAAAGGGTAAGTGATAGAGTATCGATTTATACAGGAGAAATGTTTGCTTTACTTCTAGCAGTTCAGTGGGTGGAAGAGGTTAGACCATTAAAATCAATCATTTGCTCAGACTCTAGTTCATCATTGGCCAGTTTGCAACATAGTCAATCAGATAGTTGACCAGATATATTAATTGAAATACAACAAACACTTTAAAGAATTATTATGATGGGGCTTACAGTTTATTTTATATGGGTTCCAGCACGTCACGGGGTTAAGGGGAATGAAATGGCGCATAATATGGCTAAGAAGTGCCAATAGAATAATGGTTGACATTAATGTTAGGTTTAGTGTAAAAGAAGTAAAGGGTATAATAAAACAAAAAATGGAAGAGAGGTGGCAGAGGTTATAGGAAGAAGAAAGGAAAGGATGCTGGTTTTATAAAATACATTTGGAGAATTGGAGAAATGAGAAAAACAGAAAGAAACAGGAGAGAAGAGACAATTATATTACGTCTTAGAATAGAACCTTTTTTATAAAACAGGGAAATGTGAGTGCGGGGAAGATGAGACAATAGAGCTTTGGAACGTAACGTCACGGTTGTAGACTTAGATAGCGGCGCAGTGGCTGATGGGATATGAGCGCCATCGTGAAGGGCCATAAACATAAGCACCAAAGACTAAACTTTCGCCAATGAATGTTTAAACCTTAGTAGGTTCGCAAAACCTAACAATGGTACGAACCTGTTGTGTTATTGGATGTAATGTCCGGTCACGTGACCGGAAGGGTAACAAGATCGAAAACGGACTTTCATTTCATTGTTTTCCTACCTGGAAACAACGTCAGGGAGCTCATGTATCTGACCTAACAAAAAGGAGACCAATGGCTTGGATATCAGCGGTGAGACGTCCTGACATAAACTTCTCCAGCATCCCAACATACTTGCAAATTTGTTCCAGACATTTCCATTCTGGTGAGTGTCTAAATTTGGTTTGTTGGTCATTTTGTCCTGGTGTACTTCGTCAATGGTTTATTCAATTCAACTTAGTTTAGTTACATTTTTTTTAACTTTAGTATTAGTTTTATAGAAGTGGGTCAACCTAGGTTAGGTCGGGTTTATATTTTGCATGTAGCATAGTCCGAGTTTAGACATAGTGTACATCGGGGTTATTACATTAATGTAAAATAAACTGTTTTAATTTTCTAGTGTTATCACTTTTACAGCAGTTATGCTGATCTGTGTTCCAATATGTCCTTTTCAAGGCAAACCTTCATATGAAATGGATTAGTTAAATCCTGACTAAGTTCCAACGCTTCACATGGGTCACTGAAATAAAAGTCTCAACATCAGACAGAGATGCTCGTCGATTAAAGAGATGTTACAGCTGTGCACAAGGAGAAGTTGAAGGCCAGGCAGCAATGGACATGGTGGATCAACAAGTTGAAGAGGGATTAGCACAAGTTATAGATACTGAAGAAACCCCAGAAGAGATACATATTGAAGATACTTTAGAGGAGGCTATAGAGGAGGAGCAAGTTGTGGAGGAAACCCCAAAGAGAATTTAAGTGCACCCTTTCATCAAACATTTTGACAGGTGGGCGGGACTTCCGGTGAGGGCGGGACTTCCGGTGGGGGCCATGTGGGCGCCATGTGGTTGCCATGTGGGCAGGAGGTCACGTGGTCAAGCAGGGGGGGTGTGTCCAAGGCGCGTAACAGTGGATGTTGATTGGTTGTCGTCATTAGGGGCGATACCTTAAATGAGCCAATTAAAACACACAGGGGTGTGTTTAAGGGTGTTATTAATAATCTGTATGTTTTTTCAGGCGTTAATACATCTAAAAAAAAAAAAAAAAAGACATGCATCCTTTTATATTTTAAAGGTATAATCAACTTAATGTTGACCTATCACATGAAATCCTAATAAAGGAACTGTGTAACCTGACAGAATTGTAAGTTAATTTTGCTTTACAGCAGGACCTATTTGTTGAATATATGAGCCAGTCTAAATCCGTTCAAAATAGAAAAGACCTAAAAAAGTAAATAAAAAAAATTGTGCTTCACTACATCGATGGAACGAGAAAAACCTTCAGCTTCTGCGTCAACATACTGGAAAAGCAGCTGAAATAGGTAAGACGAATATCAGATTAACAGAAAAAAAAAGAACATCAGTATACTGTTCCCAAGTTACAAATTGACTAGCAATGATGTGTTTGTTTTTGAATCATGAGAGACTCCATTTTAGGAAAAAGGAATGATAATTTTAGTTACCTGTAGCTTTTCTAAAACATTTTACTTTTTCATCTTAGAGTTACAGGGTTACAGTTATACCATATCCAACTGTTAGGGGCGATGTCAGGAAGGGGCAGTTACGTCTGTTTCTTAGATAACATATCACCTTTGAACTCAAGAAGGGTTTTGGTCTTAAAAACATAGTCTTTGCAGTTGAGATAACACTGTCATGTTCTGGTATAAATACTGTGTGTAAATGTTGGGGCTCTGTTTCATTGGTTAACCTCAGTGTCAGGGTCTTCAAATGCTGAATGTCTTTGAACCATAACACTTGTTACATTGAAAAATACCAGTACTGACAAGAAAAAATGTCGGTAAATATTTCAGGAAACCCGGAAATTGTGGCTTCTACTTCTGATAATTCACAAAAGCACAATGACATCTTTAAACGTAAGTAAGTAAGTAAGTATTCATTTTTAAGAAATCATTAAATGCATGTGAATGTTCTCAAATTTTGTTTATATATATTGTTTATATATATATATATATTTGTTTCTTTGTCATAGAACCCACCGCTGATGACCTTGAGGATTTCATCTTGACACAATCAGATTATGGTAAGTAAATGTTAAATGCAATAAAATATATATATATATATATATATATATATATATATATATTATAGTTAACCCTTGACAATGTTTCAATTTATAGATTTGATGAGAGAGGTAAACCCGAATGATCAAGTTGGAGGGTTCAGCGGCTGGAATCGACAGTCAAAATTGAGAAGGCGAATTATTTCCAAACAAGAAAAAACCCCAACAACATCTGAACTTTCTTCTAACACAGAAATTAAAACTGATTCTTTGAATACTCCTCCGTCAATTATCATCATTTCCCCTGAAGACACACCGGCACCACCAGAAAGTAAGTCCTAAGAACTAACTATTTTTCTTTGAGAGTGAATGTATTTTAAACCTCAGATAAAAACTGTTTACAGATTCAACTGAGAGCTCTGTGGAAGACACAGCTGTCGAGCAGCAGCAGCAGCAGGGTAGAAAAAAAATAAAAATTAAATAAAAACAATATATATATATATATATGTATTTTAAGCATAGTTCAATAAAATGTCATATAAACCGGTTTACAGATACATCCAAAGATGCCACATTGAATCCGCCCACCAGAAGGTCGCTTTTCAAAGATCAAGACAGCTTTCAGCAGAGAGGCACCGTTTCAGTTCAACAAGAAGTGAAATCTGGAGGTTTTACCGCAAAGAATCGGAGTAAGATTTTTTTAAAAAACTTGTGTATTTTAAAAACTATTTTTCGTTTTATTTATGAACGCTGTGCTGCGCAGCGTAAGATAACTTTTATTGTCTTCTGTTTTTACAGAATATTTAACCCCGGCCAAAAGACAGCGACTCTCTGCGCTACAAAGCAGAGCAACACTAGTGAGTGGATTAATGAACGGTACGTTTTAATTCATACATACATACTGAATTAATTTGAATTCCTTTATTTTTTTTCCAGCTTTAATGTGATTATTTCAATATATATATATATTTATTATCTATTTATTTATTTTTTGTTCATTCTCCTTACAGAGGTAACGTTGATGGTAGGACAGATTGGTCACAGAAACGGACAGCGCAGGAAGACAGTCTCTACAGCCTCACGGAATCTTCGTAATAAGGCCTCATCGTTAACGCTTCTGGCAGCATGTCAGATTCTGTTAAAGAAGCATTTTGGTGACATCAAGGTGATTTTAAACTGAACTGATCACTGTGTTTTGTGTTTTGTTTTTTTGTTTTTTCTGTAGGTTAGTTTTATTTTTATTTTGTTTCTTATGTTCATAGAAATGGATAACCGAATCAGACTTGCCCTGGATGAAATAAGAAATTTAGTTAATGAACTTAACAAAATTCCCGTTAATGCAGAAGTAAATAGCGCACCGTCTCCACACAGCATTGAGCAAAATGATCATAATCCTTCTACGTCACACTCCGCAGATCGGCACGGGGGTCATTTCAATACGGACGTAGCAGTTAGTTCTGATCAAATAATCAGACTTGCCCTGGATGAAATAAGAAATTTAGTTAATGAACTTAACAAAATCCCCGTTAATGCAGAAGTAGCAGATAACATCGTTTTAAATGCATCTCCTGCTAACAGTGAAAATGTAATAAATGAACATCAGCACGGTGACATTTTAAACGTAATCAATCAGGCTCTTTCCGATTTAAATAGCGCGCCGTCTCCACACAGCAGCATTGAGGAAAATGATCAGAATCCTTCTACGTCACACGCCGCAGATCGGCACGGTGACGTTTTAAACGTAATCAATCAGGCTCTTTCCGATTTAAATAGCGCACTGTCTCCACACAGCATTGAGCAAAATTATCCACCTGACACTCATCAGAATCCTTCTACGTCACACGCCGCAGATCAGCACGGGGGTCATTCCAATACGGACGTAGCAGTTAGTTCTGATCAAATAGAGCGAGATCCTCCAGCTGTGGTTGAACGTGAACATTTTAATAACCATGAAATAAGGAGACCTTTTACCATACCGCCGCCCTGTCCAAGTAACGTTCCAGATTTAGCAGCATTCTATACAGACATCATGCGTATTATAATTGAATTAGCCGACGCTGTGAGATCGTTAACCAGACGTAACGACGTTGTGCAGCTGGAATTAGTGGGTGAAAATCTCAATCGTCACATCACATTTACTGTTACAGATGATGGAAATATGATCCTGCCTGCTTTCGAAAACTTCCTCGACGATTTAGTACAATTGAATGCAAATATACCTGTAGATAATAACATGGAATTTGTTCTTCAGGTTGTTAATGACCCAGCAGGAGGTTCTAAGCGTAAAGCTGCAGGAACGTTAGACTGTGAACTGTTTAATAAGAAAATGCGTCATTTGTATATTATAAACAATACCGGTAATCAGTTATGTTTTGCAATCAGCCTCGCACACGTCTCTGATCCTGAGCTCACGGATCACCGTGCTGTAGAACTGGGGAGGAGATGGCAGCATCAGGCAGGCCTCGACGAGCAAACAGCAGTTACTTTTAGTGATATTGGTAAATTTGAAACCATTCTGAAGAGAAAAATTGTAGTGTTTCACAGAACCACGGGCTCTACTGCTCTGTGTAAATTTGAGACCAGTTTCCCTGATCGTTCAAACCCTCTGTTTTTGCTGTTATTTCAAGGTCATTACTATGGGATAAAAAATCTCAAAGGTTTTATGGGGTGCAGATATATTTGTAATTACTGTTACGCCAGCTATCAGAATGCCAATACACACCATTGTGAAGGTTATTGTCCAGTGTGTCGAACATATACATGTATGCAAGAGATTAGCAATCCTGTAAGCTGTGCAGGCTGTCAAAGAATCTGTCGTAATTCTTCATGTTTCAGCAGACACAGGGAACCGCGCATCAGAAATAGTGCTGAAAGGCCTATGAGTGACTGTGAGTTGGTAAAACTGTGTAAAGTATGCAAACGGATATACGTTATTCCAATCAGTAAACCGCATAAACCACACGTGTGTAATGTAAAATGCAGTATTTGCGGTGAAAATGTACCCCCCAGCCTAGACATTACATGCGATGATCATAAGTGTTACATTCAGCCTTGCAGTGCAATTAATCAGCTTGATGATAAACTGATTTTTTATGATTTCGAATGCCTCGTCAATGAGAGCGGCATGCATACCCCCTTTCTGGTCTGTGCTAAAACGTTGAAAGGTGATTAATGGTACGCTTATGGACTGAATTGCACCCAAAAATTTCTCCTGCATTTCAGGAGGCCAATGTACAAAGGTTATACCTTAATAGCGCACAATGCGCAGGGGTACGATGGTTTCCTGATTCTCACAGCAATGCTGCAGTTAGGGATTAAACCTCATATCGTCATGGTAGGGAGTAAACTTCTCTGTTTAACCGACCCTGATTACAGGTTAAAATACATTGATAGCCTGTCCTTCATGTGCATGAAGCTTAGTGCCATGCCGAAAGCGTTAGGCTTTACCGATCAAAGCAAGGGTTTTTTTCCCCACCTATTTTCCTCTGAACAACATCTCCAGTATGTAGGGGCTTTTCCTCCTCCATCCTGCTACGCTGTAGAACGCATGAGTCTTCAAGAACTACAGGTGTTTAGCAGCTGGTACAGAGAAGCGAGCAAAGAGGTCTTTGACTTTAAGAAAGAAGCTATTCGTTATTGTAAAAATGACGTTGAAATTCTTTTTCAAGGATGCTTAAAATTCAGAGACGAGTTCTTTAAGGAGACAAGTGTGGATCCGTTTAAAAGTATCACAATAGCATCAGCCTGCATGAAGGTTTTTGTAACCAATTTCCTTCCTCCTCAAACCTTAGCCATTCCATCACCTCTGGACTACAGACGTAGCAGTAAAACGTTCTCCAGCGCGTCCATTCAATGGCTCGGCTGGATTGCAGACAGCAGAGCCATATTTATCGAGCATGCATTAAATAGGGGTGAAAAGAAAATCGGGCCATATTCAGTGGATGGGTATGCAGAGATTAACGGTGTCAAAGTTGCGTTTGAATTTTATGGCTGTTTTTTCCACGGCTGTAAAAAGTGTTACATGCCTCATGACAAGTGTCCGTTGAGAGGGGTCGCATTTGAACAGTTTTACGCAGCCACTGTTGAGAGAAGCAAGGTGTTACAAACTGTGTACGGCCTTCGTCTCGAAGTCATATGGGAGCATGAGTGGATTGAAATGAAAAAATCAGACCCAGGGGTGATCAGCTTTCTTGAGAAAGTTAATGCACCCGAACCGCTATCCCCCCGGGATGCACTGTATGGTGGACGCACCTGTCCTATGAAGTTGAGGTACACAGCGGAACCGGATGAAACTGTACACTATGTGGATTACACATCTCTGTACCCTTATGTAAACGCCAACTGCGTTCTTCCCCTCGGACACCCCACCATCATTTACAAAGATTTTGATGACCCCAGCAGCTACTTCGGTATAATCAAAGCTGTGGTCTACCCACCACGTAACCTGTTGTTCCCTGTTTTACCTTACAGAACATCCCAAGGTAAACTTGTGTTCACTCTCTGCCGCACATGCGCTGAATTAAATTACCAGTCAGGTCCTTGCACGCATAATGATCAAGAAAGAGCTTTGATGGGAGTTTGGACGAGTGTAGAATTCTGTAAAGCGTTGGAGTGTAGTTATCGTCTTGCTAAAATCACAGAGGTGTGGCATTTTGAAAAGAGAAGTGATACAATCTTTAAAGGTTACATTCATTGCTTTTTAAAGGGTAAGCGGGAGGCTTCAGGCTATCCGTCTGAAGCAGTGGATCAGGAGAGTAAGTCAAAGTATATAAGCGACTACAAACTGCATCAGGGCATCCAATTAGACCCTGAGAAAATCGAGATGAATCCTGCCAAAAGGCAGGTTGCAAAATTGTGTTTAAACAGTTTTTGGGGGAAATTTGCGCAAAGAAGTGATCTGTCTCAGACCACAGTCATCACTAACCCTGAAGACTTTTTCAGCTTCATGTTCTCGAGTAAATACAGGGTTAACTATTTTCATTTTTTCAACCCTGAAATGTGTGTAGTGCAGTGGAACTACAGCAAACGTGTCATATATCCACCAAGTAAGACAAATAATGTGTTTATAGCAGCATTCACCACCGCTTATGCACGTTTAAAACTTCTCAGCAGCATGGAGAAGTTACAGGACAGATTGATTTATATTGACACGGACAGTTTGATTTATGTGACAAAAAGTGGTGAAACTCCTCTGGAATTGGGGAATTATCTGGGTGATCTTACTGACGAGTTAGATGGTGACAGCATTTCGGAGTTTGCATCGACAGGACCCAAGAGTTATGCATACCAAACTAAAAACCGTAAAAAAGTAGTGATACGTGCTAAAGGCATCACTCAGACGCATGAATGCAGCGAGAGGGTCAATTTTGACAGCATCAAAGGGCTGGTCAAGGACTACTTACAGGGGTCAAGGGAGGGTGTCATTGAAATCCCTCAGCACACGATCAGGAGGGATAAAAAGAGATTCCGTTTGACAAACGCGACATTTCTTAAAAGGTTTCGACTGGTGTATGATAAGAGACGTCTTTTTTCTGACGGGACAACTCTGCCTTTCGGTTATTAGAGTTGAAGAAGAAATAAAATAAAAAGTCACATGGATTTACAGGAGATTGATTTTGATCCTAGATTTAGAGCACCTTTCTCATGTATGATAGTTGGACCCAGCGGCTGCGGGAAAACTTTCTTTGTAAAAAGTATTTTACAAAACTGTAATCATGTCATGGATATTGTTCCAGAAAATATTGTATGGATTTACAAATCTTTTCAACCCATGTATGCTGAATTGCAGAAGATGAATAAAAATATTACCTTTGTGGAAGGATTGCCTCATTCTTTTGAAGATGAAAACCTGTTTCCTCCTGATCAGAATCATCTGATTATTCTAGACGATGTTATTGCTCAAGCCTCAGATGATGAAAACGTGATGAAGGTCTTTACCCAGTTTCGTCACCATCGTAATATGAGTGTTATGATGTTGACTCAGAATGTTTTTCATCAGGGAAAGTTCAGTCGCACTATTAGTTTGAACTGTAATTATATGGTGTTGTTTAAGAACCCGAGAGATAAACTCCAGCTGAATATACTGGCCCGCCAAATGTTTCCATCTCAAAAGGGTCTCTTCTTGGAGAGTTTTGAAGACGCAACGAGAGAAGCTCATGGATATTTAATCATCGATTTTACGCCTACCTGCCCAGAACATTTCAGACTGAGAACGGGGATACTTCCTCAGCAGTGGCCTGCTGTGTACGTACCCAGAACAAAGTAAATCATCATGTCAGCGCGTATAAAAAGAAATTTACCATTATTCAGAGCTTTGTACCAGGCCTGTCCACAGAAACGTAAAGATATTCTCGCACACTGCTCTCCCGACTTTATTCAGGCTCTGTGCGAGATTGCACTGAATATCCTAAAAGGTAACATTAAACTATCACCCTTTCAACACCGACAATTGAAGAAACAAAGAAATATCATCAGATTGTTGGGTGATAAAAGAACCGGGATAAAAACTAAACAGTTGGCTCTCAAAAAGCAACGAGGTGGTTTTATTCTCCCCATCTTAACGGCTCTTGCACCCTTGATCGGTGATCTAGTGGGTGGAATCATCAGGAGATAATGTCTCTCAGAACATCGCAGAAGATGTTTCTCATTTCACCTCATCAATTCAAGTGTCTGACCCAGTCAGACACGTCCATCAGACAGACGGCGGAGGAGAATTTGGATGCTGAAATGAGAGCGATATTAAACGAGCCGGGTTTGACTTCTTCTGAAAAAATCAAGAGATACGATGCTCTTCTCTAGAGGTATCTGACTTTACTTAAGCAAGGTGTCAAAGAAGAAAAACAGCGAGTCAGTTTAACGCTGCAGCGTGACACAGAGGTGCCTGAACATGAGCGGTCCCAAGAAAAACAAGGCCCAGGGCAGGATGAGGCCCCTAAGGATCAGGTTCTTACGGAAGTACTGAAAAGCCTTCCTAAACACAATCGTAAAAATGCCGAGTACATTTTGAAGAAATTATCCGAAAGAAGTGAGAGTTGGACTTCGCGAGGTGAATTTGTATTTAACGGAAATATTATAAAGGGGTCTCACATGATTGATTTGTTGAAAAATCTCATGCTTCCATTTAAAAATCTGGAGCATCACAAACCCGAGGATGGTCTGATTTTCTACACTCCATGTCAGAAGTAAACATACCTATATCTTCAGTCATTAACCCTTATACTCGTGAAGAATATAGACGTTTCAAAACAGAGGGTACATCGATTGAAAATGGGGGTACACCCCCCAGCGTTAAGCAGAGAAGAAAAAGAAGAAGAAGGCAGATAACTCATTCTCCCTACTGGTCGAGATCTGAGCTGGAAGATCCAAAAAATGCTGATGGGAGATCAAAAAGGTCTCTTCGTAAGACGACACTACCACCCCGATGGATTACATTTTCACCATAAACCGTTATAAGAAAATGAAACATGTAGTCTATTTCTTTTATTCAATAAAATATTTATTGATTATATTTTTCAAGTCTAACTTCGTTCTCTACTTCACACACTAACATATTATATCATTACACAAATATTAAATCATAAGAAGAAAAAAAAAACAAACAATGAAAAAAAAAATAAGACATTTTAAATTCCATAACAATCCAGAAACATCTCCAAAGAGCATGTTCCGTGAGTATAAAATGTACAACTTTGATTAATGACACATTTCTGATATTTTTTCACAAAGTTAGATACCATTAAATCATTCTTAATCACATCTCCGGTGTATTTCGACAACACTTGCTGCATTGATAATCCGCACGCTCTATGACATAGATAAAAAATGCAATGGTGACCGCACACAGTGGACAGAGTGTTTTGAAGCTGATTATTATGATACAATATTTTTGAGGATCTGTCTTCTAAAAATGTTACGATGCTTGACGGGTAGAACTCGAAATCCGGAGAGAATCCATAAGAGTCAAAAAAGCTGGATTGACCATTCTCATCCAATGTCAGAGCTAGCCAGTGTTCTCCCGGCATGTGTGAAGGATGTGTGTTCACAATAAAGTAGGCCGGCCCTGGGAATTTGTCAGCTAGCAGCGGCAGCTGGTCGCACGGCCACACACCGCAAAACAAATCTCCCAGCAGATGATGCAGTATGTTTTCAATTTCATGATTATTCATGCCTGATTAGATTAATAATAATCCACCAGCACACGCCTCTTTGAATCAATCTCTAAAATAGAATCATAACAAGCGTAGATGATCAGCGTGGTGGTATGAGGCAACGGTTTTCGGAAGCGCATTTCCAATCTTAAATTCCCACTGGAAACTGGAGATAGAGCATCTGTGTCCTCGCCCGGGTTAAGATTAAATGTGAATAGAGAGTATCCTTGATTAAATTCCTGACGTGTTATACTCAGTGGAAGATCTTTTAGATGTCGTCCTGTAGCTGTAAACAAGTTGTAATACTCTCTCACTGAATGACCTTGGTTAAAATTTGGCTGGAAGGCTTTAGCAGGAATTTGTCTGCCATCCTTACACAAAGCTAAATATTCCATATCAAAATGATTAAAGTCAAACGGATTGAGATTGCGTGTTCCTGTAAAAGCGTCATGATCCAGTAACGCAATCACCACATACTTGGGAAAGACGCCTAAGAAAAGATTCTCTTGGTTGCATACCCTTGAATTTTCAGGGATGGAATATGTTTTTACATTCACACGTGAAAGTGGATACAGAGCATTTGCTTTCATTAAAGCTGAAGCGTGCCCCAGTCGTACAGCTGGAGAGACAGTAACTTTTTTGATAAAAAGAGATGCTCCTAATATCCTGAGTTTGTAAGTGGAGTCTCTTGCGGCCATGAGACAAAAGGCATCGTTGGCTCTTGTAAGTTTAATTTTAAGGTCAACAGAGTTTAAAAGAAGTCTCTCGCAGAAAAATATGTCTGCATGCAGGGGGCCTAGGAGATGTACCTCCCTGGAATTTGCCGTAAAGCCTGCTCTGCTGTTAAGACCTTGGTTAGGGCCGTTAGTTGTAACAATAGAGTTCAGAGCACCTGCAGTGTCTTTATAAAAAAGACCAGAGCTAAACTGGGTTTTTAAAGAATCCTCAGAAAAGTTTAACAATGTCTCAAACATGGCTCTATATGGATGTGTAGCGCTGGATTGTGAAATCATTCAATCTCCGAGAGTGACGTCACACTGACTGAAGATGGTGTTTAACGGGTAGTTGATGAGCCCTACAGGTGCATCATCTGGCAGGTTTGTTCCATTCTCATTAGTAATTTTCACTCTGAGATGCAACAGCGTATCGTTGAGATCCAGATACTTTTCTCCGTCTCCCGGAATGAAAAACTCGATCGGCCCTCCATCTGTGATTGCTGATAAAGGCTGGATCTCGGTGTAAATTTTATCTTCGATCGATAGCTGTGTCATCGGGGCAGAAAATAAGTCCAACTCTGCCAGCGTGCACTCTGATGATTTGTTATGTAAAAGAGCCATTATTTAAATATATCAAAACTTGCGGATGACTTCCTTCCTCTTCGTTTGTCAGCTGCGACTGATCTCCTTTTTCGCGTTTGTTGTTGTTTTTTAACTGTCCTTAAACGATCACCTGGGGGTCTTGCTCTGGGTCTTTTGGATAAAACCATAATTCCTGAACCTTCTTGACCGTCGGTGCGTGTAGAACCACTCATTTTACTCACGGCTCTACCGATGACATCCGAAGCGATATTTGATGCAGCCGTTTTAAGATGGGGTTTTGCAATTGCAAATCCTTTTTTAACCAGAGGGGATACGAAGCGGAATAATTTTGAAAATAATGATCCAATTCCGCGTCCGTACATGACCGGGGCCCCATAAAACCCTGGCAGATTACCGCCTGATTGACTTACATAGTACTTTACAAAGCGATTTGGATCACGTCTCAGACTTAGCTGTGCCATGTTCTCTCTTGCCTGCTTGATGCAGTGTTGAATGACCAGCGTAATATGAATGATAACCAATCAATCTTAGAGGTTATATACATATCTCTGGAATAGTTTATACAAATAAAATTGATCTCAGGCTACGTTGTAATATCACCGGTCTGAAGTGTAGTCTTATGACGGTCTTTCCATAGACGAAATTTACAGGAACGTTTTGGTCCGATTTAATTTCTATATTGATATTTTCAATATGTCTTCTGGAGACTGGAAGGTAGTGGGCGGGGTTAAACGTCTGAGTAATCATATCACTGAATGTGCCTTGTACTTTGACGGTCCGCAGTAAAGGTGCAAAAGTGTCGCCTACTATTTGAGGGCTGACCACGTCGCTGTAACAGTATAGGTGATAGAAACCAGCCTTTATATCCGCCGGAAAAGGAGCCAGTTTTGGTTCAGAAACATGAATCCATTCCCCTGGTTTCACGCCCATCATATAAGCTAGAGTGCTGAAGAAGCGTATTTCATATGGACTGTTTGCTTGAAATGCAAATCTCTTTTGAACTTTGCTGAATTTAATGCGTAAACCCGATTTCAATTTTTTGAAAAACATTTCCTCTGTCTCGAGTTGAATAACGCTGTTATAGTAGCCACTTCTGATCCTTTGCGTATTGATCTCCACATCACCAACCTTCCTCCATTCAAAGTAGGCATCATAATCCGGTAAATTATGCCATGTATGAGGATATGAAATCTCGGCTAATGCAACCATCCATTGGCCTTCTAAATCAATATGTTGAGCTAAATTTACACGGAAACTTGAACTGGTATTATTTTTAAACACTTCCATGCTAGCATTAGATGGAAGAGTAACGTAAAAGCCATCATCCTCTACCTGACAGTTCATGATGCTGTGTCAACTGTGAGGTTTAGTGCAAACCTTTTTTATACATTTCGAAGTTCATCAAACTTGATCCAACTGTTGAATTTCTCAGGCCAGTTTTTCCAGCTTACAAAAACCTGTTTGACTCCCTTGACCGTACGTCGTTTTAATATTTTTTCCACTTGATACATCTTGTCGTTAAATATTTTTACTTTTTGAAGTTCCTCAGCGTAAAAGGAACCCTCGATAGGTTCTCCATCCAAATCTTTGAGTTTGTATACAGGAGGAGAACGGGGTATCCGGTCATACACTGTAAACACTTCATCCGTAAAACTCTGTTCGTATTTTTTGTCAAACACTCCACGGACCTTGGATATTCTGACAAGATCCCCTTGTTTAAACGTTGTCACTGAGTCCTTGCAATATCTGTTGGACTTGACATCATACAGATTCTGAAACACTTGAAAGGCATTTTCTGGGGTCACTTCCATAGGGCTCATTTTAATGCTGGAGTGGTAGGAATGGTTGTAGCTTCTAGCTAGGTTTTGCAGTACATCGACGTACCGCCGGGTATTGTTAGCTGTAAAATATCTCCACATCCTTGTTTTTAATGTGCGGTTAAATCTCTCGACCACTGAAGCTTTTGCTTCACTCGCTGTGGCAAAATGTTCAATACCATGTTTCTCCATTAAAACTTTAAATTTCTTGTTAAAAAATTCTTTACCGGCATCAGTCTGAAGTTTTTTGGGGATCTGACTTTCTGTAAAAACTGATTCAAATGCCTTTACCACCTCAGCGGCTGTTTTCCTCTTCAAAACTCGTACATACGCCCTTTTTGAAAAGATGTCAATGACTGTTAATAAATAATTATAACCATCATTTTCCATGGCCAGAGCTTGCATGTCACAGAGATCAGCCTGGAACTGCCTCAATGGTCTGGTGACAAAAACTCTGTTTCTCTGGAACTTTATTCTTGCAGGTTTATGTAGAGTATAGGTATCTTCTCCTGATAAAAAATCTTTAACTTTTTCAACCGCAACCTTCTTTCCCGTTTCATCTTGCATAACCCTCCTCAGCCTGTCTACACCCCCAAAACTTCCCGGATTTGAAGGGCTATAATATACTTTCTTCATCAGCCGTCTTCCTGCCATCTCTGCCTTATGCTCACTCTGCCGATTACTTGTTAAATAATGAGAAAAAACACACAGGAGGGTAGATTTATCCTTATTTTTTTTATTTTATTTTTGTATTTAATATAAACAAAGAACAACCAGAAAACAAAATCAGATAAAATGCAGATGAATTCAAACACTACTAGCTTTTTAAACAACACTTTTGGGAAAGGTTACTATGTTCCTACTTTAATTGTATTTAATAGTAAAAAAAAAAAAAGAAGAAAAATCATATAATGCAGATTAACTAAAGTACTGGAATACTAAAAAAAAATAAAAAATGATACAACAAGTCATCAAACATGTGAGATCAGTTTGTCAGTCCATAGCACTCTGAAACAGAGTTAAGTTGTTTGAGATGTTTCTCATCGACCATGCGATCATAAACGTGCGCTATTGCACTGTGGATGCCTTGTACCGATTTCAGTTCATATAAAACCGTCTTGGCAATCGTCTTCACTCTGAAGTCATCCGCTTGTATGCTTCGAAGTACCAGAAGATTCTGAATAGCAGGAATGAGTTTGGGGGTTACGAGCCGTCGTACGATGCGTTGAAAGTTGACTTGGTAATAATCCTCCCCCAGTACCTCCAGGCAATGGTGTCCATTCGCGTCTACAGACTCAGCCATGAATAGCGGTGATGGTGAGCAGAGATCTGGAGAAAGCGGTAGATATTTCATGTTGTATCCTGTAGGTGATGCAGGACTGAAGTGGTTCTCTGAGAATGAGGATGTTGAGGTGGATGGTGAGAAGAGGTCAGGGGAAGGCGGATGATATGGTCCAATGTTGAAGCTTTCATCGTGCTCAGGAGAGAAGTGGATCTCTGCTCGGTGGTTGTAGAGATCCCTGTATGGTGTCGGTCCACTCATTTTCATGATACGATTCTCAGTGTCTGTGAGCTTGCAGTTATCCCCCGTACATATATCATAGGAAGGGGCGTGTCCTCAGAAGAGGGTTCGTTCTAAACGTAAAACAGGAAACGTCAGCGTTTTTTTCACTGACATGACATCGATCCAACTTCGTGACTTTTGGAAAAGGTCGGAAAGACGATGTCCAATTTCACTCATCTTCTCTGCCCAAGCTTCAAACGGCAGAGCCAGCATTGTCTTGAATACGCCGCAGTCTTGATTGAAAGCCTCCAACACAAACAGATCTGAGGGACTCGTCCGGTTGTTCCTGCGTCTGCTTGCCCGAAAAGACCAGCGGCCATTTGCTGTGGTTTTTGACCCCCACACTGCGCTAAAGAGAGGTTCTCTCTCAGCTATTTCAACATCGGATGGTATATGAAACATTCTCGCCCGTTTTACAGGTCGAGGAGACAGTTCATTTTCTTCTTCTTCTTCTTCCTCCCTCTCCTGCCTTGAGACTGTTTCAGGGCTATCATTAAGGTGCGGGATTGCAAGCTTTAACACAGCCCAGTCGCTGTGGGTGAGTGTACACAGAGCCAGTGATCCATTAAATACCTCATCTTGATCCAATTGATACAGGCAAAGCTCTCCTATTTCATACATGAAAATATAACCCCAGCTGCCAACCAGGCCATATGGCTCCAAAGACCATTCTTCCTGCAGAGTGTTGAACGGGGGTCTTTGTACCCTGCAGATGTAGTATGTTGATTTCTTAGGAGCATTCAATTCACGGGATGAATACTGGTAGACGGTCACTGGGGTTTCGCACAGAACTGACATACCTCTTGGCCGAACCGAGGTCTGATTTTCAACCATGGTTGTTGAAGTTGATGTTGGATCCTCATCATCGGTAGAGTATGTCACGACGGGAATTCCGATAGGTATCTCCGTTGAGGAAGTATATGATGCAGTTGCTTGTTCATCATCATCATCTTGGCACGCGTTGCGTTTCTCCTCCGCTTGACGATAAACTCTCTTAACTCTAGCCATTGTTGAACGGGTGTTTTTTTTGCCAACGAATGCTGCATGTAAAGTGCAGAGTTTTATCTCTGTATTTAAAGTAAACACTAAAGCACGCCCTATTGTTTTCATTGGGTTATTCAAGGTTTAACGATGCTTACAAACACACCCCCTCTATTTTTAATTGGTGCTGATGCCAAACAGTTTCCGATAATACCATATTTGTCTTGTTCTATTTATAACAAACACACCCCTGTGTTTTAATTGACTAATTTAAGGTATTGCCCCTAATGACGACAACCAATTAGCATCCACGGTTACGCCCCCTTGGACACACCACCTGCTTGACCACGTGACCTCCTGCCCACATGGCAACCACATGGCGCCCACATGGCGCCAACCGGAAATCCCGTCCTCATCGGAAGTCCCGCCCACCTGTCAAAATGTTTGATGAAAGGGTGCACTTAAATTCTCTCCCCAAGACAGGAGCTCAGTGATGCTGCAGATGGGGAAGAGGAAGAATTGGTACATGAACCACCAGCAAAAGAGGCAACAAATAGGATGTCAGTTCTGCGAGCAAAGAAGAGCAGAAATAAACCGTCTGTTACAGGAGAACAGGGAGCTCAGGTCAGAGCTGAATAAAAAACAGCTGGACCAAGATTTTTTTAAGGATGACACAAGAAAGGTCAAGTATTATACAGGTCTTCCTTGCTTTGTCATCTTGTCATCATTGTTTAACACTGTTAGGCCTTTTCTGCCAGCATCTAAAAAAATTTCACAATTTCAAATGGTTTTACTTACAATAATTAGACTTAGACTTGATCTACCTGTTCAGCATCTTTGCCATCTTTTTAATGTGTCACGTAAAACTCTGTCCAATACCTTTGCTGACACCCTAGATGTGTTGCATGCGTCCTTACGCCCATGGTAAACTGTCCTGAGAGGCCTGAGAGGCCACCTCAGTTTTTGGAAACATTTGGAAAACGTGTAGCCATTATTGACTGCTTTGAAATAGGCACAGAAAGACCCTCAAATTTAAAAGCACGTGCACAATCTTTCTCTCGTTACAAAGAAGACACACTATAAAATACCTTGTTGGCATCACACCACATGGTTCAATTTCTTTTATTTCCAAGGGTTGGGGTGGACGTGCATCAGACAAGCACATAACAGAAAACTGTGGCCTTCTATCCAAATTATTACCTGGGGACATTGTGTTAGCTGACAGAGGCTTTGATATTAAAGATAGTGTGGGAATGATGTGTGCTGAGGTCAAAATTCCATCATTCACTAAAGGGAGATGTCAACTCGATGCTAAAGATGTTGAACAAACATGAGCTATAACCCACCTTAGAATTCATGTGGAAAGAGTGAATGGATGCATGAGAAACATACAAAATGTTACACAGGACTATACCAATTAGGTTGCTGCTTACATGTGAAGGTGAAGAGATGACACTTCTTGACAAGATTGTGGGCGTCTGCTGCAGTTTATTGAACATGTGTTCCAGTGTGGTTGTAAAACCTAATGCAAATGAAACCTGCACATGTTAATGTGAACGTTCAATGAAGGTACTGATGTTATGTAAATGTAGGTTGTAAAACAATGTTGCATTCATTGTTGTTGAAGTATTTGTACAGTTGAATGATAACAGTAAAGTGACTGTTTTTTCTCATTTAATAAATATTCATGTGGTAAACATTCATAAAACATTTCATCGAATCACTTCAGGTAATGTGATGAAAAAGATCAGATTTTAAGTAAACATTTGATGTAATTAGACATTTGAAAGTAAACATTTAAAGGCAACACATATTGATGTAATAGATCCCATTTAAAGTATATATTGATTTATTTTACATATTTCAGGTAACAAGTAAGCATGTAACTAAATAGATCCAATCTTTGAGTAAAAAACTGAGGTAATTAAACATTTCAAAGTAAACAATAAAAGGTAACCAATGTGATCAGATCACAGTTTTAACTAAACATTTGATGCATAACATTTCAGGTAACGAGTAAATATGTAATGAAATATATCCTATTTCTAAGAAATCATTTAATGTAATTAAACACTTCAAAGAAAACATTTTATGTAAACGTGATGAACATCATCTGAGGTAATACCTTATATAGGGGAAATTGCTTCACAAAAATAAGTAGTGCAAATATAAGTCGCACAGCACAATTTACATGCTGTTCGATTACTTTTTACCCAGTTATGTCTCCCTCGAAGCTGGGGTACAGGCGTGCTCTGAGAAATATCTACCGACAAGCTCAGGGAGACAAATATTTTTAAAGAAACTTTGTGCTTTTTGGAGGTGTGGTTCCCAGAATTTCTGATCTGGAAAGACACGGACCACAGCCATGTCTTTCTGGGTCCACACAACAAGGTCACAGTAGCTTGATTTTGTAACAAAGATCTCAGTTTGTGCCTGTGTGTAGTATGGATGTTGTTTCTTCAGGTGAAGTTCATTGCCAGACAACTGTAGGCAAACGTTTTTGTCATTTGCATCCACGGCCTGCTGGATGCGACATGTCCTATATTTGAAAGGGCACCTTATCTCAAGGCATTCATTCCCACAGCAATCACACATCGTGAGTCCATCAGGAGATGCTCCGACTTCAGGGAAGTTGGTGTTTATGATGAAACCGCATGGTTTAACTTGTAGATTTTTGTGACTGCTCGCTGTAATTTTAATGTAGGCTTTTTGTGCATCACCCTCATGCTTCACACGCCACCTTGTTTGCACTGTAGACAATGTGTTGCCTCGGTTACACACCTGTTTAACAACTGTCAGTGCTGGGCTTTCCAAACTAGTGGCAAATACAGCATGCATTCTGGAAGCTGTAATTCGTCCAGCTCTATATTCATACCAGGCAGAACACTTGTGCTGCAGTCTCGTGTGCTTTTCAATGGTTTCTGCCTGCTCATCTGTCACTACTGCAGCATCTTTGTATTTTTCACAGCACAGCAAAATAGCTGACAGGTCATTGGACTCTATGTTTTTGTTGTGCAGAGATGCAAGTGACTGAGGTACGATCTGCTCAGTGTGGGTGAATTGTGTGTAATATTTCTCCATTCCTGATAAACCAACAGCCTTGCTGTGCTCTAGTAGCGTGTCAAGCAGAGGAGCCAAATCTTCCAGATTTGCTGGTGGGGTTTTTCTTTTTTGTGGATGGCTTCTTCTGGCTGTTGTTTGGACTTTTGTGTGGATTTTTTGGTCAAGTGTCTTCTTTTGAGAAGCTGAAGTACTATAGTCAATTTTATGGCCGACTTCTGGATGAATCTTAGTCAGATTGCCAGGTAATACCCAGTATGCTGGCTCATCTGTAACAGTTTTTCTGCCTCCTATCCTCACTGTTGCTTCCAGCTTAAAAAGTAGGGCACCGATATGAGTGCAGGTCTCGGCTACCCCTGCCATGCAGGTGCAGTGTGCACACTCAACTGTGCCAGTGTCGCTCAGCATGACCCACGGTGTTAATGGCGGCTCAGAGAGTCAGAGAGTGCATAACCTGTGAATACACACAATTAAAATGGTGAATGGAAAGACAGCAAAATAAATAAAATCTATATATATGTATGTGTAATTTTACAAATAACTGTTCAGTTAAATGATCAACTTTACTATTCCATTCAACTTTTGAGTATAAAATAATAACCATGACATTGTGATTTCAAAGAGAGTATTGGTTACAAAGCGGAAACGGTTAAAGGCCTATTTCACCTAATTTTCTACTACTACTCTTTGATCTACTCATTTAAAAACTACAACACTTCATCACTTCAAACCTGATTTCTCTATTTGATTAGAGTGAAATATTCTAATCGAGGTTTGAAGTGTCTACATATTGTTCTTAGACGAGCTCAAGGTAGTAAAAGTTAGGTGTAATTGCCCTTTAACCATTTCAAACTCGGAGCTTCTTAAATCAGTTCAAAACGTACTTTAAAAATCATGTGATCACATTTTCTCATCCTCAATATACAAAAAAAAAACAAAAGACAGACTGATTCTAAAAGAACATACACTAAGACTTTATGTAAAATTAAGGAGACAATAGCAACGTACCTTTGTTCGAACCACAACGTATTCACAATCCAAGGGGTTAAAAATGTCCAAATCGTGTACCCAGCCATTCGCAAATTGGACATGCGCTTCCATTGACTTGTAATTCTTAAAATTACTTGCGGTGTAAACACTGACACCACAGACCAGGTATGCAAATATGTCTGGGAATGTCAGTGGAGGCAAATGTTCAGGGTCTCTGCTCCAATTTCTTAATTCAAAGGGGTCAACATTTCCAATTTTAGCTATTTTTTTGAGGTACCGTCTTTTGGCATCTGGGAGAAGTTTGTCGCGATATAGTCCACTTTGTTTTGAGCTGATTTTCAGCATTATGCAGGATACAGCTCTAACACCGGAATACAGTTTCTTCTTCTTCTTCTTGTATTATTTATTGGCAGTTGGCAAATAACGTTATGATGTGCATTACCGCCACCAACTGGTATGGAGTGTCGTTCTTCATGGTTTTAAATCTTATTTACTATTACAACAATCAAATTCTATTTATTAATTTAGTTTTCTTGAAAAATCTAATTATAATTTGAATATGTTTGCTACCTAAACTTCTTTGCAAAGTATCTCTCAAAATAAAATGTTCTTTAATACCTACAAATTCTCTCCTTAAAATTGTTCTTTCTTGTTCATATTTCTGACACTTCAGTATTACATGTTCTGTTGTTTCCTCCTCTCCACAATGATCACATTTTCCTGTATTATGTTTCTTTATTTTAAACAATGTATAATTAAATCCTGTATGTCCTATACTTAATCTTGTAATTAATCTTTCCTCTTTTCTGCTCCTTCTTCCAGTTCTTACTTCTCCTACTATCTTGTTGATTCTATAAAACCATCTTCCTTTCTTTTCTTCATCCCACCTTTTTTGCCACTCTTTCCTGATTCTCTGTTTAATTATATTTATTGCCTCTGACCTACTAATATTAATTATAAAGCTACGGTTGTTCTGTGTTGCCTTCTTTGCCATCCTGTCCGCCATCTCATTCCCTCCAACTCCTACATGCGCTGGTACCCATAAAAACACTAATATTAAACCCGTCCTTTGTATTCTGAATAAAGTATGTTTTATTTTCAACAAAATGTCTGGTCTACCCTCTGATTGATTATGTTTTAAACTTAATAATGCGGAACTTGAGTCTGAACA
Source organism: Girardinichthys multiradiatus (assembly GCF_021462225.1). Taxonomy (NCBI): domain Eukaryota; kingdom Metazoa; phylum Chordata; class Actinopteri; order Cyprinodontiformes; family Goodeidae; genus Girardinichthys; species Girardinichthys multiradiatus. The sequence continues at coordinate 10,354,209 of NC_061807.1, read as the reverse complement.
AATGATTGTTTTTAATGGTTTTATATCCTCCACCCACTGCACTGCTAACAATATTGCTAATAATTCTCCTGAATATATCGATAATCCATCTGTAATTCTTTTTCCTACTTTTATTTTAAATTCTGGTATTACAAATGCTACTCCAATTTTTTCATTTGTTTTTGATGCGTCTGTGTAAATCTGGACATAATGATAGTAATTGTTTATATATTCTTGTATTATACTTGAATATAATCTACATTTTGTATCCTTTTTCTTTTCCATCAACACCATATCCACCACTGCTTCTGGTAATAGCCACGGTGGCACTACTAGCAAAGGCAACATTGAACTTATTTCTTTTTCATATATTTGAAATTCTTCTGCTATGTTATTGATAATTCAACCAAAACTCTTAACTTGTTTTTTTTCTTTTTCCCAGCATGGTTTTAAAATATCACGTGTGGGATGATCTGGATTATTGCTTTGTAAGTTTATCCAGTAATTTATTGCTAACTGTTTCCTTCTTAGATCTAATGGCATCTCTCCCATCTCTACCTGAAGTGCTGCTATTGGACTGGTTCTGATTGGTCCAGTACTAATTCTTAAAGCTTGATGTTGTATATTGTCTAATTTTATAAGATGAGTGTTTGCTGCTGATCCATAAATTATACTTTCATAATCAATATTTGATCTAATTAATCCTGTATAAATTATTTTTAATGATGTTCGATCTGCTCCCCAATCAATACCAGCCATACATCTCATAATATTTAATATTTCTTTGCATTTATCTATGATTCTTTCTATATGTACTTTCCATATAATTTTTTCATCAAACCATATACTTGAAAATTTTATATTTTGTACTTGTTCTAAAACTTGATTGTATAATTTTAGTTTTATATTTTCTCTTTTCCTTTTCTATGTAAACACCATTACTTTTGTTTTTTCCACTGAGAATTTAAATCCCCATTGATTTGCCCATTGTTCTATTCTAATAATCTCATCCTGTATTTTCTTTTCAATAAGTTTGATATTACGACCCCTTTTCCATATAGCTCCATCATCTGCAAATAGTGAGCAACCGACTTCCTTACCAATATTTTTAAATACATCATTTATCATTATAGAAAACAATAAAGGACTTATAATACTTCCTTGAGGAGTACCATTATCTATTATATATTTTCCTGACAATTCTTGACCAATTCTTACTTGTATTGTTCTATTTGATAAAAAATCTTTAATCCAGTTAAACATTTTTCCAGTAATACCCATTTTATTTAATTTAATTAATAATCCTTCAACCCACATCATGTCATATGCTTTTTCTATGTCGAAAAATACAGCTACTACATTTTCTTTGTTTATTTGTGCTCTCCTAATTTCATATTCTAAACATAATCCAGAGTCATTTGTGCTTCTCCCTTTTCGAAACCCATTTTGATTTATAGATATATATCCATTAATATTTAAATAATATATTATTAATCATTTTTTCCATTATTTTACAAATATTTGATGTTAATGCGATCGGTCTATAATTTTCTGGTTTTGTGTTATCTTCAGAATCAGAATCAGAATCAGAATCAGAAAAGCTTTATTGCCAAGTACGTTTTTGGACATACAAGGAATTTGTTTTGGCGTAGTCGGTGCAATACAGTACAAATTAAACAGTACAAACATATCTACAATATAATATAAATATAAGTGCACAGTTTTAAGTGAGTGAGAGTAAATATAGAGCAGTATAAGATGCAAGAGCAATACAACAGTGCAGATGATCATTGTGCAAGTAAAGCAGTGCAAGTAAGCAGGAGTCCAAGCTGAGCGTTAATGTAACACATAGAGTTACAAGTTACAAGTGTCCTGTCAGCAAAAAAAGGGGGGGTGTGGGGGAAAGGGGGAATGTCAGGGTGGTTTCCGGGCTTTGTTAACCAGGCTGGTGGCAGATGGGAAAAAACTGTTCTTGTGGCGTGAGGTTTTGGTCCGGATGGACCGCAGCCTCCTGCCAGAGGGGAGAGTCTCAAAGAGTCTGTGACCGGGGTGGGAGGGATCAGCCAGAATCTTCCCTGCCCGCTTCAGGGTCCTGGAGGTGTACAGTTCCTGGAGCGACAGTAGACTGCAGCCAATCACCTTCTCAGCAGACCGAATGACACGCTGCAGCCTGCCCTTATCCTTGGCTGTAGCAGCGGCGTACCAGATGGTGATGGAGGAGGTGAGGATGGACTCAATGATGGCTGTGTAGAAGTGCACCATCATAGTCTTTGGCAGGTTGAATTTCTTCAGCTGCCGCAGGAAGAACATCCTCTGCTGGGCTTTCTTGATGAGGGAGCTGATGTTTGGCTCCCACTTGAGATCCTGGGAGATGATGGTTCCCAGGAAGCGGAAAGATTCCACAGTGTCAATTGTGGAGTCACAGATGGTGATGGGGGCAGGTGGGGCTGGGTTCTGCCTGAAGTTCACAACCATCTCCACTGTCTTTAGAGCGTTGAGCTCAAGGCTGTTCTGGCTGCACCAGTCCAACAGATGGTCCACTTCCCATCTGTACGCGGACTCGTCACCATCAGAGATGAGTCCGATCAGGGTGGTGTCGTCCGCAAACTTCAGAAGCTTGACAGACTGGTGACTGGAGGTGCAGTTGTTGGTGTACAGGGAGAAGAGCAGAGGAGAGAGAACACAGCCTTGGGGGGAACCGGTGCTGATGGTCAGGGAGTCAGAGACGTGCTTCCCCAGCCTCACGCGCTGCTTCCTGTCAGACAGGAAGTCAGTGATCCACCTGCAGGTGGAGTCGGGCACACTCAGCTGGGAGAGCTTCTCCTGGAGCAGAGCTGGGACGATGGTGTTGAAGGCAGAGCTGAAATCCACAAACAGGATCCTGGCATAGGTTCCTGTGGAGTCCTGGTTTAGCAATTGGAATAATTATGGCTTCCTTCCAGCTCTGTGGCAGCTCTCCCTCCTCCCAGACTTTATTGTATAATTTTAATATTTAGTCTTTTGCTTTGTCATTGAGATGTTCTATCATTGTAAAGTAAATTTGATCTTTTCCAGGTGATGTATTTTTTGTTTTCCTGGTTACAAAGTTCAATTCTCCTTGTGTAAATGGTTCATTTATTAATTTATTTGTATCTACATTATTTTGCATTAATTCTTTATATTTCATCTTTGTGATTTCCCTACCTTTCTTTCCCTCTTCACTAATATTATTTGAACTATGAATTTTACTAAATGTTTTAGCTAATATTTCAGCTTTTTCTTTATCTTTCTTTATAGTTGTATTATCTATTTTGTATAGGATATCCATATTATTTTCTAATACCATTCATTCTTTTAATTGTTTTCCAAATTTGGTCTATTTTTGTTTCTCTCCCTACGGTATTACAAAAGTTTCTCCAATATTCTCTTTTTGCATTCTTAATGATCTTTCTCACTTTTACTTGCTTTATTTTGTACTCAATTAGATTCTGATAAATTGGGTTACTTTTTAACATTTTAAATGCTTTATTTCTTAATTTTATTACTTCACTACATTCTTTTGTCCACCATGGCACAATTTTTTTTAATCTTTCTGTCTTCCTCCTTTTTTTATTGATTCTTCTGCAGCCTGTAAGATTTTTTTACAGATATTTATATTTAAACTATTTATATCAATTGACTCATCTATTTCTTCCATTTTCTTTTGACTTAAATATTTAAATTTTTCAGCCTTATTAAAGTTCCATCTTTTATATAACCCTGTATTCCTGTTATTTATTAATATTCCTGTTATGATTTTAATGGGGTAATGATCACTGCCTACTGTTGTATCTTTGTCAATGTCCCACTCACAGTTATTAGCTAAACAATTTGATATAAATGTTAAATCAATCACAGACTCTGTACCTGTTTTTACATTAATTCTTGTTCCTCTTCCATCATTTATACATACCAAATTTTTCATTTCCATTATTTCTTCAATAACTTGTCCATTTTTATCATTACATTTTCCCCATAATGTGCTGTTAGCATTAAAATCTCCACACCAGATTACTTTTCCTTCTAAATACCCCATTAATGAATCCATCAACTCGAATAATAATATTTTACATGGATTATAAAAATTTATTATCTTACATTTTTCTTTTGTATTGTAAATTTCAACTACTATGTATTCTAACTCTTTACCTTTTCCTAATATCTGATATTGTATCCCTTCTTTTATAAATATTCCACATCCTCCTCCACTTCCTTCTATTCTATTCCTTCTGATTCTATTAAACCCTTTAACTACAAAATCTAGGTTTGGTTTTAACCACGTCTCCTGTATAAATTTAATTTCTGGTTTTTCTTCAATTCCATCTATATACCATTTAAATTCCTGTCCAATAGCGATTAAACTTCTTTTATTCCACTGTAATATTATCATATGTTTCTATCAGCTGGGGTTCCTCCTTGCCTTCCATCTGTTTCCAACTTTTTATTAATGTTTTCCCAAGATCCTTCTTTAAACCCTAAGAACTTTTCTGCTCCTCTGACTATTATTTTAATCTTTTCTGTTTTGAGTTTAGCCTGTTCAGTGCAGTTAATGACATAAGCTATGAATAATATCAGTTTTTCCACAGACATTGTAACATTTTCCTCTGATTCTACTTTCCTTTGTTGATAATCTTGAATCCTAATTTGACCTTCATCCCTTGATCTTTCTTTCTGTACATTTTTAACTGCTTCGGCATAGCTTATGTTTTTAGTCATTTTAATTTGTTGAATTTCTTTTGCTTTCTTCCTTACCTCACATCCCCTGAATGTAACTCTATGTTGCCCTCCACAATTGCAACATTTTTCCTGCACTTCTTCCCCACAATCTTCAATTCGATGGTCTTCTCCACACTTTGGACATCTTTGTTTTCCTTTGCAAACAGCTGCTATATGACCATATCTCTGACATTTAAAACATCTTAGTGGTAGAGGAATGAAAGGCCTCACAGAAAAACTCAGATATCCTATTTTAACATTTTGTGGCAACATATTTTCTTCAAAGTCTATTAAAATTGACAGGCTTCCTACTCTTTCTCCATTTACAATTTTTCAGTCTTTTGAGATTTTTTATCTTTGCACCAACAATGTTTTTTTTAACTTGTCTATATCTTCCTCCAGAGGAATGCCATAAATTACCCCCCGAATGATTTTATCTTCTCCTATAATCTTCCTCTCTGTCACCGTCTTCTTGCAAATGTTTTCAACTTGTAAAGCCTTTCTTCTTTGTTCTTCGGTTTTACACAACACCAGTATATTTCCATCTCTCAATACCTTCACCATTTCAAAATCTCCTATCTTTTTTTTTTATTTCTCTAGATAGTGAAATAGGACTCAGGACTTGTAATTCTTAAAATTACTTGCGGTGTAAACACTGACACCACAGACCAGGTATGGAAATATGTCTGGGAATGTCAGTGGAGGCAAATGTTCAGGGTCTCTGCTCCAATTTCTTAATTCAAAGGGGTCAACATTTCCAATTTTAGCTATTTTTTCTAGGTACCGTCTTTTGGCATCTGGGAGAAGTTTGTCGCAATATAGTCCACTTTGTTTTGAGCTGATTTTCAGCATTATGCAGGATACAGCTCTAACACCGGAATACAGTTTGTTTTCGTCTGTGGCCTTTAAAGATGGCGCCGATCGACTGCGCGAGACGTAAGTGCCCCACAACGTCACTGCGCAGTGACGTCGGTTCCAAAGAACGTTATTTTGCATTGTAGGAAATAGGTCCAGAGGAATAAGTTGGTTAGGAATCTTAGTAATATGAAAATGAAATTAGACCTTGTTGATTTATTGCAAAAGATTCAGAACACAGAGGATATCAGGCTATATTTTATTTTTTAAAACAGTGTAAGTTGTATAATAGGATTTAGTGTATGAAGGGGTATGTATAAGTATGTATAGATGTCATGTGGTTCACACTCCGTACCAGTTGGTGGCGGTAATGCCTCCTTCAGTTGTTTGCCAACCGCCATTATAAGAAGAAGAAGAAGAAGACAATCGGTCACGTGGTTTACCGCATTTACAAGCATTGAACCTTTTTACTCTGTAAACTCCTCGAAGCTTTGCTTCAAATGTTCCATCTCTAGAGTTTGGATCGAAGCCGAGTTATAACTACTCAGTAACTGTTAAAGGATCTTTTGAAGAGAAGCTAACAACAAAGATGTGGAGACAGCAGCTCAAACGGTGGCAGAGTGCAGCAGTGGGAGAGATTTCCCAAACAGCTAAAGAGGACAAAGAAGATCAGCAGCGTCTCAACATCCTGGAGGCTGATTTCAACCCTAAAGTTCTGCTGCACAGATTAGGTTTGTATGTTTTCATGTTTACAGTTTAGGAACATTTTAGGTGACTAATGGATTAGCTTCTTAAAGACCAAATGTTCACCATAGACTTAAAACGTAAACGCTTCGTTACTCGGTGGGAACGACCCACGTCCGCCATTTTGATTGGTTTGTTGTCCTTCAACACTGATATAAGTTTGCTTAGAAACTAATTAATAGGGCTGCACTTAATTAGGGAAACCTGCGATGAGCGATAACAGTGCCTAATAGTGTGATGACGATATGACTTGTAATATATGAACAAATACTTACAGTGCATCAGGAAAGTATTCACAGCGCTTCACATCTTGTTAAGTTACAGCCTCTTTCCAAATTGTATTAATCTATCCCCATAATTATACACATACTCCGTATTTGTTTGTAGAAATTTGAGGAAATAGATTAATACAAATTTGAATGAGGCTGTAACATAACAAAATGTGATGCGCTGTGAATACTTTCCAGGTGCAGTGTTTGTCTTTCTGCTCTGGGTTCATAGAAATATAACAATTAAATACATAATTTCCATTCCAACACGTCAGTTTTATTTAAAAAAATGTCCGGTCAGACTGGTGTTCTGACGCCTCGGAGTTCCTCCGGTCCTTGGTCTCCAGAAGCGATCACACTCTATATAACACTGACTCTTAAAGGAACGACTCTTAAACTGTTTCTATCTTTTAGCACATTTAATCTGAATTAGGCAGAGGAATGATTACAGAGATCAGCACTGAGGCTCCCGTCTCGGACCGTCGCCGTCTGTGAAATGATGACGAAGAGCCCCGAAAGAAGGTCACATGTAGTTTTATATCTGGTACTCCAATGCAATGGATGTTCCCTCCCTCAGTGTTTATCAGTAGACTGTGTCACCATTGTGGTGTCTATCTGGTAGGTTGTGTAGTAGTGGGTGTCCATCCTTAATCTAAGTGTCGCTGCGGCATTCTAATCAAACCCAGTTCCAGTCTGCTCCACTATAAAAAACCCAGTCCACTAAGCCTCAGGTCATTCATAACGAACCTTGGACCATTTCCTTGTAATGTGTTGATGAGCTTCATAATCCGACTCTAACAAAAGGGAAACTTAAGCTTTATATTATGATAGTATAAGTGTGAGAAACAGCTATGAGTCATATTAATAAAGGTTATCCTTACAAGAAAATGCAACTAGCCATAGCGGCTGTATTAGCATTGAAACAACAAACTGCATGATATAGTTTATTAATGACTTCAAAACATCATCCCCATAAACATTTTCTGATGTTCTAAATACAGAAAAACACCACTTAATATCAGGTTTTTTTAGATTAATAAATAAAAACTTAAAATATGTTGAAGAACTTTAAATAAAAGTTAACATAACTTAAATTCAACTGCAAATCCTCCCATTGCAGTTGTTCCACATTTTCTCTACTCCCCAAGTGGTTATAAGGCTGTTGTATTACTGGAGACTGGACTTTACTAGGTCAAACTAGGAGAAGGGTAAGGTACTGGCCAACAACGGTATGAGCAACAATGTAGGTAAACTCAAGAAACTCTTTTTAAAGTCTTAAGTGTTTGGTGAACTAAATTATAGTTTTGTGTTTCTCTGTCTCTCATCCTGAGTGAATATGTTTTATTAGGGCAGGTTCTTGGTAAAGAGAAAAACCCAACATGTTCACTTTGCAAGGTTTTATACATGTGTGCTGACATGTTGTTATATTTCCTGATGTATCGAAAAGTCTCTCTGAAGGTGAACTACTTGCAGATATGCAGATATACTTTCTTGCTAGCTTGCTCAGCTGTGGGAAAGTAATTTGGTGGAGTTCCCACCATATTAGAGCTATTCAAAATGATTTGATTATGTAGAACACCTTTACAGTGCTAAACAGATGTTTTTACTTGGGTGGCAGTGTTTGGTTTATATGTAAATGGACACTCTGACTTATATTTTACTCTACCACTGGTGGGGGAAATCTATATAGGTGTCAGGGTTAGAGGGCATCAGGGGTTGGGGTGTGTGGAGGTCATGCAGTTTTTTACTGCTCTCTGTTGTATACTGGTTTGGCTTCATCATATCCACATATTGATCATAATTGCCATCTTTTGGCATGCTGCCATAAACCGCCACCCTGGACTTTGGATTTCATTCAATACTTAGCTTGTATTTAATAAATGGGAGCATTCCCAAACTTATCTCCCAGTCTGGACATTACCTTATGAGTGCGTTAGGACCTGGATTCCCCGCACCCAGAAGCGACTAAAAATGGATGCAATTTGATAGTCGCTATAGGCAGGTTACTCCTGGAAAGGTTCCCTGTTGTTCCACATTGACTCTTTTTATGGAGGATGGCTCTCACGGTGGTTATCTGGATTCCCAAATCTTTTGAAATGTCTCGTCGTCTTCTGCTTATCCGGGACCGGGTCGCGGGAGCAGCAGACTCAACAGAGACGCCCAGACGTCCCTCTCCCCAGACACCTCCTCCAGCTCCTCCGGGGGGAGCCCAAGGTGTTCCCAGGCCAGCCGAGAGACATAGTCCCTCCAGCGTGTCCTGGGTCGTCCCCTCGTCGTACTCGTACATTACCGTGGTGGAGGGGTTTGAGTGTTCCAATGATCCTTGGAGCTATGTTGTCAGGGGTAGGGTCACCCACCTATGAAGTTTCAACTTGCAATATTACTTCAGGTGATGAGACATTTAAGTAAGTGACCAATGCTTGAGGAGGTGTAGTTGGGCTAGGAGAAGTGCTAACACCAGTACTATCTAGAACTTCATCAGGAGGTTTAATTTGATCCACAAACTGAATTCGAAACAATCCCAGTGGGTCTCTTCCAGAAACGTCAGCTCCTAAAATCAAAACAAGTTCATGAAGTTCAGCATGTTTAACAGTATGCCAGGGATTCTTCCACATTTCTCTGACAGTTATTACCAGGTTATTATATCTAGTGGTGTCAGCTCGTTGGGTGGACTTGTCTCTAATCAAACTGATGTGTTGCCGCAGGCTCTGTGGAAAATTGAATTTGGATTTGAATTCCAGTACACATAAGTCCAGTATTATAATCTTGCAAGAGAGAAGGGTTTCTTACAGCATTGGAAATGTGCTCAGTAGTGCTGCCAAATTGTTCTGCCTAGACAAAGCAAAGGTTCTCCTTATAAGCTACAACAGTTTTCAAGGTAACTCTCATGAGACCCAGAGAGAGAGCGAAACCTGTTGTCCTAGACATAATCTTAACAGCGTGGCATACATATTATCTCACACAGCTGCAAGCAGAAGGCTGAGAAACCATTACTCTAAGACTATATAAGAGAAGAATGGAACAACACTGAGCGGTTTAAATACTTTTGTCAGTTCCTGTAGAGTATCAATTCACTGCTGTAGATGACGTTCTGAGCAAAAACCAATCATAATCATCTATCGTCTGTGTAAATCTGAACATATTGATAGAAATTGTTTATATACAGGTCCTTCTCAAAATATTAGCATATTGTGATAAAGTTTATTATTTTCCATAATGTCATGATGAAAATTTAACATTCATATATTTTAGATTCATTGCACACTAACTGAAATATTTCAGGTCTTTTATTGTCTTAATACGGATGATTTTGGCATACAGCTCATGAAAACCCAAAATTCCTGTCTCACAAAATTAGCATATTTCATCCGACCAATAAAAGAAAAGTGTTTTTAATACAAAAAAACGTCAACATTCAAATAATCATGTACAGTTATGCACTCAATACTTGGTCGGGAATCCTTTTGCAGAAATGACTGCTTCAATGCGGCGTGGCATGGAGGCAATCAGCCTGTGGCACTGCTGAGGTCTTATGGAGGCCCAGGATGCTTCGATAGCTGCCTTTAGCTCATCCAGAGTGTTGGGTCTTGAGTCTCTCAACGTTCTCTTCAGGTCAGGAGAGTTGGCAGGCCAATTGAGCACAGTGATACCATGGTCAGTAAACCATTTACCAGTGGTTTTGGCACTGTGAGCAGGTGCCAGGTCATGCCGAAAAATGAAATCTTCATCTCCATAAAGCTTTTCAGCAGATGGAAGCATGAAGTGCTTCAAAATCTCCTGATAGCTAGCTGCATTGACCCTGCCCTTGATAAAACACAGTGGACCAACACCAGCAGCTGACACGGCACCCCAGACCATCACTGACTGTGGGTACTTGACACTGGACTTCTGGCATTTTGGCATTTCCTTCTCCCCAGTCTTCCTCCAGACTCTGGCACCTTGATTTCCGAATGACATGCAGAATTTGCTTTCATCCGAAAAAAGTACTTTGAACCACTGAGCAACAGTCCAGTGCTGCTTCTCTGTAGCCCAGGTCAGGTGCTTCTGCTGCTGTTTCTGGTTCAAAAGTGGCTTGACCTGGGGAATGCGGCACCTGTAGCCCATATTCCTGCACACGCCTGTGCACGGTGGCTCTGGATGTTTCTACTCCAGACTCAGTCCACTGCTTCCGCAGGTCCCCCAAGGTCTGGAATCGGCCCTTCTCCACAATCTTCCTCAGGGTCCGGTCACCTCTTCTCGTTGTGCAGCGTTTTCTGCCACACTTTTTCCTTCCCACAGACTTCCCACTGAGGTGCCTTGATACAGCACTCTGGGAACAGCCTATTCATTCAGAAATTTCTTTCTGTGTTTTACCCTCTTGCTTGAGGGTGTCAATAGTGGCCTTCTGGACAGCAGTCAGGTCGGCAGTCTTACCCATGATTGGGGTTTTGAGTGATGAACCAGGCTGGGAGTTTTAAAGGCCTCAGGAATCTTTTGCAGGTGTTTAGAGTTAACTCGTTGATTCAGATGATTAGGTTCATAGCTCGTTTAGAGACCCTTTTAATGATATGCTAATTTTGTGAGATAGGAATTTTGGGTTTTCATGAGCTGTATGCCAAAATCATCCGTATTAAGACAATAAAAGACCTGAAATATTTCAGTTAGTGTGCAATGAATCTAAAATATATGAATGTTAAATTTTCATCATGACATTATGGAAAATAATAAACTTTATCACAATATGCTAATATTTTGAGAAGGACCTGTATATAAACAATTTCTATCAATATGTTCAGATTTACACAAACGATAGATGATTATGATTGGTTTTTGCTCAGAACGTCATCTACAGCAGTGAATTGCGGCAAAGTCCGCTTAGATGTGCGCTTAGCCGAAGTGTGGATTGAGGGCACAATGGGGGCGTGGGCTAGGCACCATTGTGGAGAATTGGGACACACTACGCACTCGAACCCATCAACAGGAATGCGTAATTCAGGGACAAAAGGGTGGAAGTGCGATTATTGCGACAGGGCCCAACATTCAGCTGACAAATGAATAAGATCACATGCATCAAAATGAACTTTCTTTGTGTTCAATATCATAAAAATACTCACATAAATATGGTCAATTCAGTTATTTATTTAAATTGTTTAAAAAAAATTCTGTCTAAGGAAACCTAGCAGATTGCACCGAGTAACTGACTTGCAGCATTCACTCCTCCTGGATTAGCATGTAGAGACAGTGGAAAGTCGCTGTCATTGACTTTGCAGCATCCCTCATACTCAGCAGGCATGTATGAGTATGAAAGAGAGCACATACATTTAGTCACAGTGGTTAGTAGTTAGTCACTGTAAAAGCTCAGTCAGTAGCTATGTCTAGGAGACAGATGGGTTAAACCCTGAAAGACAGGGCCAAGTGTATCATCGGTAGAAGGTAAACATCAAGTTGTTGGCAGCAGAAGCTTGGCCGATGCCCCCCTCCAGGAAGGTGTAACAGGTAGATACAGTGTCAGACTAGGTGTCGCTTCTTGGAAGAGAAAAGAGAGAGAACAGAAAGTTAAAACCTGAAATAACAGCAAATAATGCAAATTTGGAGAGTAGTATGAGAATATAGCACAGAGTAAAAGTGGTCATTATGTCCTCCAGCAGCCTAAGCCTATAGCAGCATAACTACACAGATAGCTCAGGATAACCTAAGTCACTCTAATTATAAGCTTTATTATCAAAAAGGAAAGTTTTAAGCCTAGCCTTAAAAGTAGACAGGGTGTCTGCCTCACGGTCTAAAGCTGAGAGCTGGTTCCACAGGAGAGGAGCCTGATAACTAATTTGGCTCCCACGTCTAGGAACCACCAGTAGATCTGCATTCTGAGATTGAAGTGCTCTGTTAGGAACATATGGAACAATCAAATCTCTGATGTATGAAGAAGTTTGATCATTAAGGGTTTTATATGTGAGGAGGAGAATTTAAAATTCTATTCTGGATTTAACAGGGAGCCAATGAAGGGAAGCTAAAATAGGAGAAATATGATCTCTCTTTTTAATTTTCATCAGAACTCTTGCTGCAGCATTTTGGATTAGTTGAAGGCTTACAATACTGCAGCCTTGAAATAACAGATGCATGGACAAATTTTTCAGCGTCAAACGTGAGTAGGATATTTCTAATTTTGGATATGAACGAAGGAAATCCTAGAAACCATTTTCCAGCCTTTCTAAGAGAATATTGTGATCGACTTTCAAATGCAGCACTGAGATCTAACAGGACAAGTACAGACACAAGTTCATTATCTGATGCTAGAAAAATATCATTAGTGACTTTCAGCAGAGCTGTTTCAGTGCTATGATGAGCTCTGAAGCCTGACTGAAACTCTTCAAACAGGTCATTGTTGTGTAAATGCTCAAACACTTGTTTAGCAGCTATTTTCAAGAATTGTAGATGAGAACGGTAGATTGGATATAGGTCTGTAATTTATTAAGTCACCTTGCAAAATAAAAGGATAAGAGTAAATGGTTATTAAATCATAGAATTTAATGTAATCAAAGCACCTAAATATATCTTTATTAAAAAGGGACCCAGTCCAGGCCGAAGTCAAAAAACTTTCTAATATGCATGATGTGTTTCAGTGTTTCCTGTAAACCATAGACCTTGTGCTGGCCTACATGACCCAAAGCTCCACCACATAAAGGAGGAACAGGAGGAGGTCTACACCAGTCTGGGGGGAGAGCAGCTCAATGGGAAAGAGGAGATTGATGCCTTCAAGTTTCCAGTCACTGCTACTCCCATAAAGAGTGAGGATGATAAACAGTCCCTTCTACTCTCACAGCTTTATCAAGACCAAATTAAACGCAGAGCGCTTCCAGAAGACATCGATGGAGGAGAAGAATCCATCAGGATACAAGATCATGGAGATGGTTCCATTTCCTCAGAAATAGAAGACACTGAGAAGGATGAAAAGGCTGATGATGGAAACATTAACAAACCTTTTAGCTCCCCTGAGTTTGCTGAACAATTTGTTCACCGTGGCTTTCTTCAGAAAGACATAATAAATTCAGAAATAGGTGCTTTAAGTTCGCTGGATGGGAAGAAATGTTTCACAAAGAAGAAAAATGTGGAATCGCCAAAGAAAGTCCAGACAGGAGTGAAGTTTAGTTGTGAAGACTGTGGTAAAACCTTTATTAGAAAATGCACCTTAAACAAACATAAGAGAATTCACACTGGACAGAAACCTTTCTGTTGTGATCTATGTGGACAAAGATTTAGCCATAAAGGAAGTTTAAACAGACACATGAGAATCCACACTGGCCAGAAACTTGTCTGTTGTGATCTATGTGGACAAAGATTTAGCCGTAAAGGAAGTTTAAACAGACACATGAGAATCCACACTGGACAGAAACCTTTCTGTTGTGATCTATGTGGACAAAGATTTAGCCAAAAAGGACATTTAAACACACACAGGAGTGTCCACACTGGACAGAAACCTTTCTGTTGTGATCTATGTGGACAAAGATTTAGCCATAAAGGAAGTTTAAACAGACACATGAGAATCCACACTGGACAGAAACCTTTCTGTTGTGATCTATGTGGACAAAGATTTAGCCATAAAGGAAGTTTAAACAGACACATGAGAATCCACACTGGACAGAAACCTTTCTGTTGTGATCTATGTGGACAAAGATTTAACCAAAAAGGAAGTTTAAACACACACAGGAGTGTCCACACTGGACAGAAACCTTTCTGTTGTGATCTATGTGGACAAAGATTTAGCCAAAAGGGACATTTAAACACACACAGGAGTGTCCACACTGGACAGAAACCTTTCTGTTGTGATCTATGTGGACAAAGATTTAGCCAAAAATGAAGTTTAAACAGACATATGAGAATCCACACGGGACAGAAACCTTTCTGTTGTGATCGATGTGGACAAAGATTTAGCCAAAAAGGACATTTAAACACACACATGAGAATCCACACTGGACAGAAACCTTTCTGTTGTGATCTATGTGGACAAAGATTTAACCATAAAGGAAGTTTAAACAGACACATGAGTATCCACACTGGACAGAAACCTTTCTGTTGTGATCTATGTGGACAAAGATTTAACCAAAAAGGAAGTTTAAACACACACAGGAGTGTCCACACTGGACAGAAACCTTTCTGTTGTGATCTATGTGGACAAAGATTTAACCATAAAGGAAGTTTAAACAGACACATGAGAATCCACACTGGACAGAAACCTTTCTGTTGTGATCTATGTGGACAAAGATTTAGCCATAAAGGAAGTCTAAACACACACATGAAAATCCACACTAGAGAGGAAAATGGTTAAGGTTTAAATGCTCAAACAGATTACGTTCGCTGTAAAATTTGTGATGTAAAGTTCAAGGCCAGTGGCAGGAATACTTCTAATCTGAGGAAACGCCTAGTTAAGCATCAGATTTTCATCAAGGTTGATGAGTTCACAATTTTCGTCAGCCTCAGATATATGTCTAGAACTCATGCATTCAGCACCATTAACACGCCTGCTAATGGATGCAATTTGTGCATTAAATTTGTGCCTTATTAAAAAAACAAAAACTGCATAGTTAAGGGTTTTCATGTTGAAGAAATGTTTGAAACATCTGAGATGTTACAATACAAACAGCTGGATGTTGTTTTGACATATTCAATAAAGTTTATATATTGAGAAATACATACACTACCGGTCAAACGTTTTAGATACACTTTCTCACTTAATGGGTCTCTTTATTTTCATGACTATTTACATTGTAGGTTCTCAGCAAAGGCAACAAAACTTTGAAGGAACACATATAGAGTTATGTAGTAAAAAAAAAAGTGAAATAACTAAACATTTTTCTATTTTAGATTAGATTTACAGCTTCTATAAAAGCTTTAATTTTTCTGTTTTAGATTCTTCCAAATAGCCTCCCTTTGCTGTGATTACTGCTTTGTTCTTGTAACATTCTCTCCATGAGCTTCATGAGGTGGTCACCTGAAATGGTTTTCCAAAGAGTCTTGAAAGAACTTACCAGAGGTTCATTGAGAGACGGCCAAAGGTTAATAATTCAGTCATCACAGCAAAGGGCGGCTACTTTAGGCAATCTAAAATATAAAACATATTTAAAGTTCTTTAACAATTTTTTGTTTGCTACATAAATCCATATGTGTTCATTCACAGTTTTGATGCCTTAAGTGAGAACATACAATGGAAATTGTCATAAACATAAAAAACATTGAAAGAGAAAGTGGTTCTAAAACATTCGACCGGTAGTGTATGTTAAATGGAAAAATTTTTAGATTTTATAACATTTAATGCCACATAACACTCATAAAAGTACCGAAAACTGGTACCAGCGAGTACCGGTTTAAATTCCCAGGTACCAAGTATTGGTAGCGTATCTGTTCAAATGTGAAAGGGACCCATCCCTAGTCAGTCAGGAGAGGGTGATCAGACTGCATTTAGATGTCTTGTCATTTTCAAATTAATATATTTTGGAGCGTTACCGTTTTTTGCCATAGTCAATGTATCTCAACAATATTCTCAGCCCACACATTGCTCCTATGACACAACGACTGCTCGTCGTTTTTATGCCAACAGCAGCTTTTTTGTATAATATAGGTGATGCAGAAAATCCTTCAAAAGGCAACTGTTTGTTGTGCTGTCAGGAATGTTTATATTTTATCACAACATTAAAACTCCAGTATTAGGTCCAGGTTTCCCCAAAGTAGGAGTGTATTTGGATCACAGAGCAGGTATTCTGTCTTTCTACAGAGTCTCTGAAACCATGACTCTCCTCCACAGAGTCCAGACCACATTCACTCAGCCTCTATATGCTGGGATTGGACTTTGCCCTGTCCTTTATAAATCCTCTGCTGAGTTTATTAAACTGAAATGAGCTTCCTCCGTAGGGTGGCGGGACACTCCCTTAGAGATAGGGTGAGGAGCTTGAACTGTTTGGGATCAGGTGTGAGGAAATATGACTTGAACTGAAATAAAAGCTCAGCTAGGAAGTCCTGTAATATTAGCTTTGATGTGTGTCTGAACATTAACTTAGTCATCCTGTTTGAGAAAGTTGTTGAAATATTTCATTTTAAAACCTAGTTTCCTAGTAAATGGTCTTTACTTCATCCCTCTACGGTGTTTTTTTTTTTTTTTTTTTTACTTACTGTGTTTGCTGTGAGAGACTGATGTTTGATTTACGATGCAAGTGATGGAAAACCAAGTTAAAATTCATGTTTTTCCCCTGAAACCTGGTTAATAAAGTTGGTTCTGATTCTTCTGAGTGTGTGGTGAAGACCTTTTATTGAGAAGAATATAACTTAAATAGGTAAAACAGGAGCTCTGGCCCATTCTCCAGCACAGTCCCATGTCATCCGCCAAAAAAAAAATTCCAAGAAGAAGATGAAACAATTGAACATATTTGTATAGGGTCAGAAATATGAGCTGGAAAGAAGAGTTATTAAGAGAGAATTTGAAATGATTAAATAAATGTTTAGCATCATAGATTAATCACAAAAGGAACAAACATATACAAATTATTTTAAGATTCCTAAAAAGAACAAAATTATTTAATAGAATTTGATTAAATAAGAAAGATATTAATCCATGATGAACCACACTCCCACCTGCAGATTTTTGCCATCCGCCAACCAGCGCACTACCGCTTGGCGCCCATGGGATTATGCCCCAGGATACCTGCTCCAGATGGTCCAAAAAACAAAAGCAACAAGTTCAAGTGATAAGATCTGCGGTGGTTGTAGAATACAACAGCAACATGGGAGGGGTGGACATGTGTGGTCGCATGCTCAGCTTCTACAGAATGTCCAGCCGCACCAAGAAGTGGACCGTTTGTACCATTCTTTACTTCATTGATTTGGCCATCATCAACCCATGGCTATAAAACCATTAAAAACAATCAATTGTTCAGACTCAAGTTCAGCATTATTGAGTTCAAAACATAATCTTTCAGATGGTAGACCAGACATTTTGTTGGACATAAAACATACTTTATTTAGAATACAAAGGATGGGATTAATATTAGTGTTTTTATGGGTACCAGCGCATGTAGGAGTTGGAGGGAATGAGATGGCGGACAGGATAGCAAAGAAGGCAACACAAAACCACATTAGCTTTATAATTAATATTAGTAGGTCAGAGGCAAGAAATATAATTAAACAGAGAATCAGGAAAGAGTGGCAGAAAAGGTGGGATGAAGAAAGGAAAGGAATTTGGTTTTATAGAATCAACAAGATAGTAGGAGAAGTAAGAACTGGAAGAAGGAGCAGAAATGAGGAAAGATTAATTACAAGATTAAGATTTGGACATACAGGACTTAATTCTACATTGTTTAAGAAAAAGAAACTTTATAAACTTAATTGCTCATTGCTTGAACTTCATCGTTTTAAGCCACCCTACAGCAGCAGCTCTTTTAGCAGGCATCAATTTTCATTGAAAGATCATCTTTCTGGTTAATTCCGTCCCCTTTCTACTAGGTATGGTTTCTTTAGATGAGTTTGCCGCTCTGACCTGTTTTTCTGGTCCTCTGTTCTGCAGAACAGGAATGGTATATCTTTCCTTTATGATGACGTCGTCACATCAGCAGACTCCATTCAGTTTTCCACGAACGCAGCTTCGTCCGTGGGTTTTGGGGGATTTCTTCAGGGTCCATGGTTCGCTGCCATCTGGCCACTTTCTTTCCCCAATCCGAACCATCAGCTTTTATGAGGGAATCTCCATCTCTATTACATGCTGCACCTGGGGCAACTAATGGAAGGAACGCATAGCCGCTTTATGCGCTGTAGTCGCAGTAAATAAAGGCCACTCTTCTTCTAAGTCATGCCAGATACCACCTTGAAGACCTGATACTCTACTAAATTCATCCCTCATTCCTCAATTCCAATTAGCTCATTATTATTGTAATTCAGGCTTGGCTCCCTCCGCTCAAGTCTGATTCCTTCGCTTAGCAAACTTTTTCAAACTTTTGCATCGCTCATAATACTCCTCTTTACCCTGTTTGCATTTCTACTGTCTTAGCTTTTATTACTTATTGCTTCGATGTCCGGCATTTCAAACTCCCTTACTTTAAGAGTTCATTAGCCGGCATAAACTTCTCTTCTATGGGCCACTTTTCGAACCCATTCCAAGCCTTTTCTCAAATCATTCCATTAAACTTTTACTCTAAGGTCTCTAAAATCATAGCATTCCTGAGCCAGATCCGAGGAGACTTATCACTCCTCATCTTAAAAGTTCTTCTCCTATTGCTCCGTTCAGGCTCTTCATCTCACTTAAAATTTCTTCTTTCCAGCTCCTGGCTTTTAGCTTTTATAGCTTCCTTAGAGTAGGGGAATTTACTAGCCCATCAAGCTCATCTGATTCTGCTTGAGTCCTAACTACTCCTCATTCAAAGTTCTATCCCGATTATTTTAAAATTTATCTTAAACATTCTAATAGAAAGATCCTTGCTTTTATCTTCATTGCTCGTTTTAACGATCCATCCTGCCCTTTTCATGTCATGCTAAATTCGCCATCAAACAGCACAAACTCATTTCGAATCGGGGCGGCCACTTCAGCTGCCTCACTAGGAGTTTCGATTTCTTCACTCCAACAACCCGGCCGCTGGTCTCCTCAGCGTTCTCTTTGTATTTCTGTCCTGACCTCCAATCTGTCTTATCCACTCAACGATTCATCAGTTCTCTGGTAACAACTCTCACAATTACTGGTGGTGGTCGGCCTTATCCAATCCTTTCCTCTAGCTAAATCAATTATTAATCTTCCTTCTCTATTCCTGGTTCTCTTATCTAACCATTTTAAATTTGCATATTTTATTCTCCTATTTCAATTCATGTACCATGTTTTTAGACAGTTTTATTCTAGTTTTCTTTCTTTCAAATGCACCTGGATCTCCGCCAGCGGCAGGCAATTCTAACCAGCCTTGTCATGCTCCTCATTCAGCCTCTTCAGGCCCATCAGTCTACGGTATTGGCAAGCATATCGAAATATGCCTTGGCAGGCATAGCAATCCTGTCTCTTCAGGCTCATCACTATCTACGCCATAGTCCATGCATTTGTTACTTCAAGGCTGAATTATTGTAATTCTTTACTATCAGGATGTCCACAAAATGCAGTTAAAAGCCTTCAGCTGATTCAAAATGCTGCAGCAAGAGCTCTGATGAAAATTAAAAAGAGAGATCATATTTCTCCTATTTTAGCTTCCCTTCATTGGCTCCCTGTTAAATCCAGAATAGAATTTAAAATTCTCCTCCTCACATATAAAGCCCTTAATGATTTAGCTCCATCATACATCAGAGATCTGATTGTTCCATATGTTCCTAACAGAGCACTTCGTTCTCAGACTGCAGGTTTACTGGTGGTTCCTAGAGTCTCTAGAAGTAGAATGGGAGGCAGATCCTTTAGTTATCAGGCTCCTCTCCTGTGGAACCAGCTCCCAGTTTTAATCCGTGAGGCAGACACCCTGTCTACTTTTAAGGCTAGGCTTAAAACTTTCCTTTTTTTTTAGATAAAGCTTATAGTTAGAGTGGCTTAGTTTATCAGGGAGGGAGCCTTCCTCCCTCCCTGTTGGTTGGAGTAATGGGGAGTCAGGTTTAGCCTAAACCGGCTCAGTTATGGTTGAGGTGCAAACACACCCTCCATTTCTGCTACCTGTGTGACCCCTTCTCTTTTCCAATGGTTATAATCAGTCTGACAGAGAGAGGTATCCCAATCCTTGTAGTTTTTAGTATAACAATGACCATCAGTGGGACCCTTTGTGGGGTTCCTTGAGACGACATTGTTGTAAATAAGCGCCGTTTAACTAAATAATCTGAACTGAAACTATCTGTGTAGTGTCAAAATAAGGTGAGATCTTTCCATGTAATCCATGCAACATATAGTAAACTTCTTATATTTGACTATAGAAGAAATGTAATAAAGAATACCCCCAAGTGTAATTCATGGAGTGTATATTGAAGGCACACAGTTGATCTGAAGTTCTGGAGCTGGTGAAGTAAAGAGGACTGTAACGTACGAAGTATAATCTGTGAAATATTATGTGTTTAAACGGTGGAAGGTTAGGTGGTTTATCTCCAGCAGCAATATGAACAAAAGTTCATGTGTTGCAGGTTCAGCAGGCTCTTTTCTGTCGCAGGTGTAAAGATTATGATCTTTTGCATATAAACTGTAACGGACAAAGTGTAAACTGTGAAATGCCTTGTGGTTTATCTCTAGCAGTAATATGACCAAAAGCGATGATATTCTGTTGCAGGTGTAGAGATTGTGATCTTTTGCATGTACAACAAGCTAAAATAACTGCTGAAAATGTATGATAACATGTTGAGGTTAGGAAACAGTGTGGGCGGTTTGGAACTTGCCATGACTGAGAAGCAGCTGGGTGGTTTTGGAACTTTCCATGATGGAGAAACAGAAAGACGGTTGAACAGAAAAACGTTGAAGACCGGATCAAGTCTGTCAGTGTAACCAAATAAGGTATATTTCTTGGACTATAAATACAGAGAGTGAGTGAAGAAACGTTGTTGTTTTCCTCGCAGAAGATCAGTGAACAAGATCGGAGACAAGCCCCAGGTGGATCAGAGTACCAGAGTCACAGCCAGACTGATTAACTGCCTAAGAGAGAGGATCAACCCGATGCCATTGAATGACTGTGTCTCAGATTTAAGGATCTGATTTCATCTAAAGCCTTTTTTGTCCAGACAACAGAAGTGAACTTGATCGGTGGCCAGCTGATTGCTCTATGATTCAGGCTTCTGGAAGTCCTGAATCTAACTCATTTGGGCCTCTGGATTCAACTAAACTCTTCCAAATAAAGAAGCCATTACCTCCAGAGGGAAACTGCAACCAATAACTGGGTAAATCATCTAAAAGTTTGGAGCATCAGTATTTGTCACTTAAAGGAAAAAACCTGAGGATCAAGTCCTATTTCCTTCAAGAAATCACTCGTTGTTACCAGAGGGAATCATTCGGTCTATGGAAGAATCTCCGTCTTCAAAGCCTCTCAAACCCACTAGTTTCAGCTTCAGGGAAAGACAGGTTGAGTTGATTGATTTGTTTTTATTATCGTTTAAATAATCATTATTGCTGAATTAAAGCTGTTGCTTGCTCCTGCCAAAGCTCTACTAATTAAAGAAAACATCTAAAATTCTAGTTAAGTTGTGGACATTCAATTATTTAAGTCACCATACTGTTGGTTTTTCATTGGTGGTAAAAAGTCTTGTTGCTTGGTCCTAATAGATTATAGGAGGTTTTTAACGGTTGCCTTGGTCAAATAAGTTAAAACAGCATCCTTGAAGCTCGTGCCAAGCTACTAAAATTATCCTAGTTCATATACCAAGTGCCAGTTGTAAAATAGGGAATGAGCAGCCGTGAACAAAAGTGACTGTGCAAGGTGAGGATGACCGCGAAGGGCTACTCGGTCACCCGGGCCTCCAGTTGAAGAAGGGCGAGACTTTTGGATGAAGGCTGTCAGGGGCTAAGCCTGTTAGGTAAGACCCTTCAGGTTTAGGGAAGTCTGGACCCGTTGGATGGAGAGCTGGTTTGAGCAATACCTCTAAGAAAAGTGAAGTAAGTGGGAGGGGTTAGCTCATCGGACAACGAAAGTAGTTATGCTGCTATAGGCTTAGGCTGCTGGAGGACATAATGACTACTTTCACCCTCTTCGCTACATTCTCACACTACTCTCCAATTTTGCATTATTTGCTGTTATTTCAGCTTTTAACCTTGTTCTCTCTATTCTCTTCCTAGAAGCTACACCTGGCCTGACCCTGTGTCTACCTGTGACACCTTTCTGAAGAGGGGAATCGTCCGAGCTTCTGCTGGCAACAACTTAATGCTCACCCTCTACCGATGATCCACATGGCCCTGTCTTTCAGTGTTGAACCCTTTCTCTCTACTAGACATGGCAATTGACTGAGCTTAACTGTAACTAACTGTATGTGCTCTCTTTCAGACTCTAACCTTTAAAACTGGCTCAGAGTTTATCTGTTCTTTCTTTCTAGGTGAAACGACTAAAGGAGCTACATCCATTAACATTTACTTTTCCTACCCATAGAAAGTACTCCTGGATCAGTGCTTCTTTGTTCTCTTTGTGTCTCTGCTCTGTTCTCTCAAACCCGCAGTCGGTCGTGGCAGATGGCCGCTCAAACTGAGCCTGGTTCTGCTGGAGCTTTCTTACTGTTAAAAGGGAGTTTTTCTTCTCCACTGTCGCTACATGCATGCTCAGTATGAGGGATTGCTGCAAAGTCAACGCCAGTGACTGTCCACTGTCTCTACATGCTCATCCAGGAGGAGTGAATGCTGCAAGTCAATGACTGGATGCAATCTGCTGGGTTTCCTTTGATAGAAAAACTTTTTATCCAATTTGAATAAAAAACTAACTCCGACTGCACTGTTCAATTGTTAGGATTAATTGGAATGTATGTACCTGACTGTTGTGAAGTGCCTTGAGACGACATGTGTTGTGAATTGGCGCTACTGAATTGAATTGAATTGAATTGAATTGAATTGAATTGAATTGAATTGAATTGAATTGAATTGAATTGAATTGAATTGAATTGAATTGAATTGAGGAGAATAAGGACGGGTTTTTTTAGGAGGATATTAGCAACACTGTGAATTCATCAGAGGGGCAGGAGGGATCAGCTGAGGAATGGCTGCCTGATATAGGGGGGACCCTGCAGCTCAGGGGAGAAAGAGGTGGAGGAAGAAGAGGAGGGGTCAAGGGAGCATGGGAGATCTCCATGGAGATTAAAAAATAGGGAATTCCTGTGGTCTTCCTCACATGAAGATTCCCTGCCATACTTTCCTCCTCCTATCTTGAAGGAATATTATATATAAATATAAATACATACGAGTTACGTTTTTTTTTACAGATTAGCTGAACTTATGGTTAAGGAAAAAGCCGAAGCAAAATTTAACAGTCACCATGTTCCTCTTGCTCTGGCTCTGATTAGTAGTACCCTCACATTTTCTTCCTCTGTGACATGCTCAAACCTTGGGATATTGTTTTATACCCAACTCTGGTTTGAACACAACTGTCTCTAACCTCTCCAGAGATTTTCTTAGTCTTCGTGACTCCGTTTGTTCATTAATGTTCTCTAACAAACATCTGAGGTCTTCACAGAACATCTATATTTATACTGAATTGAAATTAGATACAGGTGGACTCTATTGATTAGGTAGCTTCTGAAGGCAGTTGGTTGAACTTGTTTTTATTGAGGCATATCATAGGACAGTGGTGTGAATTCAAATGCATATAATAATTGAAAACCGTTTATCTTATTGCTTTAATTTGACAATTGTGTGCTACAGTGTCTTGGTCTATCATGTAAACTTCCAACAATAATAATCAATGTTTGTGGTAGTAAGGTGACAGCACACGATACTCTTACGGTCATGACCTGTCTCAGTGTTTTGCATTTGTTTACTTTTCTCAGTTAGGTTTTCCCCATGTCCTTAGATTTATTTTGTTACTTGTTTCTTTCTAGAGTAGTTTGTTATATATGTTCGTTTATTTTTAGGTTTATCATTCAGTTTAGTTAGGTTCCTCTTGTCCCCGTCTTCCCAGCTAGTTTATATATTTAGATTCTTGTACTTCTCGTGTTTATAGTTTTCCTTAGATCTGTTTCCCTGGGTTTGTCATTAGTCTAGTTCTTTCCTGGTCTCTGTGTTCCCCTGCACCTGTAGCCATAAAAACCTACTCCCTCAGTTCTCTGCAGCTTGTCCTCATACCTGTTCATTATTTTTCTGATTACATGCCTCCCTTTCTCATTGGTTCATACTCCACGTCCCTTAGCTTCCTGGTTTTCATTGTTCCTTGCTGGTTCCTCTCGTTAACCACCCTATATCTTCTTCCTAGTGGTTTGTTTTCTGTTTTGCCTCATGAACCTGTTCCCTGGAATTGTCTGCCAGTTATTCTGCTCTGCATTTTTCATACTATGACAGTTACTGCTGACGTCTCTAAAACATTGTGTCTTCGTTCAGAAGTGCAAAACCCTCAAATTTTTTCTTTATATATTCTATTTATATGTATATATTTACAGAAAAACGGTTCATTTATTTGGTGTGTTTTCTGTATTTATTGCAATAATATTCATCGAGAAAACCACACATAAACAAAACATCATTAATCATGCAGATCAAACTTTTAAGATAAAGAACATATAAAAGAAACAACAAAACGTTTTTTACATGCAAACAAGAAGGAATATTTTTGTCATAATCAGTGTTTTTTTTTTCATTTTATTTTGAGCAATGCTAATATAATTTTCAAGAATTGATTTGCAGTTGTGAGGAATATCTCAAGTAAAATTAAAACTAAAATTCATTCTAAAATAAAAATAATCATTTAAGCTTCTGGAATCCTGTGAATCCTTTTAATAAAAGCAAAGATGTGTTCATTCAACACAAAATAGTTAATTCCACATCAATTACCAGTGTTTGTACTGAATTTACTGAAGTGATTTTGGTTTCTAATGTCCAGGTATGCTGTAATGTACAGGTAAACTGGGCCTGGTAGTAAAACTGTTTGTATGACAATGTGATGACGAAGATGTGTCATTGAATCAACACCCATATTCATATGAGTCCCCTGCTCTGTATTTATATTTCTGTCTGACCCATATACATCAGAATGTCTCTTAGGAAGATCTACCGGTTGAGTTAAATTATTTTCGGCTCTTTTAAATTCATTTCTACAATCAGTTTGATCGAGAATCTGATGTTTTTCCAGAAAAATAATGACTGATGTCCTGATTGATGATGATCATGATAATTATAGTTTTCATCAGCTCATCTGTACATGGATTTGAACAACAACATTTGGCCTTATAAAACAATAACTGTAAATGTAATCAGTTGAGGTGAATAAAATCCTCCTGAGCAGTGATAGCCTCCATGGCTGAACAGAAACAGGAAGGGGCAGCACCCAAACAAACTCCAACATCAACAAAACAACAAACAAGATGACAAAGTAGCTCCATAAAGACAGCTAATCTCTGAGCAGTGAAGAATCTTTGAATTATTGGGCAAATTTACAAGGACAAAGAAATGACCATCCAACATTAAAAGTGCTTACAACAGGTTGGGAAAGGGAAAAAATAAAAAGCTTTGGATGGATAATAAATTCTAAAGCTAATGAAATTAATTTAGATAAATTAGATATAGGTCAGAGTTCCATTACCTACAATACCACCTTGGATACTCCCTGATGCAAAAATAGATTTTTCATTATTAGAAAAGAAGAACAAAAATACGTTTTTTTTAGGAATAAATATATTGTACAAGAATACATAAACCAGTATTATAACTATGTACATATATATACTGATACATCAAAAAATACTGCAAATAGGATAGGAATAGCTTTTATTGTACCACAATTTAATATTAAAGTTGGAAAAAATTAATTGATGGAGTATCTGTTTATACAGGAGAAATGCTTGCTTTACTTCTAGCAGTTCAGTGGGTGGAAGAGGTCAGACCATTAAAATCAATCATTCCTCAGACTCTAGTTCATCATTGGCCAGTTTGTAACATAGTCAATCAGATAGTTGACCAGATATATTAATTGAAATACAACAAACACTTTATAGAATCATTATGATGGGGCTTACAGTTTATTTTATATGGGTTCCAGCACGTCACGGGGTTAAGGGGAATGAAATGGCGGATAATATGGCTAAGAAGAGCGTCAATAGGATAATGGTTGACATTAATGTTTGGTTTAGTGTAAAAGAAGTAAAGGGTATAATAAAACAAAAAATGGAAGAGAGGTGGCAGAGGTTATGGGAAGAAGAAAGGAAAAGACGCTGGTTTTATAAAATACATTTGGAGAATTGGAGAAATGAGAAAAACAGAAAGAAACAGGAGAGAAGAGACAATTATATCACGTCTTAGAATAGAACCTTTTTTATAAAACAGGGAAATGTGAGTGCGGGGAAGATGAGACAATAGAACATGTTATTTTGCATTGTAGGAAATATCAGGTCCAGAGAAATAAGTTGGTTATTAATATGAGAATGAAATTAGACGTTGTTGATTTATTGCAAAAGATTCAGAACACAGAGGATATCAGGCTATATTTTATTTTTTAAAACAGTGTAAGTTGTATAATAGGATTTAGTGTATGAAGGGGTATGTATAAGTATGTATAGATGTCATGTGGTTCACACTCCTTACCAGTTGGTGGCGGTAATGCTTCCTTCAGTTGTTTGCCAACCGCCATTATAAGAAGAAGAAGAAGAGGCATCGTTTGTCATCGGTCACGTGGTTTACCGCATTTACAAGCATTGAACCTTTTTACTCTGTAAACTCCTCGAAGCTTTGCTTCAAATGTTCCATCTCTAGAGTTTGGATCGAAGCCGAGTTATAACTACTCAGTAACTGTTAAAGGATCTTTTGAAGAGAAGCTAACAACAAAGATGTGGAGACAGCAGCTCAAACGGTGGCAGAGTGCAGCAGTGGGAGAGATTTCCCAAACAGCTAAAGAGGACAAAGAAGATCAGCAGCGTCTCAACATCCTGGAGGCTGATTTCAACCCTAAAGTTCTGCTGCACAGATTAGGTTTGTATGTTTTCATGTCAGTTACAGTTTAGGAACATTTTAGGTGACTAATGGATTAGCTTCTTAAAGACCAAATGTTCATCATAGACTTAAAACGTAAACGCTTCGTTACTCGGTGGGAACGACCCACGTCCGCCATTTTGATTGGTTTGTTGTCCTTCAACACTGATATAAGTTTGTTTAGAAACTAATTAAACTAAATTGTTTTAATGAAGGAGGTTGTCAAAATAAGTTGTCGCTCGTTTTCATATGAGAATGAAGGTTTTAAACATATTGGGTCTTCTTTGACTGTTCAATAGCAATGTCTTTTAGAAGTAAGGACTGTGCATTGGTGCTGGTTCTGATGTTGATATCCGCCCCGGGTTCTGATCGGGTAAGACCGGGCGAGGAGGAGGAGGAGGTTTCCGCAGGAGTTCATCCAGCCTGTCAGCTGAGTGTTTTGTTTAGAGAGTGGGCAAATTTATTTTTAGGTGGAAATGTCTTTGAAAGCTCTGTGGGCTTCAGTCACTGTGGTACCAACACCAGTCATAGTTTCTTTGTGTACCTTAAGTTCAACACTCATCAAAACTACCAGCCAATCTTTTTATGATTTTCTCCTATAACCATTTTTAACAAAACCTTTAATACAGCATAAAGGCATCTATTGGCAAATTGTCATGCAACACAGGCCTTTGTACCATTCATCCACTCTCTTTATACTCCATCCTTGACACTACTTAGTGTTTCCTAGATCTCTCCCTTTACCTGCTGTACCGTTTACCTCAATCCTTACTCTTGATACATTTTTTAAGCTTTGAACAGTCTAAGTCTTTGTGTAAGTTTTGTTTAAAAAACATTTACTTGAATAAATTTGAAATGCCTTTCAATAAAATTCTGTAAAATCAAATAGTTACATACCATAAGGGCGTAGACACCACATGAGGTGGAGTCTTGTTGAATAGGGTGAGTAAAGGTATCACCTGCCCATCGAGATACATTTAGCCCACTGAGTCTTATGAATGATTTAAAAGACATGTATAGTTAGACAAATGAAATGAATTAGGTAGATCAATAAGTTCACAATTATCCATGATGCAAACCTAGTATCTTCCACTGCACTTTTTGGACATTTGTAAACGTTAATCCAAGAATGTTCACCTGGAAATGTCTTGACAATGCTTGGTCTTCATTTTACTCTCACCTCATGGGTCAAAGAAAATACTCCTCCTTTCCCCTGGTTTTACAACCTGTATGTTTGAAGACACAATATGAATTAAAAAAGAAACATAGATAATAAATAGTTTTGGCAAAGTACTTTTAAGATGCATTGGAGGGAAATCAAATGTTGAAGAATAGTACCACAAGCATCTAGTGGTTGCTTTCATTTACTATTCCCAGGATATATTTATATGATTTTGGGTCAATCTGTAAAACAATTTAACAAAATGTTATTTGTGAGAAATCAAAGTCTTAAGTTTTTGTGAAAGACCTGCAAATTCTGGTTAGAAAAATAAATTTCTTACCCTAATTTTTGGTTTGTTCTGCTGCCATTTGCTTGTTATTTCAAATGTGTTGATGATAAAGGCCTTGTCAGTATTGTCTTGGTTATATTTTCTGACCAAGAGTGTAAGGTACGCATTAATAAACAAACATGTGGAACAGTTTTTAAAATATCATAAGTGCACAAAAAATGCATAGACTTTTTCCCTTCTCAAAATCAGTTCATATCCAGCTGCTGCAAAGTAAAGTATCAGTTTTGACATCTCACCTCACTTTCTAACTTTATCTGGAGCAGTGTTGGAAATGTCACCGAAAAAATATCTTAAATGGACCAACTTTTGATGGCAAAATATAGACCCCCCCCCCCCCCCCCTGCATCTTCCACTCCTGTAAATTAAAGACAAAGATTTGTAATCTTTTTAAATGTTTGTCAAATATGTATACAACTTTTCATAATTTAATATTGTAGTGGTCTAGAGGAGTTTATCACACTTGCGCTTGATGATGTAAGGATCTACAGTTAGTTGTGTGACATCCAGGTATGAAGGGATCTGTACTGTGTCAGGTGTGGTCACAGGGGCTGTTAATGTTCCTGAGGTCACAGGAGTGAAGGGTGTTTCTGTGCTCAACGAGGACGTAGTCGTGGTGGTCAATGGGGCGGTTTTCACTGATGCTCATAATAGTGTAGGGTTCTAGGTAGTTTGGGTCTAACTTTCCCCCTTTCCTCTGCTGGCTTCTGACATTCAATCGCCACACTTTCATCCCCACATGAAAATTAGCTGTGGCTTTTCCCTTGCTTTTGGTTGTTGTCTTTGTTGTTTGGAGGTGATTACAGACTGAAAAGCTACATCACGTTTCAAAACATTTTCAGTGACCTCCTCCACTGACATATTGTCTTCAACACTGCTTTCCACCTTTGAAATAAATGTAAGATTATTTAACATCTTTGTTATTGCTATATACAAAACAAGACAAGTTCATTATTTCAACATGTTAGGAACTAAAACTCATGTATTTAGGCCAAATAATACGGCATCCAAATGTCTGTGTTCAGTCCTCTGGCTTGTTTTGCACCAGGTTGGAAATATAATTGAGAAGATGATCACAACCATATGATGAAAATTACGATCTGACAGAAGCACACCCCAAAACAACTAAATACATTCTCATGTTGAAAACATACCTCTGTATGGCAGCATTCATTCGTTCTACCAACCCATTAGTCTGTGGGTGGAATGGAGGCTTCTTTTAATCTCCAGCAGGTCACTGACTTTTTTATTGATTTGTATAAAAAAGACAATAAACCAACATTTCTTTACAAAGTATTTCCTGAAAAAAAAATGTATAAATTGCTATACTATAGTTACTTATAAATATTGAACACATTATCCTGTTATTTTTATGTCCGACTTCTAAACCAAAATACATTTTTTTTTGTCCTTCATTGACAAACTCCTTCCCTTGATCAGTAAGAACTTGGTTTGGTGCTTCAAACTGATAGACAATCTTGAGAAGACATTGGGTCACCTCCTCTGCACTCTTTGTCTTTAAAGCAGAGGCTTGTGGCCACTTTGTCAAGTGGTCTATCATGACACATATATACTGATTGCCACTTGCAGTAGTTTTTAATTTTCCAATCAAATCCATGCCAAGTAGCTCAAAGGGCTGGGTCACCTTTAGAAAAGTAATAACAATTTGTAAATAAGAAAAATACATCCATCCATTTATATTTTTCTTTACTATTTGTTCTAAAATAGAACGATTACATAATATTTACTAAAGTGCAAGGTTACCTTTATTGGTGTAATCCACCTCCTGTTTTATAATTATTTTAGTGGCCTGGCATGCCACACACTGAGTAACCTGACAAAAAAATATGTAGAACATTGCTTTTAGTAAAAAGCTGTGAAATCAACGCTAATTTATAACTTTAAGTGGTATCATAGTGACATTAGTTTATTTTTGCATAATGAAGGAACTAACATTTGAACTATTTTTAGCAATAAGCCAAATCTAAAACTACATACTGACCCACAAATTGATGTCTTCATTCCTGGCCAGTAAAACCTTTGAGAGATTTCCTTTCTGTTTTTTTCCGTCTGCAATGAGAACCTTGGCTGCAGGCATGACAGTCCAGAAAAGCTTCATTAGCCTCTTTTTGTCCACACAAAACCTTTACCTGGAGCGAATAAGGTGTGCCTCCATGTCGACAATAGAATAACTTGTCATCTGAGGTAAATAAGAGAAATTAATGATTTATTTCATTATCATTGATATTGTATTGATGAAATGTATAGTATTCAAAATAACTATGCAGAACACAATAAGCTGCATATTTCATGCAATGGTTGAAATTACTATTTATTTAAAAACAAAACTAAATATGAACGTTTTGTAGCAACATGAACATCATCATTAGTTATCAATCAATGTTTAATTTGGTGAGATCAGGAAGAAAAAACACAGTTGACATACAGACCAGCCCAAAGATTTTTCAACATATAAAACAGGTACTGCACTTAAAGTAAATAATGTATTTATAATGAAAACACATTGGTGAAACCTTCAGTACTCCAAGCTGTTCAAGCTTCGGGTGAAAGAACGTGTAGGTGTTATTACATAAACAATTACATTGTTTGTAAACATCACCAATATACATTTCTATTTATAAAACAATGAACTTAACTTCCTGATTTTATTTTATTTTTTTTTTGGCTCCAAACTGTAGTAAACAAAATATATCTGAACTAACCCACTTTCCTAAATATTACTCTGAGGACGAAGTTCAATAACCAAGCTTAATATCAGAATCAGAAAAGCTTTATTGCCAAGTACGTTTTTGGACATACAAGGAATTTGTTTTGGCGTAGTCGGTGCAATACAGTACAAATTAAACAGTATAAACATATCTACAATATAATATAAATATATGTGCACAGTTTTTAGTGAGTGAGAGTAAATATAGCAGTATAGGATGCGAGAACAATACAACAGTGCAGATGATCAGTTTGCAAGTAAAGCAGGAGTCCAAGCTGAGCGTTAATGTAACGCATAGAGTTACAGGTTACAGGTGTCCTGTCAGCAAAAACAGGGGGGGTTTGGGTGAAAGGGAGAGTGTCAGGGTGGTTTCCGGGCTTTGTTAACCAGGCTGGTGGCAGATGGGAAAAAACTGCCAGAGGGGAGAGTCTCAAAGAGTCTGTGACCGGGGTGGGAGGGATCAGCCAGAATCTTCCCTGCCCGCTTCAGGGTCCTGGAGGTGTACAGTTCCTGGAGCGACAGTAGACTGCAGCCAATCACCTTCTCAGCAGACCGAATGACACGCTGCAGCCTGCCCTTATCCTTGGCTGTAGCAGCGGCGTACCAGATGGTGATGGAGGAGGTGAGGATGGACTCAATGATGGCTGTGTAGAAGTGCACCATCATAGTCTTTGGCAGGTTGAATTTCTTCAGCTGCCGCAGGAAGACCATCCTCTGCTGGGCTTTCTTGATGAGGGAGCTGATGTTTGGCTCCCACTTGAGATCCTGGGAGATGATGGTTCCCAGGAAGCGGAAAGATTCCACAGTGTCAATTGTGGAGTTGAATGCTTGAATGGTGTTGAAGGCAGAGCTGAAATCCACAAACAGGATCCTGGCATAGGTTCCTGTGGAGTCCAGGTGCCGGAGGATGAAGTGAAGGGCTAAGTTGACTGCATCATCTACAGACCTGTTGGCTCTGTAGGCAAACTGAAGGGGGGTCCAGGAGGGGGTCGGTGATGTCTTTTAGGTGTGAGAGCACAAGGCGATGTTTATGACTTTATGACAAATGTTTAGTCTGACAAAACATAAACAAATCACTTTATTTTCTAAATGACTGGTAATTGCAACCCACGCTAATCCTCATTCATCCCATTTATAATTCCATTACAAATTTTTGTAAAACAAGACCTTTGTCACAACAACAAATAATGACAGTAGTAAAATGCAGCATTGAGTGTAACTATTAACCCACCTCAAACAATGAAGCTTTTTGCTTTTCTCTGAAAATTTGACTGCTGGGTAGATGAAAAGTTCCATTGATCTTAGAATTGAAAATGTCTGATCCATGTCTCAAAACTGTCATAAAACTCGAATGCAAACCTCTACTATTGCACTTTAAAAGGACTTGTAATTAGCAGTAAGTGTTTTGACCAAGAACAAGCAAGCGATGCTAATCAGTATTTCACAATAAAACAAGGCAAAGTAATACTAAAATAGCACATTTATTAAAAGTAAAAATATTCATAAGGAGGAAATGAATTTAAAATGTAGTGGTACATGGGATTAATAAAAGTGGTACCTGATTAATAAAATGACATTTGATGCAATTTAACAATAAACTTCCATGAATGTATTCCAATGTAGTGTATTTTATTTTGAAAAACAAATGTAATAAGCAGTTATCAAGCTAATCTGCTCATTAGCAGAATAAAATGCTATTTTAAGGCCATTTTGTCCATTTTCTTTAAGTGTGTGACCGAAAACCTTCCACAAGATCTGTAAAATGCAGTTTTAGGCAGAAATGGAATTTAGTTGGGTAGAAAATAAGCCATAATCAAATTTTGGCAGTGAAAACCCGATTTTGGGTCAATTTTCTGTGTGGGAAGCGTTGTGTTCAGTAAGATCTGGTAAAATATAATCTCTTAAAGCTGTACAGAGTCATTTCAAAATTGCTTTATTTCATTCAGGGAATGAAATAAAGCAATTATATGCAGAAATTACATTTCATGGGTCATGGAATAAGCCATGATCAATTTTTCCATTTGGGGAACTGTTTCAGTGTAGAAGGGGTTGTGTTCAGTGAGATCAGTAAAATATAATTCTTCAGACTGAAACAGAGTCATATCAGGTAGAAATTTCATGTCAGTGGTCAGGAAATAGGCCATAATCAATTTGTGGCCAAAGGACAAAACCCAGATTTTTGGCTATTTTAGCCATTTTGGACAGAGTGCATTCAGTGAGATCTTTGAAATACATTCACTCAGAGTAAAGCATATAAGGCAGAAATTGCATTTCTTGTGTCAGGAAATATTGGCCATAATCAATTTAGCAGAGAATAACATGAATTTATAGCCAGTTGGGAATTAATGGCTTCAGTGAGATCGGTAAAATATTATTCCTCTGAGTACAACACAGTAGGTAATCTTGTAATTTGGCAACATTTTCATTGTTCACAGTACTACCTGTTCTATTTTTTTCTCCAAAATAAATAAATAATAACCCTTTACTGTAACTTTGACCATAGAAATATACCTGTTTTATAGGTGTTAATATTGTTTGACTTTAAGAACTAAACCACCGAGAAAGAACTCTCTAAACAAAACATTCAACAGGCTTGATGCACTCCTGCAGCAACCTCCACCTCCTCTTGCTGCTCGCTCCTCTGCAGGATGCGCCCGGTGTTACCCGATCAGTTTTTGGCAGATCATCACTTTATGGCACAATGCCAGTAAGAAGCACAGACAGGACGCTTGAATAACGTTAGGGTCCTTTAATCATTGAACAGATGACATACAGCAGCCCTAATATTTACATACATTAGAATATGTATGTGTGGTCTAGAAAAGAAATAAAACAAAATCAGAAATATACTCTATGCAATACTAATAAAACTACCTGGCATAAATAAATGCAACATTTACATTCTACATAGGATGACTAACTTAATATAACCTGTGCTTAAAGAATCATGACTCCTATGCATAACCTAGCCGACACGGCAAGCACAGCACCGGATGTTATTAGCTTTAGCATGTAGCTTCTACTGCTAAACAGTCTCGAATATAACAGAAATAACATCAAATGCTATCAAAGCTAAACTATATGTAGTGGAAAATGCATGATAATTTTCCATACAGCTCTTAACATGTTAAACTTAATTTTTATCAGCTAAGCACACATCTTGAGCTGCTGATACTGATTACATGCCCTGGTTTGACATGATTAAAATGTTGCGCAGTTCAAAACTAAAGAGGGCACCTACCTGTGCTGACCACTAGAGGTCTCCCTACACCTTACTACAAATTAAACATTTGTCAGAGCTACAAACTCACTGCCTTTTCAACATTGACAAATGTGGGTTTCCCGTCAGTTTCGACTGTGGTCAAGTGACCCAACAGTCAGAAATTCGAGGTCACATCAGCCAACGTTAGCGCTCTGTTAACGATTATTCTTGCGCATACAAGGTGCGTTATGGTAATAGAGCAGAGCGGTGTTATGCCGAAAAGTGCATGCCTGCCGAAATTTGCATGCCCTGTTGCTGGAACTTGCATCTCTCTATACACCCACATATTGTTGACAAAACAGCCTGAAATATGACCGACGAAAAAACTAGTAAATATTTTTGTAAGAATAACATGTTTGAGAATTGGCCCAAGTACTGAACCCTGACACACCCAGACACAAGTCCATTATCTTAGGCCAGAAGAATATCATTAGTGACTTTCAACAGAGCTGTTTCAGTGCTATGATGAGCTCTGAAACCTGACTGAAGCTCTTAAAACAAGTCATTGTTGTGTAAATGCTCACACATTTGATTAGCAGCCATTTTCTCAAGAATTTTAGATGAGAATGGAAGATTGGATATAGGTCTGTAATTTATTAAGTCACCTTGATCAAACAAAGGTTTCTTAAGTAAAGCTTTAATTACAGCTACCTTAAACCAGAAGACCAGAAGTCTTTCTAGGGGCACCTGACTTTGACTGTCCTACGTTGAAATTATGTCCGTTCCACTTCAGGATTATAGTTGCAGCAGCGCTCACTGGAACAGTCAAAAGCTTAGAAATGCAGCTATAATCATTGCCATTAGTATACAGGTCCTTCTAAAAAAATTAGCATATTGTAATAAAGTTCATTATTTTCCATAATGTCATGATGAAAATTTGACATTCATATATTTTAGATTCATTGCACACTAACTGAAATATTTCAGGTCTTTTATTGTCTTAATACGGATGATTTTGGCATACAGCTCATGAAAACCCAAAATTCCTATCTCACAAAATTAGCATATCATTAAAAGGGTCTCTAAACGAGCTATGAACCTAATCATCTGAATCAACGAGTTAACTCTAAACACCTGCAAAAGATTCCTGAGGCCTTTAAAACTCCCAGCCTGGTTCATCACTCAAAACCCCAATCATGGGTAAGACTGCCGACCTGACTGCTGTCCAGAAGGCCACTATTGACACCCTCAAGCAAGAGGGTAAGACACAGAAAGAAATTTCTGAACGAATAGGCTGTTCCCAGAGTGCTGTATCAAGGCACCTCAGTGGGAAGTCTGTGGGAAGGAAAAAGTGTGGCAGAAAACGCTGCACAACGAGAAGAGGTGACCGGACCCTGAGGAAGATTGTGGAGAAGGGCCGATTCCAGACCTTGGGGGACCTGCGGAAGCAGTGGACTGAGTCTGGAGTAGAAACATCCAGAGCCACCGTGCACAGGCGTGTGCAGGAAATGGGCTACAGGTGCCGCATTCCCCAGGTCAAGCCACTTTTGAACCAGAAACAGCGGCAGAAGCGCCTGACCTGGGCTACAGAGAAGCAGCACTGGACTGTTGTTCAGTGGTCCAAAGTACTTTTTTCGGATGAAAGCAAATTCTGCATGTCATTCGGAAATCAAGGTGCCAGAGTCTGGAGGAAGACTGGGAAGAAGGAAATGCCAAAATGCCAGAAGTCCAGTGTCAAGTACCCACAGTCAGTGATGGTCTGGGATTTTGTGTCAGCTGCTGGTGTTGGTCCACTGTGTTTTATCAAGGGCAGGGTCAATGCAGCTAGCTATCAGGAGATTTTGGACCACTTCATGCTTCCATCTGCTGAAAAGCTTTATGGAGATGAATATTTCATTTTTCAGCACAACCTGGCACCTGCTCACAGTGCCAAAACCACTGGTAAATGGTTTACTGACCATGGTATCACTGTGCTCAATTGGCCTGCCAACTCTCCTGACCTGAACCCCATAGAGAATGTGTGGGATATTGTGAAGAGAACGTTGAGAGACTCAAGACCCAACACTCTGGATGAGCTAAAGGCCGCTATCGAAGCATCCTGGGCCTCCATAAGACCTCAGCAGTGCCACAGGCTGATTGCCTCCATGCCACGCCGCATTGAAGCAGTCATTTCTGCAAAAGGATTCCCAACCAAGTATTGAGTGCATAACTGTACATGATTATTTGAAGGTTGACGTTTTTTGTATTAAAAACACTTTTCTTTTAGTGGTCGGATTAAATATGCTAATTTTGTGAGGTAGGAATTTTGGGTTTTCATGAGCTGTATGCCAAAATCATCCGTATTAAGACAATAAAAGACCTGAAATATTTCAGTTAGTGTGCAATGAATCTAAAATATATGAATGTTAAATTTTCATCATTACATTATGGAAAATAATGAACTTTATCACAATATGCTAATATTTTGAGAAGGACCTGTATGTCATGGAAAGATGGGAAGACTTAAATGGTTTCAGTATGTGGTTGTTGAGAATAAGTGAATAGATCATGACATAAATCAACAGACACAAGAAGCAACAATGGAAAATAAAAGGATAAGAATAAATGGTAATTAAATCATGGAATTTAATGGAACCAAAGCACCTAAATATTTCTTTAAAAAAGTGACTCAGTCCAGGCTGAAGTAAAAAAACTTTCTAATATACATGATGTGTTTCATTGTTTCCTGCAGATGTTAAGCAGATGCTGATGGTTGAAGAAGAAGCTCCTGTAAACCACAGACCTTGTGCTGGCCTACATGAACCAAAGCTCCACCACATAAAGAAGGAACAGGAGGAGGTCTACACCAGTCTGGGGGGAGAGCAGCTCAATGGGAAGGAGGAGATTGATGCCATCAGGTTTCCAGTCACTGCTACTCCCATAAAGAGTGAGGATGATGAACAGTCCCCTCTACTCTCACAGCTTTATCAAGACCAAATTAAAGGCAGAGCGCTTCCAGAAGACATCGATGGAGGAGATGAATCCATCAGGATACAAGATCATGGAGATGGTTCCATTTCCTCAGAAACCGAAGACACTGAGAAGGATGAAAAGGCCGATGATGGAAACATTAACAAACCTTTTAGCTTCCCTGAGTTTGCTGAACAATTTGTTCACTGTGGCTTTCTTCAGAAAGACATGATAAATTCAGAAATAGGATCTTTAAGCTCGCTGGATAGGAAGAAATGTTTCACAGAGAAGAAAAATGTGGAATCGCCAAAGAAAGTCCAGACAGGAGTGAAGTTTAGCTGTGAAGACTGTGGTAAAACCTTTATTAGAAAATGCACTTTAAACATGCATAAGAGAATCCATACTGGAGAGAAACCTTTCTGTTGTGATCTATGTGGACAAAGATTTAACCAAAAAGTAAATTTAAATAGACACATGAGAATCCACACTGGACAAAAACCTTTCTGTTGTGATCAATGTGGACAAAGATTTAACGAAAAAGGAAATTTAAACGCACACATGAGAATCCACACTGGACAGAAACCTTTCTGTTGTGATCTATGTGGACAAAGATTTAACCAAAAAGTAAATTTAAACGCACACATGAGAATCCACACTGGACAGAAACCTTTCTGTTGTGATCTATGTGGACAAAGATTTAACCAAAAAGGAAATTTAAACGCACACATGAGAATTCACACTGGACAGAAACCTTTCTGTTGTGATCTATGTGGACAAAGATTTACTGAAAAAGTAAATTTAAACGCACACATGAGAATCCACACTGGACAGAAACCTTTCTGTTGTGATCTATGTGGACAAAGATTTAACCAGAAAGGAAGTTTAAACAGACACATGAGAATCCACACTGGACAGAAACCTTTCTGTTGTGATCAATGTGGACAAAGATTTACTGAAAAAGGAATTTTAAACACACACATGAGAATCCACACTGGAGAGAAACCTTTCTGTTGTGATCTATGTGGACAAAGATTTACTGAAAAAGGAAGTTTAAATAAACACATGAGAATCCACACTGGAGAGAAACCTTTCTGTTGTGATCTATGTGGACAAAGATTTAACCAAAAAGGAAGTTTAAACACACACATGAGAATCCACACTGGAGAGAAACCTTTCTGTTGTGATCTATGTGGACAAAGATTTAACCAAAAAGGAAATTTAAACAAACACATGATGATCCACACTGGACAGAAACCTTTCTGTTGTGATCTATGTGGACAAAGATTTAACGAAAAAGGAAATTTAAACAGACACATGAGAATCCACACTAGAGGGACAATGGTTAAGGTTTGAATGCTCAAACAGATTACGGTCGCTGTAAAATTTGTGATGTGAAGTGCAAGGCCAGTGGCTGGAATACTTCTAATCTGAGGAAGCACCTAGTTAAGCACCACATTTTGGTCAGCCTCAGATATATGGCTACAACTCCTTCATTCAGCACCGTTAACACGCCTACTAATGGATACAATTTGTGCAATAAATTTGTGCCTCATTAAGACAACAAAAACTACGTAGTTAAGGGTTTTCATGTTGAAGAAATGTTTGAAACACCTGAGATGTTACAATACCAACAGCTGGATTTTGTTTTGATATATTCAATAAAGTTTATACAGGTCCTTCTCAAAATATTAGCATATTGTGATAAAGTTCATTATTTTCCATAATGTCATGATGAAAATTTAACATTCATATATTTTAGATTCATTGCACACTAACTGAAATATTTCATGTATTTTATTGTCTTAATACGGATGATTGTGGCATACAGCTCATGAAAACCCAAAATTCCTACCTCACAAAATTAGCATATTTAATCCGACCACTAAAAGAAAAGTGTTTTTAATACAAAAAACGTCAACCTTCAAATAATCATGTACAGTAATGCACTCAATACTTGGTCGGGAATCCTTTTGCAGAAATGACTGCTTCAATGCAGCGTAGCATGGAGGCAATCAGCCTGTGGCACTGCTGAGGTCTTATGGAGGCCCAGGATACTTCGATAGCGGCCTTTAGCTCATCCAGAGTGTTGGGTCTGGAGTCTCTCAACGTTCTCTTCACAATATCCCACAGATTCTCTATGGGGTTCAGGTCAGGAGAGTTGGCAGGCCAATTGAGCACAGTGATACCATGGTCAGTAAACCATTTACCAGTGGTTTTGGCACTGTGAGCAGGTGCCAGGTCGTGCTGAAAAATGAAATCTTCATCTCCATAAAGCTTTTCAGCAGATGGAAGCATGAAGTGCTCCAAAATCTCCTGATAGCTAGCTGCATTGACCCTGCCCTTGATAAAACACAGTGGACCAACACCAGCAGCTGACACGGCACCCCAGACCATCACTGACTGTGGGTACTTGACACTGGACTTCTGGCATTTTGGCATTTCCTTCTCCCCAGTCTTCCTCCAGACTCTGGCACCTTGATTTCCGAATGACATGCAGAATTTGCTTTCATCCGAAAAAAGTACTTTGGACCACTGAGCAACAGTCCAGTGCTGCTTCTCTGTAGCCCAGGTCAGGCGCTTCTGCCGCTGTTTCTGGTTCAAAAGTGGCTTGACCTGGGGAATGCGGCACCTGTAGCCCATTTCCTGCACACTCCTGTACATGGTGGCTCTGGATGTTTCTACTCCAGACTCAGTCCACTGCTTCCGCAGGTCCCCCAAGGTCTGGAATCGGCCCTTCTCCACAATCTTCCTCAGGGTCCGGTCACCTCTTCTCGTTGTGCAGCGTTTTCTGCCACACTTTTTCCTTCCCACAGACTTCCCACTGAGGTGCCTTGATACAGCACTCTGGGAACAGCCTATTCGTTCAGAAATTTCTTTCTGTGTCTTACCCTCTTGCTTGAGGGTGTCAATAGTGGCCTTCTGGACAGCAGTCAGGTCGGCAGTCTTACCCATGATTGGGGTTTTGAGTGATGAACCAGGCTGGGAGTTTTAAAGGCCTCAGGAATCTTTTGCAGGTGTTTAGAGTTAACTCGTTGATTCAGATGATTAGGTTCAAAGCTCGTTTAGAGACCCTTTTAATGATATGCTAATTTTGTGCGATAGGAATTTTGGGTTTTCATGAGCTGTATGCCAAAATCATCCGTATTAAGACAATAAAAGACCTGAAATATTTCAGTTAGTGTGCAATGAATCTAAAATATATGAATGTTAAATTTTAATCATGACATTATGGAAAATAATGAACTTTATCACAATATGCTAATATTTTGAGAAGGACCTGTATATAGAATAATACATACACTACCAGTCAAAAGTTTTAGATACACTTTCTCACTTAATGTGTCTCTTTATTTTCATGACTATTTAAATTGTAGATTCTCACTAAAGGCAACAAAACTTTGAAGGAACATACATTTTTGTTTTACTACATAACTCTATATAAGATAACTAAGCTTTTTTATATTTTAGGTTACAGCTTTATTGTAGATTTACACCTTCTTTGTAAGCTATAACTTTTATAATTTTTATACTTTAGATTCTTCCAAATAGTCTCCCTTTGCTGTGATTACTGCTTTGCTCTCGTAACATTCTCTCCATGAGTTTCATGAGGGGGTCACCTGAAATGGTTTTCCAAAGAGTCTTGAAAGAACTTACCAGAGGTTCATTGAGAGACGGCCAAAGGTTAATAATTCAGTCATCACAGCAAAGGGCGGCTACTTTAAGTAATCTAAAATATAAAACATATTTAAAGTTATTTTACAATTTGTTGTTTGCTACATGAATCCATATGTGTTCATTCACAGTTTTGATGCCTTTAGTGAGAATCTACATACAATGGAAATTGTCATAAATATAAAAACATTGAAAGAGAAAGTGGTTCTAAAACATTTGACCAGTAGTGTATGTTAAAATCTCTAAAATTTTCCATTTATCTTATAACATTTAATGCCACATAACACACATAAAAGTACTGAAAATTGGTACCAGCGAGTACCGGTCTAAATTCCCAGGTACCGTATTGGTTCAGATGTGAAATGTACCCATCCCTAGTCAGGATTGGGTGATCAGACTGGATTTAGAGGTCTTGTCATTTTCAAATGAATATATTTTGGAGCGTTACCGTTTTTTGCCACAGTCAATGTATCTGAGTAATATTCTCAGCCCACACATTGCTCCTATGACACAGTGACTGCACGTCGTTTTTATGCCAACAGCAGCTTTTTGTATAATATAGGTGATGCAGAAAATCCTTCAATGGCAACTGTATGTCGTGCTGTCAGGGATGTTGCTGTTGCTCTTAAACTGTTACTGTACAGCTGAGGTGTCCATGGTGTCAATTGCAAACATTCAGTGAAGTCAGGTTGTCCTCCTTAGCAGAGTGTTGTGTGTCCCTACCTGCCACACAGGACACCAGGGTTTAATTCTGTGTAAAAAGTGTAATTGTGGTTTATGTCATCAGACATACATAGCTTAGGTTTAGTTAAAGTTTAACTGTGATTCTAGATGGGAGCCTCCACCACTCCCTAATACACAGACACACAAGAATAATGAAAGAAGAATTTCACAGAACTGCAGGAATCTGTGAAAGCAGTAATTTAGTTGGTATCACATTTTGAGACTTCAATCATTATCTATTGATATATTTCTGGGTTTCCAGGCATCATTCGCTGCATACATAGCAGTTACATTCACTACTCCTTCACTGAATGAAGGAGATTGTTTTATTTGTTTTATATTATATTTCACTGTTTATAATCTCCTCAACGAGTGTTAACATTGATTCTGTCATCTGACTATGCTGCACCTCTCATTTAATTAATCTGAGTATGCTTTGTTGTTAACCACACAGTTTGTTCAAATGTATATTTAATGTTTCCTGGATTTTATTCTCCTTTACTATACAGCCTCTTTTTGTGACTCCTGTTTTTCCCGATTGGTTCTTATAGCGTCTATTCTGGTAACTTTTTCTATGGTTTCTAGTTATGTATGAACATGGATGCTTTCATTGTCTTTTGCTTTGTTTCTGACACACCCAAATTTCCCCCATTGTGGGACAATAAAGGATTGTCTATTCTATTCTGTATTAAATGCCTATTTAATATAAATATAGTTGACATAGCATCTGTCAAGATCATGTATGATGCAGCCCACATTATCAGCAATGTCTGGGTCTGTAAATGACTCCACACTGAGTTCTAGGCTTGCCCGTGGTGAGTTTATATATAGTCAAAGTTATAATAATTTCTTATTTACCAATCACTTCTCTAACTAAAGACAGTTGTCCTTTTATTTCATCACGTGTTCTTTATTCCCTGCAAGTGAAAATACATTAGTTTTTGGTCAAATAAATAAAATCATCCAGCTGTTGGGGTACCTCCACATTTAACTGATGCTCCAGCTGTTGTATTCCCGGCAAGTGTCGGGAGGTACAAAAAAAAAAAAAGCTGTTGGAAGTCCGTTCTCACACTTTATTAAACTCTGCTGTCAGTTTTGCAATCTCTGCACGCAGATTACTCAATGACATCTGTTGAGATTTAGGATTCATGGCCCACAGCTGCGAGGTAAGTTCAGTGGATCTGTTGTCATATGTACTGCCATGTTTCCATCAGCACACTTCACAGCTTCCACTTAACGTACCTTGCAGGTTTGGGCCATGCGTCCAAACTCTCGACAGATGTCACTGAGCAAAACCGAGAGCTCAGTTTAGTGAAGTGTGAGCACGGATTTCCACCGGCTTTGTATTTTTTTTTTTTTACCTGCTGACACTTGCCAGGCTAGTATTTCAATTTGTTTTCTGCAGCTGCATTTTTAGGTATTTCTTTCTGATTTCACATTTCTGTTTTCTTGTAAATACAACTTGTGCAGTTGTTTCAGATGGAACTTTAGGGACAGAAAAATATCAATTTCATTTGCATATCTACTTGTAACCCGTGTTTAGTCAGATGACTAATTTTTCCGTGGCCCAACCCCTTTCTGTTCAGCCTCCTTAAAGGCACGGGTCATAGGAAACGTCCGGGTCCGTCTTCACTGTAGCTGTGGTGTGCTCTGTTGGCGTGTCTCGAACAGATTGTAAAATCTGCACTGTATACAAACTCGATGGCATGGTGAGTCCTTTTAGCACATTGTAGCGATATTGTGTTATGCTTAAATTGACCGTGTCATTATTTACCGAACTGTTGTTTTACTAGAACTGGCGGCGATTTATCTTCTAAACTCCATTGGTATGGTGCTGTAAATAGCCATTCGGCTGTGCGTGAAGTTAAGTCACCCTTACTCCATTGAAAAGGTAAAACAAGTTTCTGTTGTTGTGTGATGGAAGCCGAATTTTGGATGAAGGTTTAATATGTGCATCACAATTGTTGTTTGGTGTCCTAGTTACATTTCATGTATGTTATGGTATTTTTTTAAACTGACTTTGGAACGACAATGAGGTTTTGTATGCTGATGGAATAGAATATAGTTACACTTAATTAAAACTTAATGTTGCGCAATATTTTATTGTCCTATTAAATGTGATATTGAATTTGATATTGAGTGACTTTGGTCATTCAGTGTCAGTTTAGTATTATTGAAAGTGCACTTTAGCTTGATTGACTTGAAACATGTTTCTGATTTACACGAGTTACTATTTAAATCATGATTTAGTCATATAACAAACATGGGAC
Organism: Girardinichthys multiradiatus; assembly: GCF_021462225.1. Taxonomy (NCBI): domain Eukaryota; kingdom Metazoa; phylum Chordata; class Actinopteri; order Cyprinodontiformes; family Goodeidae; genus Girardinichthys; species Girardinichthys multiradiatus. The sequence goes on along the minus strand of NC_061807.1, from coordinate 10,310,031 downwards.
TTTAGAAATGAAAAATGTAGTGACTTTTAATGATTGCAATATGTATGTAATTTGTATAAATTTATTCATGCATTGAATGTTTAAATGGAATGAAATCTTTAATGTGAATCCAGGTGAAGAATCTTGTCCAAAAAAAAACCCACCTAAAAGGTCAGCAGATGGCGAGCTAGAATCATGAACTTATATTGATGGACTTTGAATTGAGCTTTGTCACTCAATCCATTTTTGTTTATTGTATTGTTATCTGCACCAGTCACTTTAATACAAGCACCAAAACTAAAACTGAGTTTGCTGCTTCTTGGTTTTTGCCCCTCAGGCTCTTTAAAGAACATTCTTCTGATGCTGCATTTGTAGCCCAGTCAAATTGCCTAGTCTTTATGCGTTATATGTATGGCGAGCTAGCCAGGAGCCTGATGCTGTGACAGTTTTGGTGAATATATTCTGTGTGGGTTGTATTGAAACATGGATTTATTTAGTAAAGTTGGTATAAATGTTGCTCATTCTGTCATCATTAGTGGTGCAACAAACACTCAAGCAGATGATGAGATTATCAATTATTTACGCAGTTATGGTGAAGTTAAAAAGTTATTTTTTGTTACTGATCGTGAGAGTCCATTTTATAAAAACCTGGCTGTTGAATTTATTAATACTGCAGCATTGGAACCGCTAAAACCGCTTTTGCCATATACCTATTCATCTCATGCTGCAGAGGATGTTGAATTTATTGTTAAATTACTCTCGAGTGAGTGTGCTGCCGCAGCTACAGTGAGGGCTTCCCCACCGCCAGATTAACTTCATGAATTGAGACGCATTTCCCAGCAGGGTGGCCAATCGTTTGAAGATGTTTTGAAAGGAGTATTTGAACAAATAAGTGCACATTTAGGATTAGCGGCCAATGGGGGGGAGCATGTCAAGGATGGTGAAGAGGAGGACACGTTGGAAATTCTTGCCACTGCTGGGGAGGCCGGTCAAAATCAGCCATCCGCTCTTCCCTTGCAACAAGCAGGCCAGTCTCTTACTGATCAGCAAGGGTTGCCACTCCAGCCAAATTCAGCCACAAATGTGGGCCCAAGAATTTCTCTTTCAGGAGATGATATGAATCCTTCAGAGATACAGAGGGTAGTAGTTGAACACATTGTGCGCAGAGATGATGTGAACTCTCAACCCCCGTCTTTGTATAGATTGCGCACTTTCTCAGGGAAGCTTCCCAAACCACAGCATGAAGCTGATTATGACTCTTGGAGAGCCCAAAATAGAACTTTTAAATGCCGATCCTAATTTAGCACCTTTACATATTACAAGATGCATCTTGGAAGGGTTACTCCCTCCGGCTGCTGACTTGGTGAAAGGCTTGGGACCCAATGTCCTTCCTGCAACGTTTTTGCAGGTACTTGATTCTGCATATGCTACTGTGGAGGATGGAGAAGAGCTGTTTGCAAAATTTTTAAACACGCTTCAGGATCAGGGGGAACAACCGTCTTCATATCTGCAGAGGCTCCAGTTGGCTATCAGTACAGTGGTGAAGCGTGGTGGGATTTCAGCAGTTGAAATGGATAAATATTTGCTAAAGCAATTTTGCAGAGGGTGTTGGGATAACGGCATGATAAACAAACTGCAACTAGAAACGAAAAAAGATGAACCCCCTTCTTTCCCGGAGCTTTTATTTACACTCAGAACAGTAGAAGATAGACAACTGGCAAAAGAGACATTGATGAAAAAACATATTCAAACAGTCAAGCACCGTGTTAACTTGCATAGTCACACCAGCAGTGCATGTGCATGTGGCCATTCTTCTGATCCAATTGATATTGAGGATTTGAGGAGGCAAATGCTGAAGCTGCAGAAGCAGATGTTGGCGTTGTTATCCAAAGATTCCAATCCTGTTAAACCAGAAAGCCAGCTGAAAAAACAGAAACCAAACCCTGGCCAAATGAGCAATAGGCCAAAGCCTTGGTTCTGTTTTAAATGTGGACAAGATGGTCATATTGCTCAAAACTGTTCCAGTCAGCCCAACCCCAGCTTGGTTGAGGGAAAATGTCGCCAACTGAAACAAAAACAAGAGTCCTGGGAAGACAGGAAGCCATTAAACTAGAAGCAGTTCTTGCTGAGGGACAAGTAGGAGCTGCAACTGATGAATGTCCCCATACCAAGTACTCAACTAAACAGTTCCCACTACCAAGAGGATTGGTGAGCACAAAAAGTACAGGTGAGGTTAAAATTAAAGGGACCGATTTTCCTTGCCTTTTTGACACTGGTTCCCAGGTCACCACAGTTTCACATTCCTTCTATAATACCCACCTGTCAGACCATAAAATGAAGTCATTAAGTGATCTTTTGGAGATTGAAGGTGCAAATGGGCAGAAGGTGCCTTATATTGGATATGTGGAACTTTGTTTAACTTTTCTGCTTGAGTTTATAGGGGAATTTATGGACATCAACACCTTAGCCTTGGTCGTTCCAGACCTGCGATCATCACAGCCTCCCATTCTGATTGGTACAAACACTCTGGATGTTGTGTATGGCCAGTGCTGTGAATCACAGCCTGACTTCTGTCCTGTACCTGTTAGGTATCGAACAGTGCATAATATTTTGGAGCTAAGACACAAGTTAACAACTGATGAGTATCATGGCATTCTTAAAATACAGTCTACCAGCCCGCAAGTTATTTCTGCTCGACAGACTGTTGTGTTGGATGCTTCTATCATATGTCCTTTTCTACAAGGTGAGAAGGAAGTGATGATTCAGCACCCAACTTCTTTCCCTTTGCCTGGTGGGTTGATGGTGAAATCCAGTCTAGTTGATCTACCTCCAGTTCAGCCTGCGTTCCTGCCGGTGGTAATCACCATTGAATCCGACCATGACATTTTGATTCCTGCCGGAGCAGCTGTCGCTGAGGTCAGTACCATTCAGACTATTCTCAATAAAGAGCAGAGTGTGCATCAATGCTCTCCTAGTGCAGATCCAAATCTGATCAAATTGAATTACAACTTTGGAGACTCACCGCTTTCAGCTGAATGGAAGCAACGTATAACAACGATTCTTGACAGTATGTCAGAAGTCTTTGCAAACCATGATCTAGATTTTGGTTGTATGGACAAAGTCAAGCATGAGATAAAGTTGGCAGACCCCATGGCTTTCAAGCAAAGACCCAGGCCCATCCACCCCAAAGATGTAGATGCTGTTGGTAAGCATATTCAGGAATTGTTGCAATCCGGAGTCATACGTGAATCCAACTCACCTTTTGCTTCCCCCTTAGTAGTGGTACGGAAGACAAATGGAGCGGTGCGGCTCTGTATTGACTATAGGAGATTGAATGACCAGACTATCAAGGATGCCTATGCTTTGCCGAAGCTGGAAGATGCATTTTCAGCACTGTCTGGTTCTGCATGGTTCTCCACACTAGATTTAAAATCTGGGTATTACCAGATAGAAATGAATGAAACAGACAAGAGTAAGACTGCATTTGTATGTCCGCTTGGATTTTACGAATTTAATCGCATGCCTCAAGGGGTGACTAATGCTCCTAGCACTTTTCAACGTCTCATGGAGCGGTGTATGGGAGATATGAATTTGAAAGACGTGCTTGTGTTCATTGATGACTTGATAGTATTTGCACCGACTTTAGAGGAACATGAACGCCGATTGATGAAACTTATTCAACGCCTGAAAGAGTTTGGATTGAAACTATCAATTGACAAATGTGTGTTCTTTCAGACATCAGTTCGCTACCTTGGACATGTAGTTTCAAAGGATGGAGTGGAGACTGACCCAGACAAGATACGCACTTTGACATCTTGGCCAGTTCCGCAAAATCTGAAAGAGCTTAGGTCGTTCCTTGGGTTTGCGGGGTATTACCGAAGGTTTGTGGAAGGGTATTCCTCAGTCATCAAACCACTTAATGAGTTGACTGCTGGATATCCACCCACTCAGAAAAGATCCAAACAAAGAGGGAAGTTACAACACTATTTAGACCCCAAAGAACCTTTTGCTTGTCGCTGGACACCTATTTGTCAGCAAGCTTTTGAGGATATTATACAGAAGCTTAGCATAGCCCTGGTCCTTGCTTTTGCAGACCCAGGCAAACCTTACATTCTACACACTGATGCTAGCTCTACCGGCCTTGGCGCAGTATTGTATCAAGAATACGATGGGCAGAACAGGGTGATCGCATATGCCAGTAGAGGTTTGTCACGGAGTGAAACACGATATCCTGCCCATAAACTTGAGTTTTTGGCTCTTAAATGGGCAGTTACAGATGTTGGGACCATACAGCCATGGATTTCGACACCAAAACTCCGGTACATACTTTTCTGGAACTTTTCAAAATAAAGTGCATTAACCTTCTTCCGGCACAGGCAGAAAAGGTGATAACTGCGGACTTCCTGTGGCACCATTACCCAAATAAAAGCACAATTCTGAAGGGGAAAGGGGGGTAGCAGAGGACTGCCCGCATATAAGCCCCCACCTTTCCACAAGTCGCCCTCATTCCACACGGCCTCCGAGGAGGACGGTTCAGGAGAGTCCCAGCGCGCGAATGTCTTTTGCTGGTAAAAATACATAAATTCAACTGGATCCAAGGACCGATCACCGATCATATGCAAAGTTAAGTAGAATGAAATACTGTCTGTGTATCCGGTATTTTCATTCATGAACGGGGAAATTAAGGTGTAAGAGTTGCTTACATTTTATCTTCGAAGCCCCACAGAAGCAAAACTGTTCGAGAGAAGCCCCGACGACGGCAGAGACCGCAGCGGACAACATTCGTTCTTCATCCACAGCTGGAGGTTAGCGGGAAGCTAACCTTTGTTCACAGAACGAACGCACCTTCTGATCGGAAGAAACTGAGGAAGTTAGCGGGAAGCTAACTCTTTGTTCACGACGGATATCTTCTTCAAACTTCGCCCTTGGACAACATTTCCTCAACAGGTTCAGAGGTTGGGTTTGGGCAGATTAACAGTTAGGATGAAATAATCTGAACGTTTTCATTCTATGAAGTTTGTTTTGTGGAACCTGGCGATCTTTAGCGCTAGTAGGCTAGCTACGGCACGAGCCGGTTCCGTGTTCTTTGTATGTTTTAAAACTAAGATAAACTTTATTAAAAGGGTGGTTTTAACCAGAACATTGCTCATAACGCGCCGTCCGCGCTTATGTATTTTAACCCTGGTATTTTAAAGGTATGTGTTGATTCTGGTGCTAAGCTATCTTCTAGCTTAGCACTTTAGCTAGCTTCTTTGTTAGCCCAAAGGCCAGCCGGTAAGAACACGTGTGCTAGCATTAAGGCTAGTCAACAGAAAGGTTGTTAGTTTTCAAGCTAGTGAATAATAGTCCCTGAACATCATTTGCTAGAGTTGATAACTAAGTAAACACCATTAAGCCCAATTTCTCCAGAAAGATTTGGCTCTTTTCCAAAATACTCAATAATATTTCTTCAAATATTATTTTAATAAATAAAGGCAGTTAATTAGACACCATTGAGAATTGGTCATCCAGGAGGTTGGTTTTATTCAGCAGATCATTATTTAAAACATTATTTTATTAAAATAATATTTAATCTGATATTGCATTGTGAAGGGTTGTCTAAATGTTGCTGATTATTTTCTAAGTTAGTTCCAAAACTAACTTGACCTCACTTCCAGATTCTTCAAGATAATCCTTGGTTCTCAAACATAAACATTGCATGGTAATGTTGCATCACTCTTTTTGGTCATGATTTCTAATCATCTTTAATCAACTTGTTTATATTGTACATAGCCCATTAGTCTTCATTATTCTTTAATTCTGCTTGGTAGTTTAGTTGAATTGTTTTAGCATAGTAAAGAGTTTGTTGATTGAAATATGTTTGACTTTGAGTTGACTTATTTTTGTTAATAAATTCTTGTATTTTAAGAAATTGTGGGAATTCATTCCATATATGTGCAGAGTTTATGCTGTTCAATAATGCCAGAGCTCGTCTCACACCTTTCTATTCTATCCTAATACCATCGCCTTAATGGGGCTGGTATTCACAGGACAACCCTTAACAGACCGGAATATTATTTGATAAAATATTAAAATATTAATAATAAAATATTAATATTAAATATTAAATAATATTCTCAAATTCATATTTCCAACATAGTGGCGTCCCTGGGTGGGCATTATTATGAACAGCTTGCACTGTACATAAATGTGAATGAATAAAACCACAACTGCACATTATTGAGGTACCAAGTGATTAGCTTAAAACCAGCTGTCACTGGTCACAATAGGACTCAAAACAACAGAGTTCTAACATCAGATGTCACTGATTATATTTAAGAGAACATTATAACTCGTGACACTCCAGGAGTTCACAAATTTAGACTTTCGTCAAAATAAATAACTCCAATATCTCCGTGCTAGGAACAATCAACTCTGCTACATAAGCAAAATTTTAGATGTTCTGACTCAGTCTGGTTTCTTCTGTGTAAGCAATAACTTGAGACTTGGTTTAATTTCAGTTAACCTCAATGTCCAGACAGTTGCTGCACATCTGTATCCAGAGGCTCTGTTTTGTGTAAGACCACAATTTGAAACTAAATTAACTTTGCAGTTAGTTTAGTATCTGACCTAATTTGATGCATGTATCCATTCAGGAACTTTATAGTTTGTTTTATGGTTTGAAAGAAGTGGACTTTTGCCAGATTAAATCCCAAATTTAAACTAATCACCCTGCCATAAAGGGGGGTGAATCAAAAGTCAAATTGCAAGTATTACACTTAGGAGGTGTAGCAATTTTCTTTTCCCTTTGCATTTTAAACAAAATTCCCTTAAAGGTTAAGAGTAGTGTCTAATCACTAGCTCCTCCCAAGAAAGGTGAAAAAATTAACTCTAAAGTCACAAATATCCTTAGAGAAAGGAGTAGCATTATAACACTTGGAGCATAGTGTTGTCATAAGTCACAGGTTGAATGATCAACTGGTGCACCCATTTTACAATCAAATGTTTCCAATATATGTATAGTCAGATATACATATATATCTGGACATACATTTGTTAGATGTTGTTGCTTTTAGCAACATTCTCATAACTTTGTTGTTGTTTTGTAGTGTCTGCCAGAATGATGGAATCGCACTCCATTATGAATTCAGTAGACGTGGAGATGCAGAAGGTGGTGGTTGCTGATCTCATCCGTTTGTCTCCAGATGAGCGGGATGTTTTAAATCAGTTTGACCTTGCTGCATGTGATAAAAAGATTCAAGAATTATTTGACCTAATTGAAAATCCAACTAGAGAGGCTCTGATTTCAGATGTTGTTGGTAGGCTTACCTTGTTGTATCAACAGAAATCACAACTGGAAGCTAAAAGATATTCTCAGTTACAGACTGACCATGAGATGGCCCTTCAAAGAGAGAATGCTGTGAAGTTTGAGCTCTCAAAAGCCGAGGAGAGGACCAAGAAAGCTGAAGCAAAGTTAGTGGACCTGAAGGCAGATGAGCTCAAGGAAGCTTCATCCCAAAAGGGGGGACAGACCCCCACCTCTCAGGTACCCAATTTGCATTTTCACTCACAGCAGCTGCAGCAGCCACAGCAGGGGGCAGACTCAGACAGCAGGCATCCAGCACCTAGGTCAGAGTCTTCCCCTCCTAAATTTAGCCAAAGTGTCCAACTTACTTCCACAGACCTTAACAGAAATGTTGGAAGTCAGATGGTCTCCAGTGGTTTCCTGCCAAATCCCATTGCAGTGAACAACCACCAAGATGACCAAGTGCTGGACTCAGCGTGCACAAGTGGCCCAATTCAGTGGGAGGAGCACCCTTCCAGCCTGATCGGCACCCCTTTCCTTTCTGACTCTGTGTCGACCCCTAGGGACCAGGAGAGAAGCACATGGTTCTCAGGTGACTCAATCCAACCTGACCCCCCACCACTTGCACGAGTTCATTCATTACAAAGCTCTCATTTAAATCATGAGAAAACTTGTTTCTTTCCCCAGAGGTTTTATCATGATCTTCCACCATTTCATGAACTTAACCAACGTGAGTTCTCAGATGGACGTGGTCCACCTTGGGAGCATCGTGTCCGTTTCAAACAGCTTGAATCCCTTGCTAAGGACATAGAAGTTTTTGATCCAGGTAGCCAGGAGTCAAATATTGATGCTTACCTGTTTGAGGTTGAACATTGTCTTCTGGACTTGTGTTTTCCTTCTGATCGTGAGAAGCTGAGACTTATTTGGAAAACAACAGCTAAGAGTGTTCATGTGTTCATAAAGACTCTTCCTCCAGAAATTAGTGACAGCTATCCAGCTCTCTGCCAGGCTCTTAGAGAAGAGTATTATGTTTACAGGGATGAAGCCGCTGCCACTATTAATGCTTTGACAGTTTTGCAAAAACAGTTCGAACCTCCCAGAGAATATTTCCACCATTTCAAAACAGCTTATTTTCAGGGATGTTATGCTCCAGGTCTTGAAGAAGACCACAGGTTTAAGTTGTTGTTTCTTCAAAATCTCCACGTTAGCGTACAGTATGACGTGACCATGCATTGCATAACAGAGAATCTCTCTATGCAGGAGACTCGTAGATATGCTCAGCTTGTGTGGGAAACACGTGTCAGTTCAGACAGAGCAGGAAAAGGTAAAGTTAGAGTGTTAAACATTCAAACTCAGAACAGGCCTAAGAAGAGGCACAAAGTAAGTCCCCAAGTGATGCAACAGAACCAGGGGGTGGCAACTGGCGTCAGCCAAAAGACAAGCCACCAGTTAAAAGACAAATACCTTTTCACAGTGCAACATCGAACTGTAAGGTTGGTGGTAAAGAGTGGAGCCACTCCAAATATGTCATCACAGAAGAGGAGTTTGAGATTATCTGCAGGCGTGTTATAACTGAGGTAACGGCGTTCCTAAAAGACATGGCAAGCCTGTAAAATCTATCAAACAAGGTATGAAGATGGTAAATAATTTCCAACACCCTATACTCTGTTTTAATCTTTTTCTTTCTTATGGTTTGAACTTCAGAAAGTAAGGTTTAAAAGCAGTATTATTATGGTGTGAAAATTATTACATGACTTTTATTTTATTTTATTTTTTTCTTTAAAACATTTTATTAGTATTAGTCTCTGCCCAAGCCTGCCTCACTCCTGTCCAAACACTAACCTCTGAACCAAAATGAACTGTTGAACTCTGCCTTCCTACGGAACCCAGTGACTCTTTTCACATGGCTGAGGACGGATGGTTAGCCCCAAAGACTGGACTTCATCCCATTCTTCGGAACTAAAAAGGGGGGATGTTGGGACCATACAGCCATGGATTTCGACACCAAAACTCTGGTACATACTTTTCTGGAACTTTTCAAAATAAAGTGCATTAACCTTCTTCCGGCACAGCCAGAAAAGGGGATAACTGCGGACTTCCTGTGGCACCATTACCCAAATAAAAGCACAATTCCGAAGGGGAAAGGGGGGCAGCAGAGGACTGCCCGCATATAAGCCCCCACCTTTCCACAAGTTGCCCTCTTTCCACACGGCCTCCGAGGAGGACGGTTCAGGAGAGTCCCAGCGCGCGAATGTCTTTTGCTGGTAAAAAGACATAAATTCAACTGGATCCAAGGACCGATCACCGATCATATGCAAAGTTAAGTAGAATGAAATACTGTCTGTGTATCCGCTATTTTCATTCATGAACGGGGAAATTAAGGTATAAGAGTTGCTTATATTTTCTCTTCGAGGCCCCACAGAAGCAAAACTGTTCGAGAGAAGCCCCGACGACGGCAGAGACCGCAGCGGACAACGTTCGTTCTTCATCCACAGCTGGAGGTTAGCGGGAAGCTAACCTTTGTTCACAGAACGAACGCACCTTCTGATCGGAAGAAACTGAGGATGTTAGCGGGAAGCTAACTCTTTGTTCACAATGGATATCTTCTTCAAACTTCGCCCTTGGACAACATTCCCTCAACAGGTTCAAAGGATGGGTTTGGGCAGATTAACAGTTAGGATGAAATAATCTAAACGTTTTCATGTTATGAAGTTTGTTTTGTGGAACCTGACGATCTTTAGCGCTAGTAGGCTAGCTACGGCACGAGCCGGTTTCGTGTTCTTTGTATGTTTTAAAGCTAAGATAAACTTTATTAAAAGGGTGGTTTTAACCAGAACATTGCTCATAACGCGCCGTCCGTGCTTATGCATTTTAACCTTGGTATTTTAAAGGCATGTGTTGATTCTGGTGCTAAGCTACCTTCTAGCTTAGCACTTTAGCTAGCTTCTTTGTTAGCCCAACGGCCAGCCGGTAAGAACACGTGTGCTAGCATTAAGGCTAGTCAACAGAAAGGTTGTTAGTTTTCAAGCTAGTGAATAATAGTCCCTGAACATCATTTGCTAGAGTTGATAACTAAGTAAACACCATTAAGCCCAATTTCTCCAGAAAGATTTGGCTCTTTTCCAAAATACTCAATAATATTTCTTCAAATATTATTTTAATAAATAAAGGCAGTTAATTAGACACCGTTGAGAATTGGTCATCCAAGAGGTTGGTTTTATTCAGCAGATCATTATTTAAAACATTATTTTATTAAAATAATATTTAATCTGATCTTGCATTGTGAAGGGTTGTCTAAATGTTGATAATTATTTTCTAAGTTATTTCCAAAACTAACTTGACTTCACTTCCAGATTCTTCAAGATAATCCTTGGTTCTCAAACATAAACATTGCATGGTAATGTTGCATCACTCTTTTTGGTCATGATTTCTAATCATCTTTAATCAACTTGTTTATATTGTACATAGCCCATTAGTCTTCATTATTCTTTAATTCTGCTTGGTAGTTTAGTTGAATTGTTTTAGCATAGTGAAGAGTTTGTTGATTGAAATATGTTTGACTTTGAGTTGACTTATTTTTGTTAATAAATTCTTGTATTTTAAGATATTGTGTGAATTCATTCCATATATGTGCAGAGTTTATGCTGTTCAATAATGCCAGAGCTCGTCTCACACCTTTCTATTCTGTCCTAATACCATCGCCTTAATGGGGTTGGTATTCACAGGACAATCCTTAACAGACCGGAATATTATTTGGTAAAATATTAAAATATTAATAATAAAATATTAATATGAAATATGAAATAATATTCTCAGATTCATATTTCCAATACAGAGAAATTCTATGACTACCTGTATGGATCCAGTTTTACTGTGGTTACGGATAGTAATCCATTGACATATCTGTTAACTTCTGCTAAACTGGATGCAACAGGTTACAGCTGGCTTTTTGTTCTCTCAACTTTCACATTTAAGATCATCTATCGGGCTTGCAGGTTGAATGCGGATGCTGTTGGTCTTTCTCGGCGACCTCATGCTGAACAATTGGAGGTTCCTTTGTCTCAAAAGGAGAGAGAAAGAATATTGAAATTTACTGAACAACATCTCGAACTTCCATCTTGTGTTTCAATTGATCAGCAGTCAGTCCAAGCAGTATGTGACAGACAACTGGTGTACAGCTCACCTGATCCAGACCAAATTGTTGCTTTGGTACAAACACTTTCTGCTGACACGAACAGCCTACCAGACAGTTTTGTTAATGACCTGCAGTTCTTTTCCCCTGTAGTGGGCTCCTTCTCTGATGCTGAAATTGCTGACAAACAACGAGCCGACCCCGTTATTCAGCACATTGTTGCTCAATTGGAACAAGGAGAAAATCCACCACCCTCCCTGAGGGAACAGCTCCCGCACAAGATGGCGCCGCAGATGGTCGCCTCGGCGTGTTGGTGCGCATTGTTTTGTTTTGTTTTTTGCTTTAAAACGGTCTTCTGTGATGGTACCCGGAGCTCTCTCACCAGAGAAGAACTCATGAACATCAGGGCTACTACACCAGAGGAGTTATTTCCAACATTTCTACCTACTGCTCTGGAATATTTGGACATTCTGGTCAAAGGTGCGCTCACCTTTGTTCACGCGGTGAAACGCCGGAAGAGAGGGAAACGGGCTGGGGTGCTGGTACGTCTTCGCCAGCGTGGACTACGAACACCGTTACCTGGAATATTTCTCTCTAACGTGCGCTCACTTCCCAACAAAATGGAGGAACTACAACTGTTGTTGGGGAAAAACAGGGACTTTTATTCATCGGCAGTTTTGTGCTTCACGGAGACGTGGCTGTGTGGATTAATACCGGACTCTGCGCTGCAGCTGGCAGGATTCCAGCTCTACAGAGCGGACAGAGACACGGAACTCTCCGGCAAAGCGAAAGGTGGAGGAATCTGTTTTTACCTCAACAGTGGTTGGTGCAACGACGTGACAGTGATTCAGCAGCACTGTTCTCCAGACCTGGAATCCTTCATCATAAACTGTAAGCCTTTCTATTCCCCCCGTGAGTTCGCTTCGTTCATCCTGGTCGGTGTTTACATCCCACCGCAAGCTAACGTGCAGGTCGCACAGCGCATGCTCGCCGACCAGATACTGAGTGTGGAGCGGACCAACCCGGACTCCTTAGTTATCGTCGTTGGCGACTTTAACAAAGGTAATCTGACCCACGAACTTCCCAAATATAGACAGTTTATAAAATGTCCGACCAGAGAGGACAACATTCTGGATCACTGTTACACCACCATCAGAGACGCTTATCACGCCGTCCCACGTGCTGCACTGGGCCAATCCGACCACATCATGGTCCACCTGATTCCTGCATACAGGCAGAAACTAAAGCTCTGCAAACCTGTTGTGAGGACGACAAGGAAGTGGAGCAGTGAGGCTGTGGAGAATCTCCAGGCGTGTTTAGGCTGTACAGACTGGGATGTGTTCAGGACTACTACCAACAGTCTGGACGAGTACACAGAGGCTGTGACTTCCTACATCAGCTTCTGTGAGGACAGCTGTGTACCATCATGCACCAGGGTGAGTTACAACAACGACAAACCCTGGTTCACAGCTAAACTCAGAAGGTTAAGACTGGATAAGGAAGAGGCCTTCAGGAGTGGGGACAAAGACATATACAGAGAGGCCAAGTACAAGTTTGGCAAGGCAGTGAAAGAGGCCAAACGACTGTACTCTGAGAAGCTCCAAATCCAGTTCTCAGCCAACGACTCTGCGTCTGTCTGGAAAGGGCTCAAGCAAATCACCAACTACAAGCCGAAAGCCCCCCACTCCATCAACGACCGACGCCTCGCCAACGACCTGAACGAGTTCTACTGCCGCTTTGAAAGACAAAGGGACAGTCCTGCAACCATCTCCCACGACGCCCCCCAACAGCTGCAGCCACAATCCACCACCCCCACCTCCCCAACCTCAAGAGGGGCCTTGGCACCTCCAACCCCCACCAGCCCCCTACCCACGCCGAGGACGGCTCTTTCCATCCAGGAGAGGGACGTCAACAAACTCTTCAGGAGACAGAACCCCCGGAAAGCTGCTGGTCCGGATTCTGTCTCACCAGCCAGCCTGAAGCACTGCGCTGATCAGCTGTCTCCAGTCTTCACAGACATTTTTAACACCTCACTGGAGACATGTCATGTGCCAGCCTGCTTCAAGTCCTCCACCATCGTCCCTGTTCCCAAGAAGCCAAGGACCACAGGGCTTAATGACTTCAGACCCGTCGCCCTGACCTCTGTGGTGATGAAGTCCTTTGAGCGCCTTGTGCTCTCACACCTAAAAGACATCACCGACCCCCTCCTGGACCCCCTGCAGTTTGCCTACAGAGCCAACAGGTCTGTAGATGATGCAGTCAACCTAGCCCTTCACTTCATCCTCCGGCACCTGGACTCCACAGGAACCTATGCCAGGATCCTGTTTGTGGATTTCAGCTCTGCCTTCAACACCATCGTCCCAGCTCTGCTCCAGGAGAAGCTCTCCCAGCTGAGTGTGCCCGACTCCACCTGCAGGTGGATCACTGACTTCCTGTCTGACAGGAAGCAGCGCGTGAGGCTGGGGAAGCACGTCTCTGACTCCCTGACCATCAGCACCGGTTCCCCCCAAGGCTGTGTTCTCTCTCCTCTGCTCTTCTCCCTGTACACCAACAGCTGCACCTCCAGTCACCAGTCTGTCAAGCTTCTGAAGTTTGCGGACGACACCACCCTGATCGGACTCATCTCTGATGGTGACGAGTCCGCGTACAGATGGGAAGTGGACCATCTGTTGGACTGGTGCAGCCAGAACAACCTTGAGCTCAACGCTCTAAAGACAGTGGAGATGGTTGTGAACTTCAGGCAGAACCCAGCCCCACCTGCCCCCATCACCCTCTGTGACTCCACAATTGACACTGTGGAATCTTTCCGCTTCCTGGGAACCATCATCTCCCAGGATCTCAAGTGGGAGCCAAACATCAGCTCCCTCATCAAGAAAGCCCAGCAGAGGATGTTCTTCCTGCGGCAGCTGAAGAAATTCAACCTGCCAAAGACTATGATGGTGCACTTCTACACAGCCATCATTGAGTCCATCCTCACCTCCTCCATCACCATCTGGTACGCCGCTGCTACAGCCAAGGATAAGGGCAGGCTGCAGCGTGTCATTCGGTCTGCTGAGAAGGTGATTGGCTGCAGTCTACTGTCGCTCCAGGAACTGTACACCTCCAGGACCCTGAAGCGGGCAGGGAAGATTCTGGCTGATCCCTCCCACCCCGGTCACAGACTCTTTGAGACTCTCCCCTCTGGCAGGAGGCTGCGGTCCATCCGGACCAAAACCTCACGCCACAAGAACAGTTTTTTCCCATCTGCCACCAGCCTGGTTAACAAAGCCCGGAAACCACCCTGACATTCCCCCTTTCCCCCACACCCCCCCTTTTTTTGCTGACAGGACACCTGTAACCTGTAACTCTATGCGTTACATTAACGTTCAGCTTGGACTCCTGCTTACTTGCACTGCTTTACTTGCACAATGATCACCTGCACTGTTGTATTGCTCTTGCATCTTATACTGCTCTATATTTACTCTCACTCACTTAAAACTGTGCACTTATATTTATATTATATTGTAGATATGTTTGTACTGTTTAATTTGTACTGTATTGCACCGACTACGCCAAAACAAATTCCTTGTATGTCCAAAAACGTACTTGGCAATAAAGCTTTTCTGATTCTGATTCTGATTCTGATTCTGATCTGCCCTTACTCCTGCGAGAGCTTACACGTCTGGAGTTCCATACCAGCTTCACGACCAGATGGGTCATTTGGGTATAGAGAGAACATTGGACCTTGTTAGATCACGTTTCTTTTGGCTGCGAATGGCAGTTGATGTCTGCAATAAAATTAAGAACTGTGAGAGATGTGTATGCAGAAAAGCACAACCTGAGAAGGCTGCGCCCCTTGTCAACATTAGAACCTCAAGACCACTTGAACTTGTCTGTATGGATTTCCTTTCAATAGAACCAGACCAAAGTAACACCAAGAATGTGCTTGTGATGACCGATCATTTCACAAAATATGCTGTTGCAGTGCCAACCCCAAATCAGAAAGCTAAGACGGTAGCAAAGGCGCTATGGGACAACTACTTAGTTCATTATGGAATTCCGGACCGTCTCCATAGCGACCAAGGGCCCGATTTTGAATCCTACACCATTAAAGAGCTCTGTAAATTAGTTGAGATCCACAAAATTAGAACCACACCTTACCATCCTCGTGGCAACCCTGTGGAACAATTTAATCGAACACTTCTAAACATGTTGGGCACTCTACAAGAACAGGATAAAAGTCATTGGAAAGATTTTATTAAGCCATTAGTGCATGCTTATAACTGTACTCGAAATGATGTCATGGGGTACTCTCCATATGAACTGATGTTTGGTCGACAACCCCGCCTTCCTGTGGACCTAGCTTTTCAACTACCTGTGTCTGAAAAACAATTGACATCTCATTCACAGTATGTTGAAAAGCTTAAGTCACATCTCAGAGAAAGTTATAAGATCACGACTGAGAATTCTGAAAAAGTAATGAGAAGGAACAAACTCAGATTCGACAAGAAAGTCACTGCTGCAGAGCTCTCAGTTGGGGATAGAGTCCTGGTTCGAAACGTCAAGCTACGAGGCAAGCACAAGCTTGCAGACCGGTGGGAGCCAGATGTGTATATTGTCCAGAGGAGAGCCGGCACTCTTCCAGTATATACAGTTAAACCAGAGGGTAAAGATCATCCCATCAGGACATTGCACCGTGATCTGCTGTTGCCTGGTGGCTACTTGTTACCAGCCTCCAAACCAGAAAAGTTGAAGCCAACATCAGTAACGGCACCCCTAGTGACTCCAGATCCTTCAGATTCTGAAGAACAAGAACAGTTTACAATTGATCTATCTGATTAGTCCAACTCCTGCCCTATCAGAAAAACAACTGTGATTGACTTACCTCCTTCTGCGCTTACAGTCATTCCTGTGCTCCCGCCTGGCCAGCGTTCACAGAGCTTTATGGACAAAACTGTTGGTGTGGAACAGGAACGAGAGTTTGGACCAGAATCTATTGCTGAACCTGAGCAAGTATCAATTGTACTGGAAGCAGAGAGTACAGGTGAAACTGATTCAGAGTCTCTCGAGGAAACTGTTTCTTCCCAACACAAACTCACACTAATTCCAGAGCCACTTAACATTGAAAGCGACTCTGCTGCTCCTGAACTGTCCAGCCCAGTCTTGCCCGTCCAACGCTCCACTAGAACACGTCGGCCACCTAATCGTCTACAGTATACTACACTTGGGCATTCACTGCTGCAAAGCGTCCAGTCCCTTTTCCAAGGATTTAGTACTGCATTTAGTTCTGCTTTGCAATTAGAGGACACTGTTGTGACCGCTACTTCTTGTGAAAGGGCAGTATGTCATCAGCCACTGGCATGTACGAGGCCGTACACGAGTTTAGGGGAGGAACCTGTAACCCGTGTTTAGTCAGATGACTAATTTTTCCGTGGCCCAACCCCTTTCTGTTCAGCCTCCTTAAAGGCACGGGTCATAGGAAACTTCCGGGTCCGTCTTCACTGTAGCTGTGGTGTGCTCTGCTGGCGTGTCTCGAACAGATTGTAAAATCTGCACTGTATACAAACTCAATGGCATGGTGAGTCCTTTTAGCACATTGTAGCAATATTGTGTTATGCATAAATGGACCGTGTCATTATTTACCAAACTGTTGTTTTACTAGAACTGGTGGCGATTTATCTTCTAAACTCCATTGGTATGGTGCTGTAAATAGCCATTCGGCTGTGCGTGAAGTTAAGTCACCCTTACTCCATTGAAAAGGTAAAACAAGTTTCTGTTGATGTGAGATGGAAGCCGAATTTTGGATGAAGGTTTAATATGTGCATCACAATTGTTGTTTGGTGTCCTAGTTACATTTCATGTATGTTATGGTATTTTTTTAAACTGACTTTGGAACGGCAATGAGGTTTTGTATGCTGATGGAAAATAATATAGTTACACTGGGGACTTTATGGGACTTTAGAACATGGGACTTTAGAAATGAAAAATGTAGTGACTTTTAATGATTGCATTATGTATGTAATTTGTATACATTTAATCATGTATTGAATGTTTAAATGGAATGAAATCTTTAATGTATGTTCTGACCTTTTAGGTCGGGTTTTTTTTTTTGGAGAAAATTCTTCACCTGGATTCACAGATGGCGAGCTAGAATCATGAACTTATATTGATGGACTTTGAATTGAGCTTTGTCACTCAATCCATTTTTGTTTATTGTATTGTTATCTGCACCAGTCACTTTAATACAAGCACCAAAAAGCAGAAATCCTGATATCAAACATCCAGGACAACCCTAAACAGGCCAAAATATTATTTGGTAAAATATTAAGATATTAATATTAATATTAAATAATATTTACAGATTCATAATCCTAACAAAGATAAATTAAAGATTGTTATATTATATGGAAAATAAAGGTCTTATATCAATGGGTACATAGTTTATAATTCAGCAGCAGATGCAAATCTCCAAAAGCTAAATTATATTCAATACCAGGCTTTAAGAATATGTACAGGTGCTTTTAAAACATCTTCAATAGCAGCATTACAAGTTGAAATGGGAGAAATGCCTCTTAAATTTAGAAGGGACCAGTTATCTTTGAATTATTGGACAAAGAAATGACCATCCATCATTAAAAATGCTTACAACAGGTTGGGAAAAGGAAAAAAAATAAAGCTTTGGATGGATAATACATTCTAAAGCAAATGAAATTCATTTAGATAAATTACATATAGGTCAGACAGTTCCATGAACTACAGTACCACCTTGGATATTTCCTGATGCAAAAATAGATGTTTCATTATTAGAAAAGAAGAACAAAAATAATGTTTTTATTATGAATAAATATATTGTACAAGAATACATAAACCAGTATTATAATTATATTATATACTGATACATCAAAAATACTGCAAATGGGATAGGAATAGCTTTTATTGTACCACAATTTAATATTAAAGTAGGAAAAAGGGTAAGTGATTGAGTATCGGTATATACAGGAGAAATTATTGCTTTACTTCTAGCAGTTCAGTGGGTGGAAGAGGTTAGACCGTCAAAATCAATCATTTGCTCAAACTCTAGTTCATCATTGGCCAGTTTGCAACATAGTCAATCAGATAGTTGACCAGATATATTAATTGAAATACAACAAACACTTTGTAGAATCATTATGATGGAGCTCACAGTTCATTTTATTTGGGTTCCAGGGTTAAGGGGAATGAAATGGCAGATAGTATGGCTAAGAAGAGCGCCAATCGGATAATGGCTGACATTAATGCTAGGTTCAGTGTAAAAGAAGTAAAGGGTATAATAAAACAAAAAAATGGAAGAGAGGTGGCAAAAGTTATGAGAGGAAGAAAGGAAAGGACGCTGGTTTTATAAAATACAAAGGAAAATTGGAGAAATAAGAAGAACAGAAAGAAACAGGAGAGAAGAGACAGTTATACCACGTCTTAGAATTGGACATACTGGATTGAACAGAACCTTATTTATTAAAGGAAAACATCAAACAGGGAAATGTGAGTGCGGGGAAATTGAGACAATAGAACATGTTATTTTGCATTGTAGGAAATATCAGGTCCAGAGGAATAAGTTGGTTATTAATATGAGAATGAAATTAGACGTTGTTGATTTATTGCAAAACGATTCAGGAAACAGAGGATATCACGTTATATTTTATTTTTTAAACCACTGTAAGTTGTATAATAGGGTTTAGTGTTTGTAAGGGTATGTATAAGTATGTATAGATGTCATGTGGTTCACACTCCTTAGCAGTTGGTGGCGGTAATTCCTCCTTCAGTTGTTTGCCAACCGCCAATGTTGTAAAGAAGAAGAAGATGACAACATTCTGGTCCACACTCTATATGAGCAGGTGGAGGTAATGCACCAATTTTGTTGTTTGCCAACCGCCACAACAAAGAAAGAAAAATAAGCCGAGTTATAACTACTCAGTAACTGTTAAAGGATCTTTTGAAGAGAAGCTAATAACAAAGATGTGGAGACAGCAGGTCAAACGGTGGCAGAGTGCAGCAGTGGGAGAGATTTCCCAAACAGCTAAAGAGGACAAAGAAGATCAGCAGCGTCTCAACATCCTGGAGGCTGATTTCAACCCTAAAGTTCTGCTGCACAGATTAGGTTTGTATGTTTTCATGTCAGTTACAGTTTAGGAACATTTTAGGTGACTAATGGATTAGCTTCTAGAAGCCCAAATGTACCCATAGACTTAAAACGTAAACGCTTCGTTACTCGGTAGGAACGATCCACGTCCGCCATTTTAATTGGTTTGTTGTCCTCGATACCAATACAAGTTTGCATAGAAACTAGTTAAGCCACATTGTTTTAATGAAATAGGTTGCCAAAATAAGTTGTCGCTCGTTGTCATATGAGAATGAGAATTTTAAACATATTGGGTCTTCTTTGACTGTTCGATAACAATATCAACAGGTTTCTGTAAGAGTAGGCTGCCATGATAGACCGCTACTTCCGCTGTCCAGTTTTATACTTCCGGGTAACCCAAAGCGAGAACCACTAGAATTAATGACAAATTCTGTTAATTTGTGCTATAACGGGCGACTTAAACAGTTCAAATATGAGTTCGGGTTTAACTTGTGCTGTTGTCGGCTGTCACAACAACTCAAGAAAACTGAAAAACTAGTTAGAAACATTTTGTCTTGAACATCAACAACTTCAAAAGACCTGTGCGTACTCTATGCCGAGGAAGGAGGATCGGAAACGAGCGTGGCGGGCAGCTTTAAAACTCAAATACCCCAAGAAGAGAATTTATGTTTGCACCTTTCATTTTATGGCTAAAAAGCCCACAGAGCTACACTCCGACCCAGAGCTTTATCTGGGCTATGACCGGCCCCCACCAAAGAAAAGAAGGCGGCTCATCTCTATGAGCCAGACAGCTTCCAGCAACATCAACAAAACGGCTGAATTTGTTCCCAGTGAGTGAAATTGTAAATGTGGTTTGTTCCCGTTTCACATTTTAATCATGCAATCCTCAGCTTTTACTGATTTATATCCTGTGGTGAATGGTATTACCATCAGCACCCACTGGCTGCAGTAAAAAGTGTTATGGAGTGTTATTCTGGATGTTAGTATGTTTTTAATTCAGTTCAATTCACAAATACTTTATTTATCCCAAAGGGAAATTAAATATTTAATTAGGAGCCAAGTATAATTTTTAAAGACAAAATGGTTGGTAATTAACTCCAGTCGCATTCTGGCGGAAGTGTATATGGCTTCATTTAACAGTCCCAGGATAGCTTTTCATTTAGCAACATGGTAAAATTCAACAATCCACTTCCCAAAT
Source organism: Girardinichthys multiradiatus (assembly GCF_021462225.1). NCBI lineage: Eukaryota > Metazoa > Chordata > Actinopteri > Cyprinodontiformes > Goodeidae > Girardinichthys > Girardinichthys multiradiatus. Next base: position 10,289,342 of record NC_061807.1, on the reverse strand, counting down.
ACAATCAAAACAACTTTGTTTTGTGCAGGGACATCAATATGATTGAAACACGGGGGGAGATTAGCCCCAAGGGCTGTAAAAGTCTGGGGTTTGTATTTATAAAAATATGCTGAGTTATTAGAGGACGTTTATTTATTTTTCATTTATTTAAAACAGCTGCAGCTGAATGAAAACCTCCATTTAAACTCCAGTTAAAAATAAAAAATAAAATCTAATCACAATATTTACGCAACAAGATCATCAATACTGCAACACGTCTCGCAGTAAATATCTCCAGGACAAGATGACTCAGTGTGATGAAGTTGTTTGTTTTATTCTTTAAAATGACGCAGATGCTTTGCTGTATACTGGTATAGCCTTAGAAACATTTAACACTCTTGTGTCAACTCTGAAAGGATATGACAACGATGAATTTACAATGCCTGTACAAGATCAATTCCTTATGACACTTATGAAATTAAAGAGTGATCGTGTAATAGGTGACCTAAGACGCTAGTTTCATATATCACAGAAGATGGCTAGCAAGATTAGATACTGGTTAGACAGACTGGAGGAACTTTTCCGACCATTAATTCCATGGCTGCCAAGAGAACCTATTCAAGCAAATATGCCTGCAGCCTTCAAGAAGAACTTTCCAAATACTACATGCATTATAGACTGCAGTGAGTGTCATAATGTTTTTAACGGATTTGACCCACATGCAGAAAGCAGTTCAGGAGACAAAGTTTCATGGTAAAGTGTTTATTTACAGTGTAGAGGCGTGGGCAGGGAAACTGGGAAACCAACTGTAAAAATAAACAGGATGGTAAGCAGGGAATACTCAAGGTCAAAACTAAAGAATAATAATTCAGCCTTACTGGGTTGATGGAATGATCCGCCAGAGGGTGGGGAGCGGAGAGACCAAATAGTTGTTTACCCGTGAGACAGATGATGGTGGATAATGGTGTGCCAGGATGATAAGATGGTCCAGGGTTTTCAGAAGTAGGTACAGTGGAAGGAGGAAGGTGGACAGGGTTCTTGAATGGTATACAAGGAGCGAAGAATACAGGAGGCTGCCAACCAGTGAAGTCCAAGAGGTCTGAGTCTTTGATCATGGAGCTTGATAGCTTCTTTCCAGAAGTGGTAAATCCAGGCAGAGTTCCACACGAAAAGACAAGGTCAGGTTCTGGTAATCCTGCAAGGTAACAAATACAAATTACTATGAGTCAAGACAAGGAACAAGACAAGGTAATGTGGCTGGAGCTGTACCAATAAGGGACAACACTCTGGCAGTGAGTTGCTGGCAGCCTCCTCCTAATATACTCCTCAGCAGGTGATGAAGGGAATGATGAACACCGGTTTCAAGAAGTGCTGGCAACGAAAGTTTTAACTTGTGAGACATGAAACACGGGATGAATACGTAAACTGGAAGGCAGACGCAGACGTAGAGCAGAGGGGCTGATGACTGAGTCGATAGTGTAAGGGCCAATGAAACGAGGAGACAGTTTTTTGGACATAGCCTTCAATGGAATGTCTTGGGAGGACAACCAAACCTTTTGGCCAGGATGGTACGTTGGTGCAGGCTGCCGTCTGCGGTCAGCATACTTCTTGTTCTGGTCTGCTGTACGAAGGAGAGCTCTGGTTGCATTTCCCCAGATCCGTTTACAACGGCGTATGTGGTGCTGAACGGATGCTACACCAATGTCTTTTTCATCAGCGGGAAATAAAGGAGGTTGATAACCCAGGGAAATCTCAAAGGGTGAGAGGCTTGTTGCGGATGAGATTTGTGAATTTATTGCATATTCTACCTAGGGAAGAAGAACACACCAGTCAAGTGGTTCGGTTGTGGTCATGAATCTGAGAATGGACTCCATCTGTTGGTTCATGGTTCTGTCTGTCCATTAGATTGGGGATGATAACCAGAAGTCAGGGAAGCTTTGGCTCCAAGAGCCAAACAAAACTGTTTCCAAACACGAGAGATAAATTGAGGACCACGGTCTAACACAATGTCCTGAGGTATGTCATGAAGGCGAAAAACATGCTGAACCAACAGCTGGGCAGTACGAAAAGCAGATGGGAGTTTTTTTAATGGTACAAGATGGCAGGACTTGGAAAAACGGTCAACAATGTTGAGAATGACAGTATTCCCTTTTGATATGGGTAAACCTGTAACAAAATCCAGAGCGATGTGAGACCAAGGGCGTTTGGGTGTACTGAGAGGCTGAAGTAAACCATAGGGAGGCTGGTTGCTCAATTTTTGTCTGGCACATACTGAACAAGCCTGTACATACTCAGTAATGTCCTAATGAAGAGATGGCCACCAAAATTGTCTTGAAATGAGTGATATGGTTCTCCTAACCCCTGGGTGACCTGGGAATTTGGCGGTGTGAAAGCAGCAGATGAGCCTAAACCTAACAGAGTTAGGTACATACTTCCTGTTGGGAGGACCAGTACCAGGATCCAGTTTGTTTCATTGGGCATTGTCAATAAGGTCCTCTATCTCCCAAACTAAGGCTCCAAAGGTCCAATGGGACGGCACAATGGGTTCGGTCTCTTTTTCAGTGGAATCTGGTGAATGAAGCCGGGAAAGAGCATCCGGCTTAACGTTCTTGGAGCCTGGTCTGTAAGAAATGGAAAGATCAAAATGAGAGAAAAACAATGACCAACATGATTGGCGGGGCTTCAGTCTTTTTGCCGTTTGCAAGTAGGCCAGATTTTTGTGATCGGTCCATACTAAAATGGGATGCTTAGCCCCCTCCACCCAATGTCTCCACTCTTCGAGAGCAAGCTTAATTGCTAACAGCTCCCTGTCTCCCACGTCGTAATTCCTTTCTGTGTTAGTAAGACGACGAGAAAAAAAAGCACATGGGTGGAGTTTTCCATCTGTGGCTGACTGCTGAGATAGTACGGCACCAACACCTGTATCTGAGGCGTCTACCTCCAAAATAAACTGTCTGGAAGAATCGGGATGAACTAGAATGGGTGTTTGAGAAAACCTCTCTTTTAATGCTTGGAAGGCCTTGTTAGCTTCGGGTGTCCAGGAAAACACAATGTTTGTGGAGGTCAAGGCAGTGAGTGGTGCGGCGATTAAACTAACGTTCTTGACAAATCGTCGATAAAAGTTTGCAAATACAAGGAACCGTTGTAGCTGCTTGCGAGAATCTGGAACAGGCCACTCCAGCACTGCCTTGATCTTCTCAGGATCCGAGCGAACCTGTCCACCCAAAAATGTGATTGAAGTTTTGTGAAATTCACACTTCTCGGCCTACAAACAGTCTATTTTCCAAAAGTCTTTGAAGAACTAGACGGACGTGACGGGTATGTTCTTTAATGTCTTTAGAGTAGATCAGGATGTCATCCAGGTAGACAAAAACAAAAACGTTCAGAAAATCCCTAAGTACGTCATTGATGAAAGTCTGAAACACTGCAGGTGCATAGATCTAATTTAGAAAAAATGGTTGAACCGTGAACTGGTTCAAAGGCCGAGGACAGAAGAGGAAGTGGATATTTGTTTTTGACAGTAATTTGGTTTAACCCCCTATGGTCAATACAAGGGCGTAGTGAGCCATCTTTTTTCTCCACAAAGAAAAACCCAGCTCCGAGTGGAGATGAAGAGGGGCGAATTAATCCTGTCACCAGAGACTCATTAATATAATCCTCCATAACTTTTCTTTCTGGTCCTGAGATGTGATAAAGCCTACTGGAAGGCAGGGGGGCACCGGGAAGCAAATCTATTGCACAGTCATAGGGTCTATGTGGGGGTAAAGACAAAGCTTTGGATTTGCTGAAAACTAACCTGAGGTCATGGTACTCTGGAGGAACGTTAGTGAGATCGAATGTCTCGTTATCTGCAGGATCTGACTCAGAGGGCAGTGAAGCTACTGCTGACTGTAAACAAGAGGAAAGACAGTTAGTGGACCAGGATTCAATTTGGCTTTCTGCCCAGTTAATGTGAGGGTTATGTTTATTGAGCCAAGGGAAACCCAAAACTATTTAATTCAACGCTATGGGAAACACAAAAAATGAAATCTCCCTATGATTTCCCGAAAGGATTAAGGTCAACGGTTTGGTTCTGTGTGATTCGGGGTAATCTTTCACCATCTAGCGAAGAAACAGATTGAGGTATGGGAAGTGGCTCATTCTCAATTTTAGCTTCAACAACTAACCTCTGATCAATAAGGTTCTGGTCGCTACCTGAGTCAATGAGCGCGGAAAGATGCTGAAAAGGAAGGTGAGAAATTAATGTGGCAGTCAAACTAAATCTGGGGGTAAGAGGACGGTCCGTCAGTATCCCCTCATTTACTGACGGACCTGGCCTTTTGGTCCCGAAGGACGAACAGGACAGTCTGCAAGAAAATGATCAGTTGAGCCACAGTAAAAACACTGATTTGATTGGCAGCGTGTCAGTCTTTCCTCTGGGGAAACCTGAGTTCGCCCGATCTGCATAGGTTCAGTTCCAGAATTCTGTGAGTCAGAAATGGAGCGAATAGTTTCTGGTGTAGACCTAGAGAAATGAGTCCCAACTGCACTCCGTTCTAATCAGGATCTTTTTCTCTCTCTCATTCTGTTATCTAATCTGACAGCTAGCTTCTTGATTAACCCATTCAACGTTTTAGGCTCATCGACTAATGCTAACTCATCCTTTAATGATTCATTTAACAACTAGAAAAAAGCTGCTCTAAGAGCGCAATCATTCCATCCAGAAGCTGCAGCCAGGGTGCGAAAATCAATGGAAAACTCAGCAACACACCGGTCTCTCTGTTTAATTGACCATAGACTTCGAGCGTTAGCGGTTAAGTCTTTCTCACTAGAGAAAACCAGTCGAAACTCCTCCTCAAATTCAGAAAATGTGCAACCAAAATCCAAACAGTTAGAAAATCGGGCCTCTGCCCATTTCAAAGCTTTTCCAGAAAGTAACCCAAGTACAAAATAAATCTTAACGGAATCATGTGGAAAGGATTGTGGGGAGCGATTGAAAACTAGAGTGCATTGTAGAAGAAAACCCCTACAATCTTCTTTCTCACCAGATAATTTTTCAGGAAGTGACGACACGTGAATGCGGAAGTTGCTGAGAAACCGGAGAGGCTGAAGCGCCCTATACTGCCGGAGAGAAGAAATTACTCAAAGTGTGCTGAAACAAGGAGGCTAGATGTTCAATCTGCTGATAGGTCTGTTTCTACTGTTCAAACAGATAACGGAGGGAAGAATCATGTGTTATGATTTGGTGATGTTGTTCAGATAGAGTTCTCCTCAACAGAACAGGGTTTGTTGGTCCGATTACCACTCAGGGTGAACAAACAATCCAACGCCTCCTCCATGGTCTCAGCAGTTTATGAAGCGCTTCACTGATTGCTCCTGATAGGAAACAGATGTGCAGCTGCACCTGCCTGCCGCACCCTAGTGGAGATATGGACACACAACACTAACAGAAACACTACAAACCTGTACTCAGCTCAGTGTCCTGAGACTTTTCCCCTCAAGTACTGTGATGTTACACAAAGGAGAAGGACATTTACCTTTAGTTCCCAACCAGAGGTAAGAGGATGGTAAGGGAGGTAAAAAAATCTCCAAAAGTCTCAGTTATGTCCCTTTTTCAAGGGCTCTACTTAGGCCGGTTGCAGTCCACTCAGCTCGTTTTGTGTGTTTCCATTACTGGTCTTTCCGTCTCGGTGTTGTGCGAAATTCTGTTCCCCTGAATAATCTGTTCACCTTCTGTGACCAGCATATATTGTGGCTCCAGGAGGCGCTGTTGCTTCACAGAGGCTGTGTGTTTGCTTCACACAAGCATATTCTCTTCACCAGTCTGCTATCCACTAACCCTAACCACACAGGACTCTTACCTAAACCTAAAGAACTCTGTGGAAACATTGTGTAGTGAAATACATGTAGCGTGCCAACAATGTAACATCACCCAACATAACTAGAATAACCCCAACACATAGATGTTGCTACGTGGAATAAATCACGTCGCACAATGGAGTCTTCTTCTTCTGTTTTTATGTTGAAGATGATGCTGACATTGATGCCGTGTCACGTGTAGATGCATAGTAAGCCTTCATCTGGCTGCTGCTACGTCTTGTGAATGTTGTTAGCGGACTTACAATTGGCACAACCCAGTAAAAAGGAAGCTAACCGGTCAGCTAACATTTTCCAAAGTTAGCCAAAACGCTAATCTAGTGAATAAAAAGTTAGTTCCGCTAGTAGCTGTTAGCGGATTAGCGGAACTGTGTCCACCACTGGGTGGACAGTAGCATGATGCAAGGGTGCATGTTGGCTCAGACTATGTTGACTATACCTTCTTCTCCCTGCTGATTGCTCAAGACTTCAAAATAGAGAAGAAGAAAATTATCTACACAAGACTGAAACGTTTTAACACCATGCTAAAACAAATGGGAGCAAATAATCCTCAATCAAAATCTGTTTTTTTCCTATAATGCAGCACTCTTTGCCCACACAGAGCAAGGCCCAAATGTTTGCTAAACAAAGTCACTTGCGATGCTTTCAATTCAACAATCCATTTACAAAAATGAACAGAACAAGCTGAAAATTTGATTTACTACATAAAATGAATAATAAAAAAACAACTACATAATATCAAATTTAATATTTATGAATTTGACATCACATGTACTTCTTTTTCATCTTTTGCTTTCTTTGCTTTCATTTCATTGGTAATTCTTTTTTCTCCTGTTGTTGTGGTTACTGTTGTTGCTGGACTATATTTAGCAAAATGTAAGCAATGAAAGTCATCTATTTCTTCACTGAAACATTTTCATCAGATCCAGTAAGTCCATCTGCTGCTGCCTTGAAATGTTTTAGACCAGTATTGTTTTTACCAACCCTGAAGTTCTCTTTCTATGCGGCACTACAATAGTGTGAATTTGCTTTTTATATGGATAATTTATTTGCAACAGATATTTATTTATGAAATTAATCACATTTTTATTAACTTCTTGATTTATTTTAAAACGTCAATAAGCCATTTTCAACTAAGATCTCTCATTGTACTAACAATTGCGCCACCTTGTGGCCCACGTCAGTCAGTAAAAGCCAAATATTTCTCATACATATTTACCAAAATGATGCTAACAATTATATGTTAGAGGTTGTTTTCATTTTTTTTGTTTTTAGATTTTTCTGATTATTCTATTTTCAGGTATCAAAGTTATGTATTATTTGTAAAATGCATCAGAATAAGATTTTATAACTTTCCATGCATAGTTTGATTGAGAAAATAGTATTTTTTTTCTAATACATTCTATAAAGTATTCCAGTATTCTATTTCAAACTATATACGTTTTTCCACAGATTTTAAGAGAGTATAAGCCTTGGTAAAATATGAAAGTAAGCCTGCTGTTGTAACTGACACAGGTTACTCTAAGGCGTATTTGTTTGTTGCTTTAGTCATGGACTACTGACCAACCTGGTCAGCTTCTCCTCAGCTGAGAGACATTTCAGATTGTTCAGGAAAATTCAGTTTCACTGACCGACCCACAAACTGAGCGAAGTTATGTTTTTTTGGACAGTTCTTTGATTAATGGAGCCAAAACACAGCAAAGTTGATGGCCTTTTAAAAAAAATGAGAAAAGAAAAATAGTTAGCTGCTGTTGATGATTTGGGATTCTTTCACCAAAGTGATATTTAGGGTAATATACTAAGGTATATAATATTTGAGTTGTTATTAATATCTTTTCCCTGACCTTTGGACTTTGCCATAAATCTACTATACGATTCATTGACATGAGCTGAAGTAAAAGTCCTTTGAGTTTTCAGGTATAGATTCTGAACTACTATTCAGCTTTTTATTTTTTAGATTTCAAGCAAATTAATCTCTGCTTCATTGCCTAAGTAGCTTAAAATATGCAGAATAAATTTAAATTAAAGAAAATGGCAAACAGCACTTAAAATGTCAGGAAACTGCTTCTTTTACTGGACCCTAATCTGACTGACCTGCAATCCCGTGAGATCTGTAAGCAGTCGATTTAAATGTGTGCTTGATTTTCAGCTTTCAGTGTGGGAGTTGATGAAGACAAAAGCAAAACTGTGAGTATCAACCTCCAGCATTTTAACAACCTCTCTGTGTTTTAATGTGTGAATACTAAATTTAGAAATAAAAAAATAAACAGCAGTGTAGACTCTTTTTGACCTAAATGACAGTAATCACGGCCAATAAGGAGACAGCTGGGTCTGAAGAACAGAGTGCTAACAGCTTGTGCCTGGTTCTGCTGAACATTGTTGTTTTTTGACATCTCAAGCATCATCTCAATGCTATAGGGCTTTAGTTTATTGTAGCCATCCATGTGCCAAAGTGCATTTGGTCCTCTGCAGTTGTACTAACGTCTTCTCAATCGTCGAGCTCGTCTCAGTTCCACACCTTGTGGTCAACTAATTTGATTATGCGTCTTACAGTATCTTGTATCTAACAGTATTTATTTGCTACTGAAAGAAAGTCTGAAGTACAGTCTGACTAGATCATCCAAATCTGACATTTTAGGAACTGTGTCTCTCACTTTGAAAGGAGAACTCTTGGCAGAAGTCCTTGTTTTTTTTTTTTTTTAAAAAGTGGTTGTTTGCTTTTCAGAAATTGAAGAGGGCAATTCGGTCTCCATAGGAAGGGATGTAATTTGCCAGAGTTGCATCATCTGTCAGCGCTATGACATCACAATCAATCTGTACAAAAACAGATAGAAAACACAATTATTTATTATTATATATAATTATTTCAGTCTTCCCTGTAAATATGTGTTAAGATCACCTTAACATTGAACCCTTAGGTGCATTGTTAAGCTAATGCCAGTAGGAAATTACAGACTTTAAATAGCATATATATACTATATACTATAACTCACCTTCTGCTCTTTATCAATGAAATGGCATCTTCGGGAACCCCTCAGCCACTTAAAAAGTCACTTTAACCTGACATGTTCCCCAAGTTGGATGTTCCCAGGCACGACTCATATCTCAGGCGATGAAGCTGGTTGCACCCAGATGCCTCCAGGTGCTCATCTGCATTAAAGTCAGAATTCTGAGAAAAAAGTCAGAATTTTTAATATTGTTTTTCAGTAGCCCTAATACTCTTCCATACACTTTACTGCACCCTACACATGGATTGGAGATTTTCCCCCTCCTTTAAAGCCTCCCTTCACTTCTTCTTCACAGTCAGCACGAGTTATGTATCTTAAATCTGCTTCACTGTAAAACAAAACTCTTACTTAGATAAAAAGAAAGCTTTCTCCTCTGTTGAAATTTGAGAGGACTCACACAATCCTTTCCATGATAACCTCAAGATTTCCCCTCTTGTCTGCAGCTATCTGAGCAGCTGTTAAGCAAAAAAGAGACTGTTACTAAATATCCATGTTTTTATGATAAAAAAAAAGTTTGCAAATGCTTTTTATCAGAGGAAATTACTATTGTATAACAACATTAGCTGTGCATGCAAATAAATCTTTCTGTTTCAGCATGGTGCACTTGAAACTGATGGTGTTTTGTAGGATGCAGCGGTCTGCAGTTGATGAACAGGAAGGTTTTTTTTTCCATCTAACAATATGCAACAACCACAAGAATAAAAGAAAATCCTCAGACTTTATCCAATAGCTTTTGGCTCGTTATTTGCTTAATCCATATTCCTCCTGTAATAGCATTTTACCTAACAAAGTAAACAGTAAGACAGTTTGCTCAAAATGTGCATTGTTAATCAAAAATGCAGTTTTTTTAGCAATAAATTTGAAAGTCCTCTTCAGGGAAAGGCTCAGTGATATGATCACAAATACGAGTCCTTCCCTTGTCCTTTCACAAGTCAACCACAAGTCAAGCTAGTCACTTCCTTAAAAGTGTACTTACACAAAGAAGCCACCAATGCAGATCTCGCCAGTGGCAGCAGTACCATTGGTAGTAATGGAGTACTGCAGCCTAACTAGACTGTTTGGAAATCTCTCTTGGTGTCTCAGAACCCTACATCATTAAATCAACTAGATTCAGGTCTATAAACTAAAATGAATTCAGGTCTATAAATTAAAAAAACTATTTATATAATTTCCCCAAAGGCTCATACTTCAACTAAACTTCCTGGCACTTAATTTCAACTATCAGATATAATATGAAGGATTCTCCTCACTTAGCTGAATGTTTTGATTGTTTCTGTCCCCTAAAACCGTCAGCCAGCTGCCCTCTGACTCTCCAAGCCCCGAGGCGCTGCAGGTGTAGAGTCCCTCGTCGGATCTGGAAGCACTGACAATGGTCATCTCTCCTGAGCAGTTGCTCCTGATGAGGCGGCCATCTTTAAAGAAGTTATATTTGTGCTTGAAAGCATTTGTCTCAGCTTTACAGTAGAGAACCACGGCAGCTCCTTCTGACACCGGCATGGCAGGACTCTCCAGAATCACTGTGCGGTCTTTGGAGAAATAAATGCTTTTTTAGTTTTATGAGCTTTTATTCATTGGATTTACTGTATAACATTCCCACTGGGCTGAGCTGGTTTTTAATTTAAAGGTAGAGCGACACAGATGTTTTTGCAAAATTCTGTTTTTGCAGGATCTATGTAGGCTGAATGTCTGGGGATCTTTACAAGAATGATCCAATGGCTACATTGTGGTATTTTTATACCTCCTTTTCCACATCTGTCCACATTGTTCTGACCAAGTTTTCAATAAAATTCAAATATAAGCTGAAGATGCTACATCAGCTACAACTATGTCAGAATGGTAAACTTTGTACAAGGAAAAAAAGAGCAAATATTCCTTTGTTAATATCCTGTTGCTTACAGGATCCAATTTAAAATGCCTGACCCTGCTGTCCGAGGTTCTCCTCTAAATGTCTTTTTGTTTTAAAAATCACTCAGCAGCCGAGCCCCATCTTACTTATCTGAGCTTCTGTTTATGTAAGCTCCAGGATACCTCTAAATGATAGATCTGCACAAAACACTGGAACATTTTAAACCTCCACTGGAGACACATTTTTATGGTTTGGGATTAATATGTTGATCTTGTTTTAACAGCCTTAGTCGTTGTTTTAGCTGTTTTGCCTTACTGTATGGTTTTTATTTGTTTTATATTTTTATCATGCATTTTTATCTATTTTAGTTGCATTTTAGTTTGTTAAGCACTTTGTGCATCATGGGTTGCTGGAAATGTGCTTCTTTAATAAACTAGACCATCACCTGGTTTTGGGAGGATGTTTTGGTGAGCACTGCTTGAGCTTAAATTCAGGTTTTAGTTTTGATGTTAATATTAATGTCAGTGTTATGGACTTTTCTGATGCATTATTTTTGTTGGGATTCCAGGGAGAAATTGTAAAAGTAAAGGAAAGCATATTAATTTAGAAAACATTCTTAGTATTGCAACCTTGAAACCTCATACATTGGTTTACATTGTTTCTATGGAGTTTATTTGCATAATAAACTCAGCACTAGATGACTTCCAGTCATGTGTTGTGCAGAGTATCTCCTCACTCTTCCCCCACTGAGATGTCAATCAGCTGTGTAAAATGGCCAATTGAAAGAAAACCTTTAAAAACACAAATGTGGCTGTTTGGATAATGTTCTGACACCAATAGACAGAGTCAACTTCGTTGTGTTTAAGGACATTAAGACTAGTTTTGTTGCAGAAGGTAATTGTATTAATCCAAACGCAACAGACAGATTTCTTTTAGGAGTGAAGTTTGAAACATTTCATTTATACTAGGTTAAATAATGTGGATCAATTGTACCAGTTATGGTGATGTTGACCACATTGCTTGGCTCCCCTGCATCCGACTTGCACCAGTACACCCCAGAGTCCATTGGGTGGGTGTTTCCATTGATGCAGGTGGAGCCCGAGGAGGAAAAACCCCAGCCTGAGGAGCAGGGCCTGACCCCACTGTCCGAAGTTCTCCTCCTCACCTTCCAGCCGGTGGAGTTCACAGCTCAGGAAGATGGAGTCATAGCGGAAGAACTGGGACCGGTCAGGGCTGACCTGAAGACACAGGTTGAGAGGATTGGACAGGTCAAAGGGAGCAACGAAGTAATGAATATTGGAGAAACTGAAGGAATAAATACATGATTAATCATTGACATTTTGTAAAAATAGCATAAAGTGCTAATGGAGGTAAGGAGTAAATAAGGGGAAATGATGAGAGGATGAAAAATATACAAATATACAAGACATTAGTTGCCAATGGGATCTATGGGATACATGAATGGTTCAGTGACAGGTCAGCCATGGGCAATAAATGGTTTCCAACTAAGATAACCAGCCTTCCTAACCTTAACCTTCCTGTTAAAATTAAACTTGTAGCATCAGATTGTAAATATATTAACACACCACATCAACAATGAAGATTATTCTTTGTGCTTTTACAAAGTAAACTTGCCATTTCCTTTCAATCCTTTTTAAATTGTTAATTTTTTTTCATTTATCTATGCTAAAACCATCAAATCGAATTCAATACTCTCATTCTCAAGAAAAAAAGTATAAAGGTTTTTGATCGTGTTAAAATTCAAGCGTTTATGGGAGGCCCCTGATGGTTTGGGGGCCCTAAGCAACGCCTTAGTTAGCCTTTGCCTTGGGCCAGCTCTGGGAATTGCATACTAATAAAAAAAAAATATTCATTTTCTTCCCAAAACTTTGCAGTCCAGAAAGTTTTATTTAGAGATTATATTTTACAAAAACATTGTGTAAACACAAAGATCAGAAACACTACAAAGGTTAGCTAAAAGGAGACATTACTTCCTGCACCCATTTTCTCAGACATAATCTGTGACAACAGAATAGTCAAATAAAAAAAAAATACAACAGAATAGTCAAATAATAAAAAAAATACCTTAATATCTTAAATCATACAGTTGGACGGGTTCATAATATGGTTATAATCCTTTTTGTCTTTTTTTTACATGGTTGTTAACTCTTTGTGTACATAAGAAGGTCTGCATAGTTTGAATGTCCAAAGATGGAGAAAAAGAAGTTGTAAACACGCTGAAAAAGAGAACATAGCTTCATGATGAAACAGATCCTACTAACCTGTAAAATTTAATTATTATCCAATATGACAAACAATATTTCACTGTATGAACTATCAGTTTCACTGAGTACAAACTTTGTTTGCAAACACAATAGTTTAGTATATGAATTCATGTAATAGTCTTTTTAGATTGTGGTATAATTTGACTGACTTTTGTGCAGGTGAAAGCCGTTTACTGTTTTGGTAAATTAGTCTGAGAAGCATGATGGTTACTAGACTGGCAATAAGGTAAAGGGTTCCCAGCTGCCAACCCTGAGGGAGTCAAATTTATTCGTTCTGGAATGCTGCAATAATCTGACGTTGTCATAGACACTTGGCGAGGATTCAAACTGTTGCTTTGCTTTTGGTGAATAGGTTTTCCATGTTTTGAAGCCTTTTCTTTGAGGTTGTGATCATTAAGAATTGTTCCCATCTCGGCATTGATGCCTGATGATTGGTTGGGGTGTCCTGGAAAATCCTGGAGCAATTGAGATAAATTTCTGACAATTGTTGTCTTGCCATGCTGATAGACAGCACTAATAGATTGGATTTTCTCCTGTTATTTACAGGTAGTCTAGATTCCCAATTATCCTTTCTCCTGTGTTTTTAGCCCTGTTAGTCAGAAGACCCAAGTTTTCACAGGAGACTCTAGTTAACTCAAAGTCAGATGATTTCAGATGCTTATCTTTTTGTTTAGCCATTTCCTTTCTGCTTTGGAGACACAATCAACAATTACCATGAAACCTTTTCAAGGACAGATTTTGAATGATGGCTATAGAAAATATTCAGTGTAAAGGTGTTGAGATAATTTATTCTCTCACTTATTAGTATTCTATTACACGTTTAGGCACTTGTAAGTCTGTTTACAGATCCAACATGCAAATTCTATTTGCATCTGTCTGACAGATTCCAGTTTGTTCATGTAAATGATAAATCATCTTTAACCTCCAGGGTTAATTGTGGAGTACCACAGGGTTCCGTACTTGGGCCAATTCTCTTTACTATATATATGCTTCCAACAGGTAAAATTATCAAGCAGCATAGGATACATTTTCACTGTTACGCTGATGATACTCAGCTTTACTTATCCATGAATCCTGATGAGCCCAACTAGTTAGATAGACTACAAGCATGTCTTGAAGATATAAAAACTTGGATGACTTTAAATGTTCTGCTTCTAAATTCAGACAAGACAGAAGTTGTCGTCTTTGGACCGGAGTCTTTAAAAAAGAAACTGCTTAGTCAATCACTTAACCTGGATGGCATTAAATTGACCTCTGATAATAAAGTAAAAAACCTTGGTGTTCATTTTTGACCAGGACATGTCATTTAAATCCCATATTAAACAGGTTTCTAGGATTTCCTTCTTTCATCTCCGGAACGTTGCCAAAATTAGAAATATCCTATCCAGGAGTGACACTGAAAAACTAGTCCATGCATTTGTTACTTCAAGGCTGAACTATTGTAATTCTTTACTATCAGGATGTCCACAAAATGCAGTTAAAAGCCTTCAGCTGATTCAAAATGCTGCAGCAAGAGTTCTGTTGAAAATTAAAAAGAGAGATCATATTTCTCCTATTTTAGCTTCCCTTCATTGGCTCCCTGTTAAATCCAGAATAGAATTTAAAATTCTCCTCCTCACATATAAAGCCCTTAATGATCTAGCTCCATCATACATCAGAGATCTGATTGTTCCATATGTTCCTAACAGAGCACTTCGTTCTCAGACTGCAGGTTTACTGGTGGTTCCTAGAGTCTCTAGAAGTAGAATGGGAGGCAGATCCTTTAGTTATCAGGCTCCTCTCCTGTGGAACCTGCTCCCAGTTTTAGTCCGTGAGGCAGACACCCTGTCTACTTTTAAGGCTAGGCTTAAAACTTTCCTTTTTATTGTTATTTCCTTGTTATTTCAGCTTTTAACTTTGTTCTCTCTCTTTTCTCTTCCTAGAAGCTACACCTGGCCTGGCTCTGTGTCTGCCTGTGACACTTTTCTGGAGAGGGACATCGTCCGAGCTTCTGCTGGCAACAACTTAATGCTCACCCTCTACCGATGATCCACATGGCCCTGTCTTTCAGTGTTTAACCCTTTCTCTCTCCTAGACATGGCTACTGACTGAGCTTAACTGTAACAAACTCTATGTGCTCTCTTTCAGACTCTAACCTTGAAAACTGGCTCAGAGTTTATCTGTTCTTTCTTCCAGGTGAAACAACTAAAGGAGCTACATCCATTAACATTTACTTTCTCATAGGAAGGACTCCTGGATCAGTTCTTCTTTGTTCTTTTTTTGTCTCTGTTCTTTCTCTCAAACCCCCAGTCGGTCGTGGCAGATAGCCGCTCACACTGAGCCTGGTTCTGCTGGAGGTTTCTTCCTGTTAAAAGGGAGTTTTTCCTCTCCACTGTCGCTACATGCATGCTCAGTATGAGGGATTGCTGCAAAGTCAACGCCAGTGACTGTCCACTGTCTCTACATGCTCATCCAGGAGGAGTGAATGCTGCAAGTCACTGACTGGATGCAATCTGGTGGGTTTCCTTAGACAGAAAAACGTTTTATCCAATTTGAATAAATAACTGCATCTGACTGCACTGTTCAATGGTTAGGATTAATTGGAATGTATGTACCTGACATTTTTGAAGTGCCTTGAGACGACATGTGTTGTGAATTGGCGCTATATAAATAAACTGAATTGAATTGAACTGAATTACTACAAAGCACCCAATGAATGCAAAAATTGAAGGCAGGGACGTCGCGGGTGCACCCCTGACAAACTGCGCCAGTCCGTGCCAAAACAGAAAATTATTTTCACTATGTTGGTCTATATGTGTGTGTATGCCAGCACATCAGTGAATATTTCATTGCTTACACTTCTTCTCAGACTCGTGACGGTTCCTCCCTCACACCTGTGGATTATTCTGTCATGGAGCAACCATCTACGAAATGTTCCCAAGTGTGGAAATATTTTTGATTTCGTGCCACCTAATAAGCTAATGTACATTCAAAGTGTTTATTAGAAAGCCTACACTATCCAGTAGTGTTATGGTCAGGGGATCATGTTATGCAAGAGGTGCAGTAACTGGTTGTTATCTTGGTTTTACAGGTGCATTGTTTGCTTTGCCCGCAGCTGCTGACGTATAATAATAATAATAATAATAATAATACATTATCAATGCTGAGGCGTTATAGAGCCAAACACGAGAACACTCAGCCTCCTGCCACCAATCAAGGTCAGCACAACATAGATATACATGCAGAATTAGAAAGAATGTCAGTTAAATGTTTGTAAGTTTAATTGAAGTTACATTTCTTTGTTTATTTTTTTTAGGATCCAGGAAGCAAGACCTTGATGAAGCTCTTGTGGACATCATAGTGAAGGACTCCCAGCCTCTCTGTATCCAGACCTAAACCATCCAACCAAACAGTTCCTGGTCACACCAGCCTCCTCTGTTCCCTCTGAAAGAGTATTTTCCAAAGCTGGAGAAATTGTCTCAAAATAAAAGAAACCGTTTGAGTCCTTCTACTGTGCAGATATTACTTCTCTTGAATAAAAACATGTGAAGTAACACAAGCACCCTCTTTATTACACCAAGCACAATGTCCAAAAACAGTCAGTACACCAAGAACACTCCAAAAGAAAATTTGAATGACAAATCAAATATTTTCACTTTATTTATTTTTACTTACTTATTTAAAAAAGGACAGTGTATTTTCATAAAACAAATGACAATTCAAGTTTAAGAAGCCAGAATTAGCCTAATGGCTATTTTTCATCTGTAATCCCCTACAGTTCTGTAATGAAGAGCTTCATTATGTATGCTGGAACACTTAAAATGCTGTTTTGAATATTGTTGAAAGAACAAATTACACTGTGAAAGAGATTGGAGAATTTTATTCTTAGTTTGTGGCTTTTTTAGGCAGCTTCTTCTCAGCTGGTACTGATGATGACCTGTCCTGGTAAACAAACATAACAAATGGATAAAATACCAGTATTGTGACCAGTCTTTGGAATTAATTGTTTTCCAGTATATTGTTAAACAAACAACTTACCTCTGTCTCTTCCTCTGTAGGGTGTTTGGGCTAAAAGATTCCCCGGGGGCCTAAGCACCTTTTAAAGGTTCCGGAAGAGACCATTATAAATTGAAGGGGAGGAGTAAACTGTGTGCATTTTAGTGTTTAGTGTTAAAGACTTAAGCCTAGGTGGAGACTTGTTTTAGAGATGTTTGGTAATAAGTTTTGTTAAATAAAGTGATGTTTTAGCTATGTTGTCTGTATGTTAGTGTATATGTTTGTTTCACCTGTCATGGTAGGTCTGTTAATGGAAGGGGCTATAAAAGGTTGCCGGTTAAAACCTGAGTGTGGCTGTAGCTGTGACCATGTGTGACTTGTGTAACAGGGTCTTGTACCTGTATGTCTTAAGTGTTGGTGAATAAACACCCAGTGGGTTTGCACCTTTTCTCTCCCTCAAGCTTCCTGCCTTAATCAGCTGCCAAGGGCCATTCTAACAAGTTCACATTGTTTTAAAATTATTATTTTCCATGAGTTACTCAGAATCTTTAATGGGTTACGAAAAACACATATGTACAACACACATATATACATACATAAGTGCTTTTATTTACACAAGAGGTGCATCACATTCGCAGGGCTTCATTTGGTGCAACAATCACTACTGCCAGTAGATGTCACCCAAGGGAATTGAATGAAGCTTTGGGTAGTGAACCACTTTTTGACACAATTGTTCAAGATTATTCTATGCTTCAAAAAGCCTAATTTTGACATCACTAGTATCATTCTCTGATGATCTTTGAATTCCCTCATCTTTAATTTACTTTTGTTTTTAGGACACTTTCTGACTAAAACTTCTCTCTCATGCAAATATTTATTTACAATATATGTTGTACCGTTTCCAGAGCTCCGGAAGATGGTGCCATGCGATCCCAGCATGCACCACTGGACGCTAAGTTTTACTGCAGTCTGTTTTTTCATATGTTTCAATGATAAGAAGAAAATGCACAGTTCCTTATAAAAAGCAACAGAATTTGGTCTGGACTTTGGAAATCTATTTTTGTGCATAAAAAAAAAAAATTCCCTAAAATGACTATATGCAGATACTTTTTTACAATATAATCATATACAGGTCCTTCTCAAAATATTAGCATATTGTGAAAAAGTTCATTATTTTCCATAATGTCATGATGAAAATTTAACATTCATATATTTTAGATTCATTGCACACTAACTGAAATATTTCAGGTCTTTTATTGTCTTAATACGGATGATTTTGGCATACAGCTCATGAAAACCCAAAATTCCTATCTCACAAAATTAGCATATCATTAAAAGGGTCTCTAAACGAGCTATGAACCTTATCCTCTGAATCAACGAGTTAACTCTAAACACCTGCAAAAGATTCCTGAGGCCTTTAAAACTCCCAGCCTGGTTCATCACTCAAAACCCCAATCATGGGTAAGACTGCCGACCTGACTGCTGTCCAGAAGGCCACTATTGACACCCTCAAGCAAGAGGGTAAGACACAGAAAGAAATTTCTGAACGAATAGGCTGTTCCCAGAGTGCTGTATCAAGGCACCTCAGTGGGAAGTCTGTGGGAAGGAAAAAGTGTGGCAGAAAACGCTGCACAACGAGAAGAGGTGACCGGACCCTAAGGAAGATTGTGGAGAAGGGCCGATTCCAGACCTTGGGGGACCTGCGGAAGCAGTGGACTGAGTCTGGAGTAGAAACATCCAGAGCCACCGTGCACAGGCGTGTGCAGGAAATGGGCTACAGGTGCCGCATTCCCCAGGTCAAGCCACTTTTGAACCAGAAAAAGCGGCAGAAGCGCCTGACCTGGGCTACAGAGAAGCAGCACTGGACTGTTGCTCAGTGGTCCAAAGTACTTTTTTCGGATGAAAGCAAATTCTGCAAGTCATTCGGAAATCAAGGTGTCAGAGTCTGGAGGAAGACTGGGGAGAAGGAAATGCCAAAATGCCAGAAGTCCAGTGTCTAGTACCCACAGTCAGTGATGGTCTGGGGTGCCGTGTCAGCTGCTGGTGTTGGTCCACTGTGTTTTATCAAGGGCAGGGTCAATGCAGCTAGCTATCAGGAGATTTTGGAGCACTTCATGCTTCCATCTGCTGAAAAGCTTTATGGAGATGAAGATTTCATTTTGCAGCACGACCTGGCACCTGCTCACAGTGCCAAAACCACTGGTAAATGGTTTACTGACCATGGTATCACTGTGCTCAATTGGCCTGCCAACTCTCCTGACCTGAACCCCATAGAGAATCTGTGGGATATTGTGAAGAGAACGTTGAGAGACTCAAGACCCAACACTCTGGATGAGCTAAAGGCCGCTATCGAAGCATCCTGGGCCTCCATAAGACCTCAGCAGTGCCACAGGCTGATTGCCTCCATGCCACGCCGCATTGAAGCAGTCATTTCTGCAAAAGGATTCCTGACCAAGTATTGAGTGCATAACTGTACATGATTATTTGAAGGTTGACGTTTTTTGTATTGAAAACACTTTTCTTTTATTGGTCGGATTAAATATGCTAATTTTGTGAGATAGGAATTTTGGGTTTTCATGAGCTGTATGGCAAAATTATCTGTATTAAGACAATAAAAGACCTGAAATATTTCAGTTAGTGTGCAATGAATCTAAAATATATGAATGTTAAATTTTCATCACGACATTATGGAAAATAATGAACTTTATCACAATATGCTAATATTTTGAGAAGGACCTGTATAACATTTTAAATTTTTAATACTGGGTACATATTTAGATAACCACTGATATAAATAATTTCAAAAGGAATTAGTATACATACATTCATTGAATATGTTGTCTGTACTTTCAACATATTTGCTACGGAATGAACAATCATTGCTCTCAAAGCAAAAATATTTAGACAGAAAATCAGCAGAAGGCTATATTCCATTGATAACCTTAAAACTGATCCCTTTTGCTTTTGGTATAATAGGAAATATGAAGAATTTTGATCTTAAGTGTTCAGAATTTCAAGAATATGAAAGAATCTATAGTTCTTTGTTAAATATACCGAATGGCAAACTGTTTAGTTTTGAGTCCAATAAATTTTGAATATTCACCAAAAGCGAGGGGAGATTTCGATTTAGACAATATACATTTTAATGAAGTGTCATTGATAAAACTGCCTGAGGTATTACTTATTTTTATATTGCTTTTTTGTCAGGTATGTTAAATGTGAGACTTTAGTTCTCAAATGAAATATTTCCTGTGTAATTGGGCAAGTGCACTACAGACAATATGCCTTTTTCTAGCCAGTTTTGTAAAAATATCAATTTTTGATTATGTAAAATATACCTGCAATTCCATTTTGGGGTACTTTGGGGACTGAAATTGTGTTTGTAAATCATTTTCCAATGTAGCAAAACCTGTTAATGAAATAAAGAAAGTTTATAGGGAAGTTTATTTTTTAGGTCATAGTCACACTTGAGGAGAAATTCAACGTCTCCTAATTTCATAGAAAAAAAAATTGGAATATTAAACCAGAATTTTTGTTGATGTTTCATATAGTGTCTTAACCATTTTATTTTGATTGTACCATTAATACACTTAAAGTCTAGCACCTTAAGGCCACTTTCATTATATTCTTAAATCCTTGTCACTTTTTTATTATACTGTGTTTTCCCTTTCCAGATGTAGTTGAAGTTTGCTTGATTTATAGCTTTAATTGGATCTTTAGGGATAGACAGAGAACAAGATGGGTATATAAATTGAGAAATACATTCTAGTTTTGTAAGACCAATTCTGCCTATGAAGGAGATGTCTCTCTGAGACCAAGAGTTAAAATGAGTTTTGCTTTTCTATGGGAAGAAACTTGTGCCATAAGAAAGTAAATCAGAATTGCTCGGACTAAATCTGTATTTGCGTAGTTTGAAATTAAATGCACTGGTTTGAAAATTAATTTCAGTAAACTGAAACTGAATGAAATGGTTTCAAACTGAATTCATTTGCTTTAAAATGTATTTTGTTGTATTAAAAATTCAGTTTGACTATTTTCACTTTCAGGATTGAAATTCAATTTCAGTTACAAAATTCAATACTTTGTGCCACACATCTGGGTCCTTCAGGTAAGGCTTGGGTTCGGGTTCAGGTCTTGGGGTTTGTCTGGTGCTGGGACTGGTGTTTCAGCTCTCTTGGGATCACTTGGATTTCCTTGGTCCTTGGCTTCGGTGTTGGTTGGGGGAGCTCCGTGTAGTGTGCAGCGTTGATTGGGATGTGGCTTCGCTTTGGCATTGCGTGGGGCCCTTGCCTTGCCGTCGCGGCGCGCTATGTGGTGGGGGCAGGATGCTGCGGGGGTACTTGGAGCAGGGCTGTGTGTGGAGCTTGTGCCATGTGGGTGTGGCTTTGTCAGCTTTTTGGGGATGGAGCTCACCTGTGGGGGTGTGCCCCTGTGCTGTGGGGAGGGGATTCATGGCGTTTGGGTTCAGGGGCATGTGTTCGATATCTGTGTACTGGTTTAGGGTGGCCCTGTGGGGAAATTCATGATGGGGTCCATTGGGGGTGGGGGGCTCATGGGCTTGGCTGTGTGCTGCTCTGCTGGCTGTCGCGTCTGGGGGGATCGGGGAGGTGGGCTAGAGGGTTGGGTGTAGGGGCTGCAGCATGTGGGAAAGGAGATTTTCCCCCTTATTTATAGCCTTCTGTTACCATCCAGGCAGCACAAATGGGATTTGGTATAGATTTATTTTTTCTGCCCTTTAAACTGTTGTTGCAGTTTAAAGGACACAATAATACTGAATAACTGCCAGATACTTAAAATTGAAGGTTGTCTTTGAAAAAGAGGCAGAAGCAATCAGAGTTACAGGATGGTAGTGAGAGCTGCTGTAATGGATGGGCTGGAAACATGGACACCATTAAAAAAACAAGAAACAGAGCTGAAGGTTTTCAGATTTTCATTGAGTTATCAAAATGGACAGAACAGTGGATATGTTGGACCGAGCCTGTAGGAAATGATGAAAAGAAGAGGAACCACAGAGGAAGTTCATAGAGGTTTTTAACAAGGATGTTCAGAGTGTTGGTGTGACAGAGGAGAGTGATTTTATTATACACTATTTACAATAGTGGTCTATTTAGGTTATTCAAACCATTTTTATATTAAAATAAACTGGGCAGCCCAAAAACAAGCCTCATTCTCTTTGTTGTGAGTGAAACTACAGGTGTGTCCTACGTTTAGCTTTGATTGTTTTTATTCCAATTTCTGAGTTAGATGTGGTCATACAAGTTGGCACAGTATCCTGTTTTCTGAGAAACAACACGCACATTGTTTCCAATAAACTAACCACAGCTGACCTACAGAGGTGTAAATGGCAGAATCAGTACATTAATGACAATAAGATTTATGTTTCATTATTAAAATATACTTTTTATATAAAAAACGTGAATGTACAGGAAGATTAAAAAAAACAAACAAGAAAATGGTTTGCTTCAAGAAACACCCACACACATACGGCTCAAGCTAATAGAAAAGTCCATAGAGAAAAAAAACCCGAACCCTGAGCAAGGACCTGGACAAGAAGCTGATGACAGCAACTTTGTAACCAAAACCACAAACCTGTGTGTTAAAACACATACACATCTATTCACTTCCTCTTCACAGTGAAAACATGGCTTTATGTAGCTAAAATGCACTTCACTCTAAAACAAAACTCTATGAGAAGGAATCTTCCTCTCGTGTTGAAATTTGGTCACAGTAAACAAATAAGTCCTGAATTTTTCTGGTCTGTGGAAGCATTTCTCTGAGTTCACGTGGCTGTGGACGGACGACCTTCTCTGAGGTAAACAGCTACTGCAGATGACTCACACAATCCTTTCCATGTTAACATCAAGATTTTTCCTCTTGTCTGCAGCTATCTGAGCAGCTGTGAAGAAACAAAAGAGAAAGAGACTGAACCTCCACATTTGTATGTTTAAAAAAAGGATGGAAATGCTTTTTATAAGAGCAATTAACTATAGTATATCTTACACTAGCTGTGCATACAAACATCTTTCTTTTGCAGCACAGTTCATTTGAAATAGATGATGTTTTGTATGAATGCAGCAGCCTGTAGCTGATTAACATGAAGCTTTTATTCATCCAACAATATTCTTAGAAAGCATCAAAGATTTTAGCCCGTTTAGCAGCAACAATGAAATGAGTCAAAAGCTTTTATATAAAAGATTTTGACTCGTTCATTCCTAACCCATATTCCTCCTGTTCTTCAACATTTCACAAGGCAAACACAAAGAAAGGTTGCTTAAACTGTGCAAAGTTGATCAGAAATGCTCTTTTAGCAACAGATCTGGAAGTCCTCTCCAAAGAAAGGTTCAATGATGTGGTTATAAATGTGACTCCTTGCCTTGTCCTTCACAA
This sequence comes from Girardinichthys multiradiatus, assembly GCF_021462225.1. NCBI lineage: Eukaryota > Metazoa > Chordata > Actinopteri > Cyprinodontiformes > Goodeidae > Girardinichthys > Girardinichthys multiradiatus. The sequence goes on along the minus strand of NC_061807.1, from coordinate 10,266,006 downwards.
GTCAACCACTTAAGCTATAGTCACTTCCTTAGAATTGTGCTTACAAAAAGAAGTCACCATTGCAGAGCCAGCTAGTGACAGCAGTACTATTGCAGCACCACAGCCCAACTCAACTCTGTGACCATCTCTCTCGGTGCCTCAGAAGCCAACAGTGGGGGATTAACTAGCTTTGATTTAAGCCAAAAACAAACAGAAAAATCTGATAATAGTTTCTTGGGATCAAATACATGGTGCCTGATTTCCTTTTTTGTTGACTTCTTTATTGTTGTGATATTGCTTTAAAATATCAGCACACAAAACCAAGTAAAACAGACCCAAAAGCTTAAAATTAAGATGTGTCTGTAGTAATAGTGTCATTTGTAGTAATGCAGTTACAATTACTGTCCATGATTTATGCAAAAGTATAGTCTCAATTTTCCAATACGCTGATGACAGCTGATTGTTCTTCAGTCTGATTTTTCCCTTCAAAACTTTTCTCAGGTGAAACAATAAAAACGATTAAACAAAATGTCCAGCATGGACACTCAGGACGGTACCTTTACCTCTCTTCCTGTCCCTGTATATGAGTCCAAGTAAGATGGTGGAGAACAGGTAAGGAATTCCCACAATCAGGTGACATAAGAGTCTGGATTCAGGAAATGAAAATGAGGCTGTGGCCGGACCTGAAGACGGTGCTGCAGATAAAAATAAGAAAGTTATAAAAACACCTTTCCGTGCATTGACTCAACTTCAAACAGCATGTAGATGTATGTGGAGCCCAGCTCTGACACTGGAGTTCAGTAAGGGAGTCTAATGCAAATGCCGCACTACCTAACATCTATCAATAGGTGTATATAATATGAAGGATTCTCCTCACTTAGCTGAATGTTTTTATTGTTTCCGTCCCCTAAAACCGTCAGCCAGCTGCCCTCTGACTCTCCAAGCCCCGAGGCGCTGCAGGTGTAGAGTCCTTCGTCGGATCTGGAAGCACTGACAATGGTCATCTCTCCTGAGCAGTTGCTCCTGACGAGGCGGCCATCTTTAAAGAAGTTATATTTGTGCTTGGAAGCATTTGTCTCAGCTTTACAGTAGAGAACCACGGCAGCTCCTTCGGACACCGGCATAGCAGGACTCTCTAGAATCACTGTGCGGTCTTTGGAGAAAGAAATGCTTTTTTAGTTTATGAGCCTTTGTTCATAGGATTTACTGTACAATATTCACACTGGACTGAGCTAGTTTTTAATTTAAACGTACAGTGCAAATTTGTTTTTTAAAACCCGGCTTTTAGAGAACCACGTAAGCTGGATAAGTTTTCAGCAAATTTCAAATATAAACTGTAGCTGTTTATGAACTACATGAGAAAGGTAAACTATTTAAAAGAAAATGGCAAATATTATTTTGTTATGGTCCTGTCACTTATAGGGTCCCATTTAAAATGTTTTTAAATCACTCAAAACCAAGCATCTTCTTACTTATCTGAGCTCCTGTTTATTTATGATCGAGGATATGAGGTCTAGTTCAAAAGTGATGCTCTCTATTCCAAGGTCTAAAGTTAAATCTCAAGGTGGCAGAACCTTCTCTACTGCAGGTCCCAGATTCTGGAATCGTCTCCCTCTAAATATAAGATCTGCACTGAAACATTTTAAATCTTTCCTGAAGACACATAATTATGGAATGGCTTTAAACATTTTTAGATGAAAAAGTTTTGTTTTACAAGCCTTAGTCTTTGTTGTTTTTTGCTGAAAGTAATCATATTAATCTAAACAAAACTGACAGATTTTCAGGAGTGGATTTTGAAACATTAACTGTACCAGTAATGGTGATGTTGACCTCATTACTTTGGTTCCCTCCATCTGACTCACACCAGTACACCCCTGTGTCCGTTGGGTAGGTGTTTCCGATGATGCAGATGGAGCCCGAGGAGGCAAAGCCCCAGCCTGAGGAGCAGGGCCGGACCCCGCTGTCTGAAGTTCTCCTCTTCACCTTCCAGCCAGTGGAGTTCAATGGATCTTCACAGCTCAGGGTGATGGAGTCGTAGCGGAAGAACTGGGACCGGTCAGGACTGACCTGAAGACAGGCTGAGAAGATTGGAGAGGTCAAAGGGAGCAAAGAAGCAATGAATGGATAGATAATTAATCAGAACAAACTAAATATGTAACAAAAACAGCATAAAATACTGAAGGACTTAAAGAGTAAATAAGGGGAAATGATGAGAGGGTGAAGAGGAATTCCAACCTGCAAGGTTGCATTTGCAACAAAGAACGGAGGACAAGACAAATGTAGGAGAAAAATAGAAGAAATAAACAGAAATATAATGATAATGAAGATCAGTTGGGGAGTTGAAACAGGAAATGATAGAGGAAGTGGCAAATAAATTGTTCTAGAAAATAAACCCAAAGAGGGAATAAAATAGAAATAAAAGCAGGTGGGAAAAAATATTTTCAAAAAGTTTGATCAGTAAGACAAGTGATCATTTCAGGATTTAATGAGAGATTACACTCAGATGAAAGAAAAGGAACAAAAAACGCATCTGCCAAATACTAAATAGACCAGCAAACAAACCCATTAAATGATATAGTCATTTGTACAGTTTTAAACAAGCCATGGAAAGAGTGAGTAGTTTTGAAAAGACTTTGTAGGGTTTTGTACTCACTCAGCATCAGGCAGAACGGTGTAACCAGCATCCTGTCCGACCACCGACTGACTGAAAAAACATTCTGATCTTTTTACTTCCTTTGTGAAAAACAAATACCCTGTAGGTGCTGCAGAGGCTGATGTAAGGCCCCAGAACTGTTAGTTTCAAGTGTTGCTTCTTCAAAGACAAAATAAGGATTCACAAAATGAGCAAAGTGTGGGTCAACAGCTTCTTTAACAGAAAACCTGCTGTTGTTTTATATTTTTATCCACATGTGAGCAGCAGCGCAGTCATCCTTTTAAAACCGTTTCACTGTAAAAACATTGCTGGCATAAATTGTTTTTGATGGATTTTGGCTTTTTAAACGGGACACGTTTATTTAGGGACACAAACGGGTTAGGATTAGTGGGTATCACCTGGGTACAACATGAGGCAAAATACGGGTTGTAGGCAGAATTATTTTCAGGCTTCATGTTGGCCCGATTTTATAAACATGGTTTAAATGCTAACATCTGGCACTCAATTGGCCTAACTGTGGGTGGGTTTCTCTATGGGGGTTGAACTCAACAATACAGAAGAAAACACTTTAGGGTGCAAGACTAAAGCTCTAACTTCATAATTTGTACTCGTACTCGTCGTCTTCCGCTTTATCCGGGACCGGGTCGCGGGGGCAGCAGACTCAACAGAGACGCCCAGACGTCCCTCTCTCCAGACACCTCCTCCAGTTCCTCCAGGGGGAGCCCAAGGCGTTCCCAGGCCAGCCGAGAGACATAGTCCCTCCAGCGTGTCCTGGGCCGTCCCCTGGGCCTCCTCCCGGAACTTCATAATTCCAAAACCTATTTAGTTAACGGTAGATGGACATAACCAAGGTGGAAAAAACTAAATGTGTTTTACTGACAATAGCCAGCAAGAACAACAATATGTCTCCCAAACACAGAATATATTCAAATATTCAATTATTTTTCAGTTTTTTTTCTCTTTATTGCTTGTGTACTTCTGTGTGTGGCATGCTAATTTAATCCCTCTATCACTTTGCAACACCAACAACACTTGCCCTCATGTACCACTGAATATCTAAGGTTTAATTCAGCCTGCTTTCATCCACCCATTTCAACCACCTATGACATTCTGAGATGTGGACTGAAGGCTCAACGATGTATAAACTTACATTTTGGCCACTTCAGACATTTGAATACATTAGAAAGATTCAGGCACAAAGGTGGACCTCCAAATACATTCAGAACCAACAATAAGTGGTATTTGTAGTGCTCAGCAGATTTAGTTATTTTTCTGTTTACATTTCTTACACCTGTTAAGATGAATGACCAGGGCTGGCCCAAGGTTGCACAGGGCCTTCAGCAGAATTTGATTTGGGGCACCTCTTCCTGTTAAGATTAAACTTGAAGCATCAGATTGTAAATATATACACAACCAATCAAACAATGAAGATTATTCTTGTACTTTTACAAAGTAAAATTGGCAGTTCTTTTAAATCCTGAATTATAATTTTTAATTGTTTAAAATATTGTAATTTATCTATGCTGAAACCATCAAATCAAGAAACAAATCTAAAAATGTTTGATCAATGGTCTGTGTTAAAATTCGAGCACTTGTGGGAGGCCCGCTGATGGACTAGGGACCCTAATTAGATTGAGGGCCTTCGCTTTGCTTTGGGCTGGCTCTGGGAATTGCATACTTTTAAAAAAGATAGATTTGCTTCAGAAAACATTGCAGTTGTCAGAGTTAGACACACTGATAAACTCAGAGAAGGTAGCAATGAAGACACAAGCGAGTCAAAGTTATCTTTGGCTGGCCAGGGAGAGACAGTCCACTGCTAACAGTGACTTCCTTCTCTCAAATTAGCTGCCCTGTGTCACAGCCTTTTATTAAAGAAAGAAAAAACACTCATGTTACAGCATCGTGGGTGTGACCACACACTGTTTCACAAATACAAGTCCTACTGAATAAAACTGCTAAAAAACTGCTAATAGATGGACCTTTTGCATTTCTGTCGCCTAGCATTTCATTAAATTAGTCACACACAGAGTATGGTATAACCTCTCTTCAGATGTACTTTCAACTGTACTTTGTTTTTATGCATTGAAGGCAGTAAAAGGTTTTTGTAAATGGCTTCTATTGCAAGAGTAGTGTTCAGAGAGCACAATAATTAACAAATCCATTTGATTACTCTATTAAGTGGTGTAATGCCAGTCTCAGATTAGAGTTCCAACTACTCAGATAAATGAAAAACATCAGTTTGGCTGGTGTCATGCATGGCTGTATAACCAATTGGAGCAGTCTTAAAGTGACATTAGCTAAAACCAAGTTTCAGCGGTGACCAGGAGTGTTGCAAGATAAATGAGTTTTTTGTCATTATAACCCAGAGCCATCAGTCCCTAGCCAAAATGTCCCTCAAACATAGCTATGTGATGGAACATTAGCTTCTTCATTTTTGAAATAAACTGCACTAACATAAACAAATATGCTTTACATGTTGTACTGTATTGATACGTCCTGTTTGTATTTGGAAATTACATTTCCCAATTTCTTAGTTGAACAGTTTCAGAAGTCCCTGAGCAGTCCCAAGCTAAATATCCAATATGGCTGCTGTGCACTGACAGTAGAAAATAATGAACCTTGTTCAAACATCTGCTCCGTCCGTCTCAGTCATTGTGTCCTTGGGCATGACACTTCACCCACCTTGCCTGCTGATGGTGGTTTGAGGGTCCGGTGGCACCGATTGTATGGCAGCCTTGTTTTTATTAGCCTACCACTGTCAGTGTGTGAATGTGTGCATAAATGGGTAAAGTGTAAAGCGCTTTAGGTTCCTCAGGCCTTGTGCTAATGAAGTGCAGGCTTTTTACGAGGCCATTCAATGCATATAAGTGTCTTTGTAGTTTGTGGTACAATTGGATTTACTGTATATAAACTGTTCACTGTTCTGTTAGGTCAGCCAGAGGAAAGTAACGGTTGTTAAACTGGTGTTGAGTTAAAGGCCATGAGGATTGTCTGCGGTGAACTATGCCACCGCTATCACCAGCATTAGACAAGAGATCAGTTACAGGATCAACATTTCTTTTCTTGTCACTACCAGCTGCAAACCCTGAGGCAGTCAAACTCTTTCGCTGTGAAATGCTGCTATGACCTGATGTTCTTTTAGACACTCTGCGAGGACTTAAATTGCTGTTTTGATTTTGTTGAATAGGTTTTGCATGTTTTGAAGCTTTTTTCTTTGGGTTGCGATCACTTTGAATCTTTGTGGTCTCGATGTTGATGTCTGAAGTTTGGTTCGGGCAACCTGAAAAACCATGGAGTGATTCAGCAAAATGTTGGGCAGTTGTTGGCCTGTCGTGATGGTAGAGAGCACCCATTGACTGGATTTGCTCCTGTAGTTTAGATATATCCTCATATTTCCTACTGATTGCAGACCTCAAAACAGTGACCTCATTTTCTAGATTATTAATTTTCCCTTTTCCTGTGTTTTCAGCCCTGTTAGTTATAAGGCCCAAGTTTTCACAGGAGACGTTTGTTAAATCAGAGTCAGATGATTTCCTTCCGACGCAGGGCTGTTTCCTGTCTGCTGTGGAGACACAAATAAACAACAGTTACCATGAAACCTTTCCAAGGACAAGTTTTGGAGGACAATAATTACATTTATTGGCATCTTAAGCTACATTATGCTTGCTATAGAAAAGGTTTCGAGGTAATTGATTCTCTCTGCTGAGTTTTCGCTCACACACATACAGTATATGGTCTGCCATTGTGCGGATGACATTTTTGTCTAAGTGGTCAGAATTAGCCAAAACATTGTGATAGATAAGCAGCACATATCTTTAGGCTTGACACGAGACAGAAATCACCTCAATGCAAAAAGTTACAATGTAAACACAACCTTTAGGCCCTAAATCATAAATCTGGGATTTTTATTTGATTTTGTGTAAAAAATGCCTTTTCAAACTTGGAATTATTATGCAGTACATAGCTGCAATGATTAAAAAAAGATGGGTGTACAAATTTATTTCTATTGTAGATTTAATGTGATTTAAACAAAATTTATAATAATCATCTTTATTGGTCATTGCACATGTACATTACAATGAAATTTGTCCTCTGCTCAGGGAGCAAGCGTGGTAATCTGTGGGATACAAACCCAGCCCCTTGTGTCCCCTCTGGAACACAAACCTCCTGTTCTAACCACTAGGCCACCACTCCCCTTTAGGTTTAGATTCTAAAAAATATAACATACACCGCTCTAATATTTGATTAGGAGCCACTTAAACGTGCTGAACTTCAACTACATGCTTTTTGTTGCCACCAAGAAGCAACTGATCAGACATGTGAGCACTTTTCCTGTAGAAGTACTAAAGTTATTTTGAATTGGACAGTTGTCTTTAAGGGACCCATTTTTTAACCATTGTCCACCTATATTATCACCAGGGTTGCGGTTTGGATTTTGGGCAGGACTTTCCAGCTGCATAATTTAGCCTGCTTTATTCCATCCCAAAATCCCATTGGATGTAAGTTTGCGATAATTTTCTCATGGGAACACCAAACTAGGGCCAGGTTTCAACCATCTAGCTGTCTGTCATATTGACCCTTCCAGTCAATCATCTTCTCTTAAATGTCAGACATTTAAATCTTTGTCTCATTACACGGTAAAACATTTCTCCAGAAAGCATTGGCTTGTCCATGTTTGCAGTTGAAAATCAGGGTTAGAGTTGGTGAAACCTCTCAGTCCTGCACACTTTCCAAGTGGAAATAGTTAGCCATGTTATGATCATATTTTATTCGCTCTAGGCCTTTCATTATTTATCATTATTTATCTAAATAAGAACTCTGACTTACCATTTTTGCCAAATTTCCTCCAGATGTAAAAACATATTCCAGACAAAAGGCAGAAAGCAAAAATCAGTCCAATAGTACAGCAAATGGTTATAACGTTGAACCCCGTACAGGAAGCTAAAAGGAAAAGAAGCATATTAATAAATCAGCCTGTAATGTCCTTATAAATTTTGTAAATTTACAGGAGATATTTTCATTCACAGATGAGGATTTATCGCAAAGAGAAATCAAATGTAGTAACTCAAACTATTCAAGTTTCTTCAAACAGTCATTTTACATGGAGAGCATTATTCTTTACACATTCATCTCCACAAGGTCACTTTAGGAGCCTTGTTAAGTAACTGGTTCTGATGCCGCTAAACCAAGGCAAAAAAGATAGCCATCTCCACAACTGAATAACAAACAATCTTGTCTATAGCCCAGGTGAACACCAAGGTATTTATACTCCTCCACCACCTCCACTTCTTCTCACATGATGGAAATAGTGTTTCCTATTCTTGTTTCTCCTGAAATCTACAATCATCTCCTTTTTGTTCACATTCATTAATTTTCATTTTTTTTTTTTTTTTTTTTTAAGGAATCAAGTTGCATTCAATAAATCAATCTAATTAACAGTATTTTGGATTTTTTGGATTTATCCAGAACACATTTCAAAAATCATTTCCCAACAGCTGATTGAACATTCAAAATACAGATATTAGTGGAGTTAAAATATAAATGATCAATGAGGTGTCAGCGGCTGCTGCTCCTTTAAAGTTTGAACTTACACAAACATGTACATGAAATCATGAACTGTAAATTCAGAACTTTTTACCTAAAAGGAGGATCTCTGCAGTCTTGTTCTGGTCCGTTTGTGGCAGCTTGACTCTGCAGACAACCCTGTGGTGACATATTCATCACATATAGTGTTATATTTAAAGTAAACTAATCATATGTTAGTCAAACAACTTGTGTAAATGTTTAGGTACACCTTTATTAACCATAGCACACATTTCGAGTTTGATATCTCAGCTCCGATCGAATCCCTCCAAGGTCATGATACTTTACATGTCATGAAGTGATGAGAGCATCTCTACGCTCCCGAACATGCCTTTCACATGGCACCATGTGAGGAGAAGGTCTCTGACCTCAAAACCCAAAAGGGGGTGCTGGGATGGTAGAGGTGCGGAAGTGTAGAAGGTATCAACAGCAGAAGCCCGGCAGGCATTACATGCAGGGTACAGTGGATGTTTCTTAGTGTAAAAATACGCTGCAAATTCTTATGGTATGCTTGACATAGACATATTCTGCAGGGTTTTCTGAAGCAGCACACAGCTTTTATTGACTTCCTAAAAAAGCTCACAAGTATTGCCAAATATATTCTTGATTTTTATTTTGTAAAACAGCTTTTTTTCACCCCATGGGCACTCAGTTTTACCAATTTGGCTCATTCTTGTTAATTTTCAGTTCATTGGAATCAAAAGGCTCTGACTTCTTCCCGCAGTCAAAAACCATGACTATTAGGTTTAGTGGTCTCTCTTAATTGTCCTTAGTTATGAGTTTGTGGCTCCAGGGATGTTAGTCCTGTGTGTGTTTGTGTTGCTCTTTGATGGACTGGGGACCTGTCCAAGGTGTACCCCACCTATCGCCCAATTAGCACTGACGATAGAGACTTCCCTGCAAGGATAGATGGGCACAGACAATGCAAGGATGGATAGAGTAAAAAGATTACCTAAATCCCTAAACACTACAGTTCAATCTGTGGTAGATTTTGCACTGCAGACACCTAAGCTCCCTCTAGTGGCATAAAAAAGATATGATTTTAAATGTTGAACACGTTGAAAGACAACAAATATGTACGGTGGCCGACAGCTGTTCTCTAATATTGTACAATATTACGACCACTTGCTTAAAAAAGACATGATGGAAAACATACCTTTTCTTTCTTCCATCCAAGTGTCACCTGGGCAATCCTGTTAATTGTTTTACTGAGGGTCTGGTCCGACATGAGTTGGACCCTACCGGTCTGGTGCACTTCTGTTATCTGGAGTAAGTTTGCAGCTCTTTTAACCTGCAATTGTTTTAGCTATTCATTGTTGGATTTGTATTTCCAGCTTTTTAAAAACTTTCTATTGTTTTGCTAATTGCTGTTGTTTTCACATTTGCAGCATTTTTTCTTATGACTGTTTGTTTTCCATGATTGCAGAATTTGTCTTTTGTAGCTTCTTTATGTCGCATTGGTTTTTTGTGTTTGTGTGGTTTAGAGTTTGCATGATTCATGAATTAATGAGTTTGGATCATTTATGTGTTTGCAGCACATTTTGCTCTGGGTTTGCACCTGTCGGCCACCGTAAATATGACTTTACAAAATAAAGCAAAACATTAGTCATTAGTCAAGATGTAGGACGAAGTTTAAACTTATCAAATCATAACCCTTAAATACAATTCAGTCATAACTAAAATTAACAACAACATAGAAACAAGACATCATAATCAGAAAACACCACAAATCTCAGTTTTCATGTTAAAGTTTAACAACTTAATTTTGAGTATATTTCCCTGCAATCAATTTATTACATTGTACCTTGTAAAAAAACCTGTTTCTGTATTTCATTTAAATAAATTATGAATTGTACATTGCTGCAGATCACTGTCCATGTGTTTCCAGACTTTTACACTAATTGGAGTTAAAGACATGGACTGATTTGAAATTAAATTTCCCCCTCATATTGTACCCTCCCTCTCATAAAATAGAATTTGCAAGTTTCTTTTCAGAAAAGTATTTTTTATCTTATGCACGAATTGGTAATGTGCTCTTTAAGCTTCTGTGTATTACCAAAGTCAACTTTAAAATGTTCTGGTATCATTAGAAGCTACTTCCTGGTACACATCTGCAAACCATATACACATGGTGACTCAACAAAGTCCTCACCAACTTCATCCATGGTTCAAATTTACAGGAAACAAATGTGACAACTTACTAATACACGCACACAAAAAGCTCTAACAATAGCCACAAAGACACAGTGTCCCCGCTAATTACCTATCATGGTTTATTGTGTCAAAGGCTTTCATTAAATCTATAAATACCTCAACCGAGTATCTCTTTCTGTCCATTCAATTAATTATTTCCTCAATAAGTTCAGTTAGTGCTTGTGATGTTGATATATTGCCTCTGAAGCCATATTGACTCTGCGAGATTATATTATGCTTGTTTAGGAAATTATTGAACCAATCTTTAAAAAGTTTTTGAAAAAATGTAGAGAACTGTGTTGATAAATTGAAAATATGCGTGGCTTGGCAGTCTCACCAATTACCTTTTTCACCAACATCATATTTATAAAAACATAATCAGCCAATGTTTTAGTTTTGCATTTATTCACACCATCTCTGTTGAGAAACCCAGACCCGGTCCCTGCAACCCAGTCCTGGGTAAGAGGCAGATGACGAGTACGGATATTTTATCAATCAGTAGGTGGCAGAGTTACACCTTTTTGAGGTGATTTGTTTCACACTTACTAGTTGTCATACTTAAATCAATAGTAATTTATTACAAAATTTCTCTTTTTATGTGTCCTGTCTGAGCATTTTTGGAACACCATGGAGAAGGTTGCCTACATGTGCCAAGGCATTCCTTACCTGAAAGCTGCTCAATGTTACAGCTAACCATGCTTAAATCATTTGTTTACTAATTGATTGGTTGATTGATAGGTTTACATAAATCCTGACAAAAGAGACATTGTTTTTTTAAAGAGCAGCTTAACCCCAAATCAATTTTTTTGTATATAAATTGGGGCTTACGAACTGATAAGGTGCAGGACCACTGGGCTCTACCAGGCCTCCCTCAACCTCCGGTGGCGAGAGGGGTGCAAAATCCTCCAACTCAAAAGATCTATCCATGGTAAAACCACCAATGTCGCTCTGGTCACTCTCCATGTTTCAGCATGTCAAATCTAAGAGAAGCTTCACCCAAGATCAACTTTTTTTTTGCACATACCCCTGATTAACCCCCTCCGCTCATCACCACACTCCCCTCATTGTCTCTTGGCATTGTCCTCTTTGGTGAAATCAGGTTTAGTTCAGGTTTAGTTTCACTTTAGTGATGACTCTACATTAAAGAAAAATGACTGAAGGAAAAGAAAGCTGAAACAACTTTAACTCTTCTGTTACCTTCTTGTAGAATCCTGCATAGAGAATGTTTGCCTAGTGGTGTTACATCCTCTACGATCTTGTTCTTGGTTTGGCTCCTCGTCAGTGATGTCATTTCCTTTATCATCCAGAATCAGGATCAGTGGTGCTGGCAGCACGCAGGTTGCTTGACAAGTCACAGTCACTCTCTCATTTTCTACAGAAACCACTTCGAGCTTTGGGTCAGACTCAGCAGCTGCGGAAACAATTTTTAACAGGCTGTAAAATAAACCATTGTGTTATACATTTTAGCCACTTGTATTGGCCTCCATTTTGTAGCCAAAACAGGACTGTCCAGTTAAGGGCATGGATTCCACTAGACACCTAAAGGTATGTTTTAGTACCAGGCACCAAGATGTTAGCAGAAGATCTTTCATATCTTGTAAGTTACAAAGTAGAGCCCGAATGGATCAGATCTGTTTGTCCAGCAGATTCCACATTTGCTTGACTGGATTGAGATCTGGGGATTTTTTTAGGCAAAGACAACAGGGTACGTCATCCTGCTAAAAGAGACCAGAACCATCATGGGAATATTATTTCCCTTATTTTGGAAATGCTCTGACCCAGTTGTCTCACAATTGGGTCTTGTCAAAGTCACTTAAATTGTTATGCTTGCCCATTTTTCCTGGTTCCAATACATCAACTTTGAGATGAATTGTTCACACGCATCTCAATTGATCCCATCAACCAACATGTGGTTTGCTTCACCTGCCAGTGGTCATAATGTTGTTTGTGAAATATTGACTAAGTGTCTTAAACAGCCAGAAAGCTGGATTTGATCAGCAGCAGGAGAAGGAAAATAATGGGATAAACATGACACACTGGAATTACAGTTATTTTACATTTATAATTTTGCCCAGTAATACATCTATTAATATAACTATTACTGTTATTAAAGTAATGGACACATACCAACAACCAGCTCTACTTTTGTAGTTTCTTTTGTTCCACTTTGGATGATCAAACATCGATAGATCCCAGCATCACACAGCTTTACGTTGGAGATCCTCAATGAGACATTCCCGTTTTTCACTTCTCTCATGAAGAGGCTCGTCCGGAACTCAAAGTCCACATTCTTCATCTCGAAGGTCTCACAGCCGTCACGGTACAAGAAGACGACATTGGAATTGGTAAGGCCTTCCTTGGACCACTCCACTGTTGGGACTTGATCACTCAGAGGGTTTTTAAAACTGCAGGGGAGGATGACATGTGCCCCAGCAAAGGCCACCACCTTCTCAGGCTGAGCATGTGCAGAATAACCGCCTTGAAAACATCAAAATAGAAGCTAATGAATATGTGTGCATTTTTTAACATGGTATACTCATTTATGTTACATCGCTGCAAACATGGAAGTGAGTTGTCTTAATAAAAAGCAAGCAGGTCATGTTTTTAGACATGCACTGAGAAAGCAGCTGGTGACTGACCAGTTGAAGACTCGAAAATCTCCTTTACTTCTGATTGGTCAACGCATCAAATCCACGCTGATGCTAATTTCAACATCAGCAAGGTGTCAACAGACTGTTGAAAAAAAGTTGTTCCACAGTGGGTAGAGTAGTCTTCTTATAATTGAAAAGGTTTTCAGTTTGAAATTCTTGCTGCCACAGGTTGATATGCCCCTGGGTAAAGCACTAACCCCAAGTTACCAACTGATCTTTGTATCGATGTTTGAATGTGGACTGAATAATGTGATTATGGTGTAAAGCATTTAAAGTGGTCATATGATAAGAACACCATATAAAATCCATAAATTTATCATTAAATTGATGGATTGGTTGACTGTTCTTGGTACAAAACATAGAGTTAGATATTCAGCAGATAATAAAATGTTTAATTGAAAACTGCTCTTTATAGTCTTTTTAGGCTTTTAAGGCCAATGCATACTCTGCAAGAACAGAGATATTTGTTCCGTCTCCCAGGGCCACAGAAACAATATTACATTATTCTGTTCTTGCAGCCCTAGCTGAGGAAATGTTGCAGTTTGTTCCTGACATCTATTCTGGGCAAAATGTGTTTTACATACACTTCACATGTCAAGAAATGTGAAGTGTGTTTGCTGCGGAGGGAGAGGATTATGAAGATTTCCCTGGAGAATTGCACTTTAGTTTTTGTGAAGTATGAAATGCCTTTGCCAGCCAAGGGCATTGTTATTCATGCAGCCCTGGTAGAGATAACTAATTTCTCTGTTCTTGCAGACCGTGAACAGGCCTTTACCCTTTGCCATGGAAAATGTTGGTTTTGGAAATTTCTGAAAATCAGACTAAAAGCAAGGATGTACATTCTCTAGGGAATAGGGATTGCAGTGTTAGTATCATTAATTTACTCAGGTTGTCGAAATATAACCAAATCAGAAGATGACACAGATTCGATGTACAGAATTAGATTGAAATGAGGTTTTATTGTTCCAACTTAGGTAGACCTTGATTAGAGTTGTTAGAAGCCAGAGGATGAGGAAGCCCCAAGGATCCGAGCAGAGAGAGAGTGTTCTGGCGGTGGAAATATTTACAGTGCAGATTTCCTGAAGAAGAGTTCCATATGGCGACAGGCAGGCAGACAGATGGGCAGATCGACAGGAAGGCAGGACAACAAGCGATCAGGCAGGCTGACAGAAGTCCACATAACAGAGACTATGTTCCAGCAACAGACTGTGTCAGCAGCTGTCTTAAAAAGCCATGAGCTCATTAGCTGGATGAGTTGCAGCTGAGAACAATGAAGTGCCAGAACCAGCCAGCAGAGATCTCACAGTACCCTCCCCTCAACGATTGCCTCCAGGCAATCCCGAACGTTTCTCCGGATGACGTCTGTAAAAAGATGTAATGAGATCAGGGTCCAGGATAAGAGAACGAGGTACCCAGGTTCTTTCTTCAGGTCCATATCCAGCCCAATCCACAAGGTACTGAAAACCACGCCCCCTACGTCGAACATCCAGGATACGATTGACCGTGTAAGCTGGATGGTCATCAATGAGACGAACAGGGGGAGGGAGCTTGGTGGGTGGATTCAGGGGACTTTCCGAGACTGGCTTGATCTGTGAAACATGAAAGGTAGGATGAATGTGCATAGAAGCTGGCAACTTGAGTCTCACCGCAGAAGGGTTGATGATCCTTTCTATGACAAAAGGACCGATGAAACGGGGGGCCAACTTTCGAGTAGTATCCTTTAATTTAATATTCTTGGTGGAGAGCCAGACCTTCTGATCAATGCAGTAGACCGGTGCGGTGGAACGGTGACGGTCAGCAAACCTTTTATTCTGTTCCAAAGTGCGTAGAAGTGTCCTCCTGGTCTGACGCCAGATCTTACGACACCTGGAGATATAATGCTGAACAGAGGGGACAACAGTGTCAGATTCAATACTGGGGAATAATGGAGGTAGATAGCCCAGAGAAATCTCAAAGGGAGATAAACCAGTAGCAGAGGAAGTATGAATATTATGGGCATATTCTATCCAAGTGAGATGTCTACACCAGGAAGAAGGGTTGTCATTAATCACACATCTCAATGCTACTTCCAGTTCCTGATTGCATCTCTCAGTCTGCCCATTAGACTGAGGGTGGTAACCAGATGAAAGGCTTACGGTAGCACCAATAGCCCTACAGAACTCCTTCCAGACTTGTGAAATGAACTGCGGGCCTCGGTCAGAGACAATATCCAAGGGCATGCCATGAATACGGAAGACATGAAGAACCAGAAGTTGAGCAGTCTCCAATGCAGACGGAAGCTTAGTTAAGGGAATAAAATGAACAGTCTTAGAGAATCTATCAACAACGGTAAAGATGACTGTGTTTCCGTCAGATGGCGGGAGACCAGTGACGAAGTCAATAGAGATGTGGGACCATGGGCGACTAGGGGTAGACAGAGGTTGAAGAAGACCGGCAGGAGGTTGATTTGAGTTCTTGTTACGGGCACATGTGGAACAAGCTGCGACAAACTCTCTAATGTCGGGATTCATAGTGGGCCACCAGAAATACCTCTTGGTAAAAGTGATCATACGATTAATCCCCGGATGACAGGTAAGTTTATTATTATGAACCCAATCCAGAACTTTATTGATGACAGAGTTCGGAACGAACAGTTTGCCTACAGGACCAGTACCTGGGTCTGGTTCAGATTGTTGTGCCTCCCTGATGTCCTTTTCAATGGCCCAGGTGAGGGCGCCCACAATGCAGGATTCCGGTAAGATGGAAGCTTCAGTCTTGGATTGCTCAGAATGAGAAAATTGGCGAGAGAGAGCGTCGGGCTTGATGTTCTTGGAGCCGGGTCTGTAAGAGATAGAAAAATTAAAACGAGCAAAAAACAGGGACCAACGGGCTTGTCTGGAGTTAAGTCTCTTGGCATTTTGGATGTAAGAGAGGTTTTTATGGTCAGTCCAAATGAGAAAAGGGACTTCCGCCCCCTCTAACCAATGCCGCCACTCCTCAAGCGCCAACTTGATAGCCAGAAGCTCTCGATTTCCCACATCGTAATTCTGCTCTGCTGACGACAAACGACGAGAAAAATAAGCACAAGGATGCACCTTGTTGTCTATAGGAGAACGTTGAGACAAGATGGCCCCTACTCCAATGTCAGAAGCATCAACCTCCACAACGAATTGCGCACTAGGATCAGGATGAGTCAGAATGGGTGCAGAAGAAAATAAAGTTTTCAATTTGCAAAAAGCTTTCTCTGCCTCAGGGGACCAATGGAATGTCTTCAGAGAGGAGGTAAGTTGAGTGAGAGGCACAGTGACCTGACTGTAGTTCTTTATGAACCTTCTATAAAAATTTGCAAAACCTAAGAACCTTTGGAGTTGCCTGCGATCCGTTGGAGTAGGCCACTCTGCCACTGCCTTGGTCTTCTCAGGATCCGTTCTGTACCTGCCTGCTTCAAAAATAAAACCCAAGAAGGTCACAGAAGAAACACCGAATTCACATTTTTCGGCTTTTACAAAGAGTTGGTTTTCATAAAGCCTCTGGAGTATGGTCCTGACATGCTGGTGATGCTGATCAATGTTCTGAGAGAAAATCAAAATATCATCCAGATAAACAAACACAAAGAGGTTGAGGAAATCACGGAGAATATCATTTATAAGAGCCTGAAAAACAGCGGGTGCGTTAGTCAATCCAAAAGGCATCACCAAATATTCAAAATGTCCCAGGGGAGTCTTGAAAGCTGTCTTCCACTCGTCACCCTCTCGGATCCGAACCAGATGATACGCATTGCGCAGGTCGAGCTTGGTAAAAATCTTGGCAGTGTGTAATTGGTCATGTATAGAATCAATGAGTGGTAAGGGGTACTTATTTTTGATTGTGATTTGATTCAACCCCCTATAATCAATGCAGGGTCTTAACGTGCCATCTTTCTTCCCCACAAAGAAGAAGCCGGCGCCAACGGGGGAGGTAGATGGCCGAATGATCCCGGATGCTAAGGAATCCTCAATGTACTCCTTCATGACTCTTCTCTCCGGTCCAGAGAGATTGTATAGTCTGCTGGATGGTAACGGAGCACCTGGAAGGAGATCAATAGCACAGTCATAGGGGCGATGCATGGGTAAAGAAAGAGCCCCCTGTTTACTAAAAACAGATGCAAGATTGTGGTATTCAGGAGGAATCTTAGACAGATCAACAGGCTCAGGTGGTTCAATTTGTTTGCTAGAGTGAGAGACAGCAGTCTTTAGACAATTCTGGAGACAGTAATCACTCCACTTCTCTACTCTGCCCTCCACCCAATTAATTGCGGGATTATGTCTCTGCAACCACGGAAATCCTAGAACCAATTGTGGGGAGATAGAGGAGACAACAAAGAACTCACCCCATTCATGGTGGTTACCTGAGGTAATGATGTGAAGGTGGGGCACTTTAAACTTCACCTGAGATATGGTTTGACCAGTAATGCCCGAAACAGAAAGGGGGTGGTTGAGAGACTGAGAAGGTATCTTAAGTTTGTCAACTAGATCCAAGGAAATAAGATTCTGTTCTGCACCAGAATCAATAAAAGCATCCACTGGACACTTTTCTTGGCCAACAATAATAGTGACTGGAAAACACAGACGAGATATAGGGGAAAAATGGGACATGCTCATCAAAGTCCCCTGACCTATTGACGAGCCCCCTCTTTTCCCTTCTTAGGGCATCTTGCAACATAATGTCCACCTTGTCCACAATACAAACAAAGACCAGCCCCAAAACGACGTTGTCGCTCTTCAGGAGAGAGACGAGTGTGACCAACCTGCATAGGCTCAGGTTCCACAGATCCCTCCGAAGAGGAAGTGGGTGTATCAAGGTAAGCGGTCCGAGGTGCCATAAAGTGCTGCCACTCTGACTTATGATTCCTCTCTGCTTGTCTCTCTCTTAGGCGGTTGTCAATACGGATTGACAGTTTGATTAAATCATCCAGTCTCGCAGGTTGATCTCTTAAAACCAACTGGTCCTTTATCTGATCTGTAAGGGAATTCACAAAAATACCCTTGAGTGCCGCTTCATCCCAACCCACCTCCTGTGCTGCCACCCGGAAGTCGATGGCGAACTCCGCCAATGCCCTCTTTCCCTGTTTGAGGGTAAGTAACTTCTTAGCAGCTGTCTCCTGTTGGAGTGGTTGATCAAAGACTTCCTTGAAGTGACTGAAAAAAACAGCATAACTCAGAGACTCAATAGGGTTAGTTGTGAGAAAAGCGTGCGCCCAGCGTAAAGCAGATCCTTTTAGGGAGGTAACAATAAAAGTGATCTTGGAAGCAGCAGTCGGAAACAGAGAGGGGGAACGACTAAAAGCCAACTCACATTGGAGAGAAAACCCACCAAAATTATTAGGGTTGCCATCAAAAAGTTCAGACGGACGGAAATCAGGTTCTCGGATTCCGGATGAGTGGGTTGTGGGTGGCTGAGGATTCTCAGAACGAACTGGAGGATTGGAAGGAGCGGGTGAGAGTTTGGTTAATATTTCACTTAAGGCATGTACCATACCACCAAGTTCCGTGAGATGGGCATCTGTCGTCCTTTGTTGTTGTAGCAACTGTTGAAGCATGGTCTCAGTGGATTGGAGGCGTTCCCTCCAGGAGGTCTGTTCATCTTCATCTGATTTGTTTTTCGACATGTCTGCTGGCTGGAACATACTATCATTAATTTACTCAGGTTGTCGAAATATAACCAAATCAGAAGATGACACAGATTCGATGTACAGAATTAGATTGAAATGAGGTTTTATTGTTCCAACTTAGGTAGACCTTGATTAGAGTTGTTAGAAGCCAGAGGATGAGGAAGCCCCAAGGATCCGAGCAGAGAGAGAGTGTTCTGGCGGTGGAAATATTTACAGTGCAGATTTCCTGAAGAAGAGTTCCATATGGCGACAGGCAGGCAGACAGATGGGCAGATCGACAGGAAGGCAGGACAACAAGCGATCAGGCAGGCTGACAGAAGTCCACATAACAGAGACTATGTTCCAGCAACAGACTGTGTCAGCAGCTGTCTTAAAAAGCCATGAGCTCATTAGCTGGATGAGTTGCAGCTGAGAACAATGAAGTGCCAGAACCAGCCAGCAGAGATCTCACAGTTAGTAATGTTAATAGTGCTACCTGCTAACGTGAAAGAAAAAAGACATCTTAAAGAATATACTCCATAATCCAGTTATATTTATTTTACAATAATAGTAAAACTGCTCTCTCACACACACGTTATATGGTCACATTGCATTTAATATCAACAATTAAGGACTACTCATTGCTGGAAAGTTATAAAAAATGAATGTTGTCAACTACAGCTCTTAGAACAAAACGGGAATTAGCTAAGTTTGTGGGTCGGTCAGTGAAACTGAATTTTCCTGAACAATCTGAAATGTCTCTCAGCTGAGGAGAAGCTGACCAGGTTGGTCAGTAGTCCATGACTAAAGCAACAAACAAATACACCTTAGAGTAACCTGTGTCAGTTACAACAGCAGGCTTACTTTCATATTTTACCAAGGCTTATACTCTCTTAAAATCTGTGGAAAAACGTATATAGTTTGAAATAGAATACTGGAATACTTTATAGAATGTATTAGAAAAAAAATACTATTTTCTCAATCAAACTATGCATGGAAAGTTATAAAATCTTATTCTAATGCATTTTACAAATAATACATAACTTTGATACCTGAAAATAGAATAATCAGAAAAATCTAAAAACAAAAAAAATGAAAACAACCTCTAACATAATTGTTAGCATCATTTTGGTAAATATGTATGAGAAATATTTGGCTTTTACTGACTGACGTAGGCCACAAGGTGGCGCAATTGTTAGTACAATGAGAGATCTTAGTTGAAAATGGCTTATTGACGTTTTAAAATAAATCAAGAAGTTAATAAAAATGTGATTAATTTCATAAATAAATATCTGTTGCAAATAAATTATCCATATAAAAAGCAAATTAACACTATTGTAGTGCCGCATAGAAAGAGAACTTCAGGGTTGGTACATTTTGTCAAGTCAAACAAAAAAATGGATATTTCATAATGTTTTTGAAAAGTTGAAAAGAGCACCACTGACAGTTGGCTTCAATAGTGTGGCCAACGATGGTATTGCAGCTTGCTTTTGTAAATCTTGAGACTTGATTTATACACCCAGAAGACTTTTTACAGATGTACTGCTTGAACTATTGAGGAAATAATTTATATGATCTTTAACAAATATATATTTTTATGTGAGTGTTCTGTATAAAACATACAGTACAGACCAAAAGTTTGGACACACCTTCTCATTCAAAGAGTTTTCTTTATTTTCATGACTATGAATATTGTAGCTTCACAATAAAGGCATCAAAACTATGAATTAAGACATGTGGAATTATATATTGAACAAAAACGTGTGAAACAACTGAAAATATGTCTTATATTCTAGGTTCTTCAAAGTAGCCACCTTTTGCTTTGATTACTGCTCTGCACACTCTTGGCATTCTGTTGATGAGCTTCAAGAGGTAGTCACCTGAAATACTTTTCTCTTCACAGGTGTGGCCCGTCAGGTTTAATAAGTGGGATTTCAAGCCTTATAAATGTGGTTGGGACCATCAGTTGTGTTGTGCAGGAGGTGGATACAGTACACAGCTGATAGTCCTACTGAATAGACTGTTAGAATTTGTATTATGGCAAGAAAAAAGCAGCTAAGTAAAGAAAAACGAGTGGCCATCATTACTCCAAGAAATTAAGGTCATTCAGTCCGAACAATTGGGAAAACTTTGAAAGTGGCCCCAAGTGCAGTCACAAAAACCATCAAGCGTTACAAAGAAACTGGCTCACATGAGGACCGCCCCAGGAAAGGAAGACCAAGAGTCACCTCTGCTGCAGAAGATAAATTCATCTGAGTCACCAGCCTCAGAAATCGCAGGTTAACAGCAGCTCAGATTAGAGAACAGGTCAATGCAACACAGAGGTTCTAGCAGCAGAAACATCTCTAGAACAACTGTTAAGAGGAGACTGTGTGAATCAGGCTTTCGTGGTAAAATAGCTGCTAGGAAACCACTGCTGAGGACAGGTAACACGCAGAAGAAACTTGTTTGGGCTAAAGAACACAAGGAATGGACATTAGACCAGTGGAAATCTGTTCTTTCATCTGATGAGTCCAAGTTTGAGATCTTTGGTTCCAACCACCGTGTCTTTGTGCGGCGCAGAAGAGGTGAACGGATGGACTCTACATGTCCTTCTCAAAAAATTAGCATATTGTGATAAAGTTCATTATTTTCTATAATGTAATGATGAAAATTTAACATTCATATATTTTAGATTCATTGCACACTAACTGAAATATTTCAGGTCTTTTATTGTCTTAATACGGATGATTTTGGCATACAGCTCATGAAAACCCAAAATTCCTATCTCACAAAATTAGCATATTTCATCCGACCAATAAAAAAAAAGTGTTTTTAATACAAAAAACGTCAACCTTCAAATAATCATGTACAGTTATGCACTCAATACTTGGTCGGGAATCCTTTTGCAGAAATGACTGCTTCAATGCGGCGTGGCATGGAGGCAATCAGCCTGTGGCACTGCTGAGGTCTTATGGAGGCCCAGGATGCTTCGATAGCGGCCTTTAGCTCATCCAGAGTGTTGGGTCTTCAGTCTCTCAACGTTCTCTTCACAATATCCCACATATTCTCTATGGGGTTCAGGTCAGGAGAGTTGGCAGGCCAATTGAGCGCAGTGATACCATGGTCAGTAAACCATTTACCAGTGGTTTTGGCACTGTGAGCAGGTGCCAGGTCATGCTGAAAAATGAAATCTTCATCTCCACAAAGCTTTTCAGCAGATGGAAGCATGAAGTGCTCCAAAATCTCCTGATAGCTAGCTGCATTGACCCTGCCCTTGATAAAACACAGTGGACCAACACCAGCAGCTGGCACAGCACCCCAGACCATCACTGACTGTGGGTACTTGACACTGGACTTCTGGCATTTTGGCATTTCCTTCTCCCCAGTCTTCCTCCAGACTCTGGCACCTTGATTTCCGAATGACATGCAGAATTTGCTTTCATCCGAAAAAAGTACTTTGGACCACTGAGCAACAGTCCAGTGCTGCTTCTCTGTAGCCCAGGTCTGGGGAATGCGGCACCTGTAGCCCATTTCCTGCACACGCCTGTGCACGGTGGCTCTGGATGTTTCTACTCCAGACTCAGTCCACTGGTTCCGCAGGTCCCCCAAGGTCTGGAATCGGCCCTTCTCCACAATCTTCCTCAGGGTCCGGTCACCTCTTCTCGTTGTGCAGCATTTTCTGCCACACTTTTTCCTTCCCACAGACTTCCCACTGAGGTGCCTTGATACAGCACTCTGGGAACAGCCTATTCGTTCAGAAATTTCTTTCTGTGTCTTACCCTCTTGCTTGAGGGTGTCAATAGTGGCCTTCTGGACAGCAGTCAGGTCGGCAGTCTTACCCATGATTGGGGTTTTGAGTGATGAACCAGGCTGAGAGTTTTAAAGGCCTCAGGAATCTTTTGCAGGTGTTTAGAGTTAACTCATTGATTCAGATGATTAGGTTCATAGCTCGTTTAGAGACCATTTGAATGATATGCTAATTTTGTGAGATAGGAATTTTGGGTTTTCATGAGCTGTATGCCAAAATCATCCGTATTAAGACAATAAAAGACCTGAAATATTTCAGTTAGTGTGCAATGAATCTAAAATATATGAATGTTAAATTTTCATCATGACATTATGGAAAATAATGAACTTTATCACAATATGCTAATTTTTTGAGAAGGACCTGTATATGCCTGGTTCCCACCGTGAAGCATGGAGGAGGAGGTGGGATGGTGTGGGGGTGCTTTGCTGGTGACACTGTTGGGGATTTATTCAAAATTGAAGGCATACTGAACCAGCATGGCTACCACAGCATCTTGCAGCGGCATGCTATTCCATCCGGTTTGCGTTTAGTTGGACCATCATTTATTTTTCAACAGGACAATGACCCCAAAAACACCACCAGGCTGTGTAAGGGCTATTTGACCAAGAAGGAGAGTGATGGGGTGCAGCGCCAGATGACCTGGCCTCCACAGTCACCGGACCTGAACCCAATTGAGATGGTTTGGGGTGAGCTGGACCGCAGAGTGAAGGCAAAAGGGCCAACAAGTGCTAAGCATCTCTGGGAACTCCTTCAAGACTGTTGGAAAACCATTTCAGGCGACTACCTCTTGAAGCTCACCAACAGAATACCAAGAGTGTGCGGAGCAGTAATCAAAGCAAAAGGTGGCTACTTTGAAGAACATATAAGACATATTTTCAGTTGTTTCACACTTTTTTGTTCAGTATATAATTCCACATGTGTTAATTCATAGTTTTAATGCCTTCAGTGTGAAGCTACAATATTCATAGTCATGAAAATAAAGAAAACTCTTTGAATGAGAAGGTGTGTCCAAACCTTTGGTCTACTGTATAAACTTTGCAATGATTGAGCAAAATGTGTAATCGCTAATACACACTGCTCAAAAAAAAAAGGGAACACTCAAATAAAACATCCTAAATCTGACTGAATGAAATATTCTCATTGAATACTTAGTTCTCTACAAAGTTGAATGTGCTGACAACAAAATCACACAAAAATCATCAATGGAAATCAAATTTATTAACCATTGGAGGCCTGGATTTGGAGTCACACACAAAATTGGAGTGGAAAAAGACACTACAGGCTGATCCACCTTTGATGTAATGTCCTTAAAACAAGTTAAAATGAGGCTCAGTATTGTGTGTGGCCTCCACGTGCCTCTATGACCTCCCTACAACGCCTGGGCATGATCCTGATGAGACGGCGATGGTCTCCTGACGGATCTCCTCCCTGACCTGGACTAAAGCATCTGTCAACTGCTGGACAGTCTGTGGTGCAACGTGACGTTGGTGGACGGAGCGAGACATGATGTCCCAGATGTGCTCAATCGGATTCAGGTTTGGGGAACGGGCGGGCCAGTCCATAGCTTCAATGTCTTCATCTTGCAGGAACTGCTGACACACTCCAGCCACATGAGGTCTAGCATTGTCCTGCATTAGGAGGAACCCAGGGCCAACCGCACCAGAATATGGTCTCACAAGGGGTCTGAGGATCTCATCTCGGTACCTAATGGCAGTCAGGCTACCTCTGGCGAGCACATGGAAGGCCATGCGGCCCTCCAAAGAAATGCCACCCCACACCATTACTGACCCACTGCCAAACCGGTCATGCTGAAGGATGTTGCAGGCAGCAGATCGCTCTCCACGGTGTCTCCAGGCTCTGTCACGTCTGTCACATGTGCTCAGTGTGAACCTGCTTTCATTTGTGAAGAGCAGAGGGCGCCAGTGGCGAATTTGCCAATCCCGGTGTTCTCTGGCAAATGCCAAGCGTCCTGCACGGTGTTGGGCTGTGAGCACATCCCCCATTTGTGGACGTCGGGCCCTCATACCATCCTCACGGAGTCGGTTTCTAACCATTTGTGCAGACACATGCACATTTGTGGCCTGCTGGAGGTCATTTAGCAGGGCTCTGGCAGTGCTCCTCCAGTTCCTCCTTGCACAAAGGTGGAGGTTGCTGTCCTGCTGTTGGGTTGTTGCCCTTCTACAGCCTCCTCCACGTCTCCTGGTGTACTGGCCTGTCTCCTGGTAGCGCCTCCAGGCTCTGGACACTATGCTGACAGACACAGCAAACCTTCTTGCCACAGCTCGCATTGATGTGCCATCCTGGATGAGCTGCACTACCTGAGCCACTTGTGTGGGTTGTAGAGTCCGTCTCATGCTACCACGAGGGTGAAAGCACCACCAACATCCAAAAGTGACCAAAACATCATCCAGAAAGTATCGGTACTGAGAAGTGGTCTGTGGTCCCCACCTGCAGAACCACTCCTTTATTGAGTGTCTTGCTAATCACCAAAGATTTCCTCCTGTTGTCTATTCCATTTGCACAACAGCATGTGAAATTGATTGTCAATCAGTGTTGCTTCCTAAGTGGACAGTTTGATTTAACAGAAGTTTGATTTACTTGGAGTTATATTGTGTTAAGTGTTCCCTTTATTTTTTTGAGCAGTGTACGTCTGTAGATCATTTAAAACAATATGTCCTATAAACAAAATATTACAATTACAAGATGTGCTTGAAACACCTCTTTGTGGAAAATACTTGCAGACACTTCAGCATTCTTCTGCTGATTGCGCAATCTTGTACTTTCCTCTCCTGAGCTGGAAGCTCCCTGAGAATGTGCTTGGCACACGTTTTGCGTGTCAGTTCTATTACGTTGCGGGCATTACAGAGATAGACCCTGTGAATCAGACTGCTGGAATGCACACACAGTAAAAATGCCAGGGAGTGACTTGCATTCTTTGAAGTTTGAAGTTAGTTGTTATTGTAACTTATGCAGGCAAGGATCAGAAAACTCGGGTATGACCTGAATACAGAAATATTTTCTTTAACATCCCTGTTTTTAAGTTAAACAAATTGAACGCTATACCTTAAGCATTTTTGGGTTTTAACAAGGTTCAAACTGTGAAATTTCAGTAGAAGCATACAAAAGAATGACAAGTGCAAATTTTTTATTTAAACATCAAAAACAAATCTTATGCCAACAGGAAATTTTCACCCATATTTAATAAGAGATTCCAATTTACAATTTGGTCTAATTCTAATGTAGTCAAAAAATGTGCTCATCAGATGTGAAATGAGAACATCATTTAGCCTTAAGGTTTGAAGAGAATTAAAGAATCCTGTTGTTTCGGTTTTGAGAAGATTCATTTGACGGTACAGAAAGCCCCATTGTGACTGTTTACACTGCGGCCTTAGGGATGTTTCTTTAAAACCACTTAATGTTTCTTTAAAACCACTTAATGTTTCTTTAAAACCACTTAAAAATGGGATGAACATCAGCAGCAAAGCCATTTCCTAACTTCAGTGAACAAGTCATCTAACTATAAAGTAAACGTACAAATCTCCTCTTCTCCCCTTCAGAAATGAATGGATAACCCTAAACGTTTACATCCAAGTGAGATAAAATCACCTTATTGTTTCACCTACAGGGTATTTTTTAAAGGATGTGTTTTGATCCATATTATTTGCCAACCTCAGTAACTATTTATCTGTGTACAAATACATATTTCGCATCTGTGCATATGTCTGTAGCAACTCAGTTTCCTATATAGAGAAAACCTTTAACTGCTCAAATAAAAATATTTTATTTAAATAAGTATTTTTTATATATATATATACATACCTTTAGAGAAGAATGCTCCAAGCAGAAAGCAAAGACAAAAATACATCACCAGATGATCTGAACTGAATTTCTCTCTTATCATGTGATTAAATTTGTTCTGTTCAAAACCAGACACATTCGTGAGCAGCTCTTTTCAAGTCCTGTCAACAGAGCAACAGGTCTGACTCTGAGTCAACTTCCCGTCCAAAACATCAGTTTTCTCTGTGTGGGCGTGCACGTGAGATTGCCTGGCCACTCACAGCTGTCTTAGATGCACACATACATGCTGGTTGTTTAGGTTCAGCTTTTCACTTGTGATGGCCAGCAGACCTGTCTCACCTCTTTTTTTCTGAAAGGAGGAAATAGGATCATCCAAACATCAGAACTGAAACTGGATTAAGTGGTTGGAAAGCAGAGACACATCTGAAGAACTGGGGCTTCATTTTATATACTGCTAATTTATTGCTGGAAAATCAAGCATAAATTAAAAAAAATAAAAATAGACATGCAATTAATGATTTGAATCAAAACGTATTGATCAATCTTGATTTGGAATCTGAGTATTCAACGCAGAAATTTCTCTGAAACTGCTTGAGAGATTTTTGAAGGACGGTGAGGAGTTCAGGATGAAAGTACTTGTGATGGAGGGTGGACAGTGTAGGCTTATGCCTTGGTCCGGATGACGGTGAAACAGGAAGCTGCCAGATGATTCTTGTCCAGATGAAGAAACAGGAGTTTGGGATCATAACCCACGATAATCGGAGACCTTTCTCCAGAAGTCAGTAATTCAGATCAGCCAAATACTGCTGAGAGCGGAGTCAGGCATCAGCAAGAATTATCCAAAGATTCAGGTAAACAACCTGCGAAGGAGCACATAGGAAGGTTAACTTAGAGCTTAGAACAAAGCAAGGATTAGCTGTGGCTGGAGCTTGTTACCACTGAATGCAAAAACTCTGGTGACGAAGTGCTGGCAGCTTTCCGCTTAAGTACACCTCCAAGTAATCAGTAGATTAGTCACACTTGTCACCCACCGCACCTAGGAACTCCAGCACCATCTGACACCTGAACATGGATAACAAAAGATAACACACACACACAAAACTCCAGACCCTGACAATTTATTTTTCATTTTTGACAGTACTACTACTACAGGAAAGAGGGCAAAGAGAGGTGGAGCAAAGGTCGCTGGATCTGGGATTCCCGCATTGAGGACTATAGCCTCTGTACATGGTCGCTAAACCCCTACACCGCCAGCACCACAACCGTTTTGTGTTGCATATTGTTTTATGCAAAAGTATTTACCCCGTAGAACATTTTCTCACGCTGCAATGGACTGGCGACCTGTCCAGGGTGTACAGGGTGTACCCTGCCTCTCGCCCATAGACTGCTGGAGATAGGCACCAGCTCCCCTGTGACCCATTATGGAATAAGCGGTAGAAAATGACTGACTGACTGACATTTTCTCACGTTACAACCACAAACCTCAGGGTATTGTCTTGGGATTTTACGTGGTAGACCATGTTTAACTCAACTCCTCAATCTCATTCTTCCTCTGTTTTAACTCTGAGTTGTAGAAGCACCTTTGGAAAGCAGCCACCACGATGTCCACCAGTTATGGGCAAACCTTCATATAGTTTGCCCATAACTGCTTTTTTCAAATGCTACACTCAACAACATGGAAACTGAACACAAAAAACAGCAGGACGTTTATTCAACTGTTTATAATGACAATGTAACTGGAATTGTATACCCTGACAGGATGTCATCCATTGTTTACTTTCCAAAAATCATTCAGGAACACACTTATTTTTTACTATATATTTAAAATCTTGCTTCAGTTATGAGTATTTATGGTTCTTCCACCTGATGATCAGTCACTGTATAATGAATACAGGATTTTGCAAGTTCAAGTCCTCCTTAAATTGGGCCAAACCGAAACTATTGAAAAAATACGTTGGAGCATTCCTTAACAATTTGATGAACCACTGAATCAGTCTAGCATTTCTGCCCAAATGGGGAGTTAGATTGATCACAGACCACAAATCATTGACTGATTCAGGTCAACTGCCAATATAGTTTAGAGTGACTGTGGCTCTGTGGGAAGTGAAACATTGAACATGCATGAAGAGCCTTTTCCTTATATATATATATATATATATATATATATATATATATATATATATATATATATATATATATATATATAAATATATATATATATATATATATATATATATATATATAGAAATAGCATTTATTGGGGAAAAAACTATAAATAACAGATGATGTGCAATGAATACAAAGCAAAGAGACACAAAAATGAAGTAAATTGAACTGAAAAGAAAGTTATTCACACATTTTATACAAATATTAAAACTTTCTAAAACATTTTCTAAAATCATACTGATGCTGTGCCTACGTGCTTTTATGACAAAAGTTTCAAGGCAATTTTGAAGTCTGTAAGCCAGATATCTACTTTAATAAATACAGTACTATCCCACATACATGAGTGAACATGTTAGTGTTTTAAAAACATAAAATGCATAAAATACATTATCACTGACTTTTGATTTACCAGAAGAAGGATCTCAGAGAAGAGTTACTGTAATAGAATACCACTTTAGATTTGAAGGTTTGGCTATGAGCTTTCAGTCGATATTTGTACATATACAGGTCCTTCTAAAAAAATTAGCATATTGTGATAAAGTTCATTATTTTCCATAATGTCATGATGAAAATTTAACATTCATATATTTTAGATTCATTGCACACTAACTGAAATATTTCAGGTATTTTATTGTCTTAATACGGATGATTTTGGCATACAGCTCATGAAAACCCAAAATTCCTATCTCACAAAATTAGCATATTTAATCCGACCAATAAAAGAAAAGTGATTTTAATACAAAAAACGTCAACCTTCAAATAATCATGTACAGTTATGCACTCAATACTTGGTCGGGAATCCTTTTGCAGAAATGACTGCTTCAATGCGGCGTGGCATGGAGGCAATCAGCCTGTGGCACTGCTGAGGTCTCATGGAGGCCCAGGATGCTTCGATAGCGGCCTTTGTCTCATCCAGAGTGTTGGGTCTTGAGTCTCTCAACGTTCTCTTCACAATATCCCACAGATTCTCTATGGGGTTCAGGTCAGGAGAGTTGGCAGGCCAATTGAGCACAGTGATACCATGGTCAGTAAACCATTTACCAGTGGTTTTGTCACTGTGAGCAGGTGCCAGGTTGTGCTGAAAAATGAAATCTTCATGTCCATAAAGCTTTTCAGCAGATGGAAGCATGAAGTGCTCCAAAATCTCCTGATAGCTAGCTGCATTGACCCTGCCCTTGATAAAACACAGTGGACCAACACCAGCAGCTGACACAGCACCCAGACCATCACTGACTGTGGGTACTTGACACTGGACTTCTGGCATTTCCTTCTCCCCAGTCTTCCTCCAGACTCTGGCACCTTGATTTCCGAATGACATGCAGAATTTGCTTTCATCCGAAAAAAGTACTTTGGACCACTGAGCAACAGTCCAGTGCTGCTTCTCTGTAGCCCAGGTCAGGCTCTTCTGCCGCTGTTTCTGGTTCAAAAGTGGCTTGACCTGGGGAATGCGGCACCTGTAGCCCATTTCCTGCACACGCCTGTGCACGGTGGCTCTGAATGTTTCTACTCCAGACTCAGTCCACTGCTTCCGCAGGTCCCCCAAGGTCTGGAATCGGCCCTTCTCCACAATCTTCCTCAGGGTCCGGTCACCTCTTCTCGTTGTGCAGCGTTTTCTGCCACACTTTTTCCTTCCCACAGACTTCCCACTGAGGTGCCTTGATACAGCACTCTGGGAACAGCCTATTCGTTCAGAAATTTCTTTCTGTGTCTTACCCTCTTGCTTGAGGGTGTCAATAGTGGCCTTCTGGACAGCAGTCAGGTCGGCAGTCTTACCCATGATTGGGGTTTTGAGTAATGAACCAGGCTGGGAGTTTTAAAGGCCTCAGGAATCTTTTGCAGGTGTTTAGAGTTAACTCGTTGATTCAGATGATTAGGTTCATAGCTCGTTTAGAGACCCTTTTAATGATATGCTAATTTTGTGAGAAAGGAATTTTGGGTTTTCATGAGCTGGATGCCAAAATCATCCGTATTAAGACAATAAAAGACCTGAAATATTTCAGTTAGTGTGCAATGAATCTAAAATATATGAATGTTAAATTTTCATCATGACATTATGGAAAATAATGAACTTTATCACAATATGCTAATATTTTGAGAAGGACCTGTAAAGTAAAGCTGGAGGTGGAGTCTGGTGAGGGGAGAGACATGGGCCTAAATTACCTTCATCAAAGGGCTTTGCTGCCTTTATATGCGCCCACTCAGCAGTCGGATGGTGCTCACCTTTAGGGAAAATGATGCGTCTCTTTCTGCAGAAAATATCTATAGTAAATCTTATGTTCAACCCCAAATAAGTTGCTGCTCAGTGATGCAAGGATGTGCAGTGCTCACTACAAGTTTATCATGTAAAAAACAGCAACGTCCAGTTCAAAATTCTCAAAAGATTTGAGCTCCACTGAACACATATCTTTGCAAATTTGTTTTAAGTTAATTTCCATGTATAACACAATATCATATGCTCTTAATGTTTAATGAATTTTTCTGGTAACCAGGTAAGTTCCAACATATAATCTGTTACTTCGTGCTTGAGCATAACATAAAACATAGAAAAAACTGTTTAAAGAATAAAACTTTTACTAGAGATAGAAACAGATCAGAACCATTTTCTGTCTCCATTTTTGAAAACTCAGAGCTGACAGTACGGATTTTAGCCAGAGCATCTCAAATAAAAATCGTCCAATTCGGATCACCAGTCAGTTTCCCTGTGCATCTTTGAATCTCACTCTTTTTATGATTAATTGAAATTATAAGCTGAATAAAACAGCAACATATGTGACCAGCTCTAGAAATCATCTAGAAATTGTTGCTACTCTTTCTTGAACACTGTTGCAGTTAGACATCAGAATCTCTACTGAAACAAGCCACTACTCTGAACATGTTGGGGCCGATGAATCACTTATTGGATGAACTTGAAGAGTTGGACCAAGAAGAAGCCAAAGACACTGTTGGATAATATATGTTGTTGTTATGGTGATTTGTGAATGATATGCAGGCAGACGTTGGAATGCTGTCTTGCATTTGGATCATTCTTTTTGGACAGCTGGACAGGTTTTTCAGGTTCAGAAGAAGCAGGTTTTGTTTCGTCTTCTGCAAGTGAGTTTCTAGCAACAGTTTTCGGGTCCGAGGATTGACATTGGGGTCTACAGGAATCCATAGAAGATCTGGTGGAGCATTAACTGGTTCCTGGCTGGGTGTGCTGGCAAGCAGCGGGTTTCCAAGAACTGGTGTCCTGTATTTGAATAGTGGCCGGATTACGCCTCTCTTTATTTAGCTCCTCAAGGATGCAGTTTTGCATATTGTCAGTCAGACTTTGCTGGTTCAGGAGGGAATTGGTTTCACCACAGTCACTTGTCATGGTTTGGTCTAACTTGTTCTTCGGCGGTGATGGTTTTCCCCCATCTGAGTATAAACAAAAGAAAAACTGTGAGTCAGCAAAATTGCATTTCTGCCCCCAACAAAGTTGCTGATCTGTAAGGAATTAAAAAAAATATTTAAAAGACAGGTTCACCACCCTTAATCTAACAAAATGGCCACCTTTACACCTTACACTCTCCACCATCCCCTCCTGACTCAGTTTCCACTCAGAATACACAAGAAGGATATGAGCCGACTGTTCCAAACACAGAAAATAAGGAAGGAATCGGGTCCGGATGGATTTCTTGCCTCCTCCTCACTACTTGTGCTGACCAGGTAGTAAGGGCAGGGGGCATCTTTACACTTCCACTCATCCATGGGAGCCGTGTGACATTCCAGAGAAACCCTCCATCACACCCAGCCTGACTACCAGTCTGTTGTCCTGCATCTGTGTTCATGGAAAGCTTGGAATGACTGGTACTGGTCCAAATAAAGAACATTTCAGCAACTTACCTCCTGTGCAAACAGGTCAGAGGATGATAAAGTAAACATGGGACTACATTACATCACCCATGGGGGCCCTATCCTCTAAAGTCTCCAAACTCAGTGTGTCTCCTGTCATCTTTTCCCCTTTAGTGTCTGTTGTCTTTTTGATTTATACCCATACATGAAAACAAAAAGTGCAATGATAAGTTGCTAAATTGTGTCTACAACACATCTTCCAGTTTTTACTGTAAAATATTATTAAAATAATTTCTTCTAATCAAATATGTCTTTGCATAAATAATTAAAATGGAGAGACCAGCTGAGGCTTGTGTCACGTCTGCTTTTTTTCTTCTTGAAAAGGAGATTTTCTTCATACTTCCTCAGCTGGTCTCTTTCTGAATATATTCTAACAAAAATAACTCATGTTATTTTTTTACTTAATAATTGAATGTCTTAAACAAGAACATTGACTTACCAGAATTTGATGGCTTCTTTCTTAACCACAAACACAAAATGAAAATTGTGTTAAAGAAAACTGAAATTGCCAGTGTTACATAAATCCCAGTGGTTGTTATACTGGATCCCTTCCAGAGAGCTGTAATGATAAACAATAAAAACATCTGTGTGTAAGTAGGTAGTACATTTATTTTTTGGGCAGTTAAATATAAAACAGACAGCGAGTGTATTTCATCTGTCAGTCAGATGTTTGTGAGATTATTCTTGGAAAAACAGACCATGAACTGCTGTCAGTTAATGGCTTGTTAGAGGTTAGTTTAGTTTATATTACAGGGATAAGAAGCAGAAGTTAATAAAGTGCATTATTTTATTCCACATAAAAAATTTGATTGGAATGCATTTTGCTTTGTTCTTGCTTTCATAATTACTTAAGTTGATACATTATAGGGCTACACGGTGGTGCAGTTGGTAGCACTGTTGCCTTGCAGCAAGAAGGTCCTGGGTTCAATTCCTGGCCTGGGGTCTTTCTGCATGGAGTTTGCATGTTCTCCCTGTGCATGCGTGGGTTCTCACCAGGTACTCTGGCTTCCTCTCTCAGTCTAAAGACATGCCTGTTAGGTTCATTGATCTTTCTAAATTGTCCTTAGGTCTGAGTGTGTGCATGGTTGTTTGTGTGTTGCCCTGTGATGGACTGGTGACCTGTCCAGGGTGAACCCTGCCTCTCACCCATAGATTGCTGGAGATAGGAACCAGCTTCCCTGCGACCCACTATAGAATAAGCAGTAGAAAATGACTGACTGATACATTATATATTTTTTTACAATCAGAAAACCCTAAGGGGGGCATTACGAAAATTACAATTTTCAAATCATATTAAAAGATTTGATGAGCAAATACAGTGATAACACAGAGGAAATACTGTGTTAAGATATAAAACACAAGCCTTACAGTTAGACAGATGTGGAGTATTTTGTGTTTGGTTTTGTTGTTTTTTTTAAAGGAAAGGTTTGATTGATTTTGAATTGATCAATTCAATGACCTGCACTGATTTTTGTCGGTTTTAAAACTGTCTAAGTTGTTTTTGTGAAGAAATCAAGTGAGAAATTAGATCTTTATACCTGGAAGGAGGATCACTGCAGTCCTGATGTGGTTCAATTGTGGGTGTTTAACTCTGCAGACAACCCTGTGGTGAAATACATATGTTTCATTATCTGACTATATTAATGTAACAAATGCCGATATTTATTATTTAAAGATTATTTTACTGCCATTTTCTAGGTAATTAGATATGTTTTTCTAAAGTTTTTAACTAAAACCTGGGTCCTTGGTTTCAAATAGAAGACTCAACATAAGAGCCTAGAGCAGCAACAGTTTCTGTCACTGGAGATACATTTTCTTTGTTTTTTTCATTAAACTCTAGAAAAATTTCAGTCGTCCAGCCTTTTACACAGACTAAGCCAGGGTTGGTCACGTCCAGTCCTCGAGAGCTGGATGACGGATCATTTTCATTCATCCAGTTTTTAAGTTATGTGGATACAGGAAGCAGGGGCTGTGTTTTGAGTTACTCGAAAACAGGGTATACCTGGATTTGCTCTAAGAAGTAGAATCTCTGTCTGTAGACTTCTTGACCTTGCAAATAAATTGTAATGGCCGTGTTAAGAATACTTCTTTAAAGAATTACTACTTTAGAATAAGAGAAAACCCATATAATTTGAAAACGATCTTTAATCCTAAAAGTACAAACCCCTAACTGTCATTTATACTGTCATTTACCTGTCTGAATCCTAGTTAGTGAGACTGGGCAAGCTCTGCAAAATAATTATTAGTTTATAAAAATGTTTTAAGGAAACTCTTCTATTGCCTCCTTGTTGGTTCCTGGAGAGTGACACTTTGCTTTGTGTTGTAACATCTTGTTGTAACATCTTGTTCTTGTTTCGGCTCCTCATCAGTGAGTTTGTTTCCTTCATCATCCAGAATTGTCATCAGTGGTGCGGGCATCCAGCAAAGGGCCGCACACTCCAGAGTAACTCTACTGCTGTTAGCAAAAACCACTGAAAGCCTTGGATCGGACACTGCAGCTGTAGAGACCAGAATTACAGACCATCAGCATCAGCCAATGCTGTCAGAAACAGTGGGTGAATATTCAGTCAGAAAAATGGCAGAATTTTATTGAAGCATGTGGATTATCTGAAACTTGCACAGGGGACATTTAACAAAAATGTTAGTGGATGTGTGTGGATATGGGCTGGCACAGTTGGTAGCACAGTTGCCTTGCACCAAGAATGTCCTGGGTTTGAAACCTGGCCTGGGGTCCTTTTGCATGGAACTTGAATGTTCCACCCATGCATGCAAGTTTTCTCTCCAGTTACTCCAGCTTACTTCCATTGTCCAAAAACATGACGCTCTAACTTGCCCTTAGGTATAAATGTGTGCATGTCCCCACCCCACTACTTGAATATGATGTTCTTTTGTCCTCCTCATTTTGAATAGTGGCCAAGATAAATCAGCCATCATGATGCATCATATTTATACCCCAGGGAAACAGGACGTCATAGGGTTTGTTGTCAGAAGTTTATAAACGCACTGATAAACTTAAAAAAGTGAAGCATAAATAAAAATAAAAATAAACGATTCAGTAAGCTTTGTTTTATAGTAATTGTTAAAAATACATGAATGTTTTTTTTTTTTTTACAAATGTTAAGAAAATAATATAATTCTATAGTAAATCCTATGTCAATAAGTGAAAATACGGTATTTATCATATTGCTGTCATATTATATGTATTAACAAGTAACTTGGTAGGGGAAGGGAAATTCTTATGACAGTAATTCTGGGTTTGACGTAAACTGGTTAAAATACATTTTACATGAAGTCATAAATTGTGATACTGTTTTCAGATTGAGCGGTCCACTTATTTTTAATGTAACTAAAATGTAAAAAGTGGTGATACTGCTGCTTCATCTTCACTAACTTGTAGGGGAGCCCTCAGGATCCTACACTCAAACCTGTTTTCTTTTTTTTCCAAATAACATGTTCCCTTAAAGCCAAAATCCACTTGTATTTGTTTTGTAATGGACAATGGTGATTCTGTTTTTTGATTGCTTGTATTGTATGTTGTATATATTTTGTGTTAAAACCTTTGTTTCCTAGGCTTTAAAGGGATGAGCATGACTTACTTCCTCTGGCCTTGGTGGATTTAGTTGGACTAGGTTGATCTTATTATATTATAAAGCAGTTGGAACTAAGGTGGTTTGGATAAAAGCTAAAAGATCGCTTAAATCAACATACCAACAACCAGCTCCACTTTCGTTTCTTCTTTAGTACCATTCTTCTGTATTATTAAACACCGATATGTCCCATTATCGGATAGCTTCACGCCTGAGATCCTCAATGAGACATTCCCGCTTTTCACGTCTCTCATGATGAGACTTGTCCGGTACTCGAAGTCCAGGTCTTTCATCTCGAAAGTCTCGCAGCCGTCACGATACAGAAAAACAATGCTTGACTTCAGTCCTACCATCTTGGACCACTCCACTGTCGGAACATCATCGTCGGCAGGGATATTCAAGCTGCAGGGGAGGATGATATTCCCACCAGCAAAGGCTACAACCTGAGCAGGCGTACAAGAATAACCTGTAAATTAAGATACATTGAAATCCAACAACATTTGGGAGAGAGAAAAACTTTTGACTTGTGACAAGTATTTTATTTTAGTGCAAAATTTACTTGCTATCATTACAAATGAGAATGATTGTCATCTGAGCAAGATACCAGTTGTTGGGGGAGAATAACAGAGTTTCACAGGTCATTACTGTAGGAAACCATAAACATGACACTCGTAGTGAAATCAATATCTTGGATGAAAATCATTCACAAGGATATATCCATTTGCTTACTTTGAGTCTGCAGTAAAATATTGTTTGATAAGAAGACTTTTATAAACAGTAACCTCAATACATTTAAGCTAAAGAACATAATTTCCCGCTTGCATTATTTTAAAATATTTCTGCAAACATTTTTTTCACTCTCTTGACCTAGTCCTTTTCAATCTGTATTCTCAGTAACTTTAATTTGCCATAGATTGTCTAGAAAAACAATCGGTACAAGTTGGTTTCTCTTTCATCAGCTGCTGTCACACCGTTTCTTATTTTGCAATATATGTTGCAATGCCAAAAAATAAGGAGCATTTGTGAAACATCAAATGATTTATTTGATGTGTCTGTGTTGCTTTGATGAATGTCAGTTTTGTGCAGTGTGTGTGCATATAGGAATGAAGAGTGTAAAATGGTCTCAGGAATGTTAAACATTTTATTGCTACTGCCACTGCTAAACAAGGCTTGAAAATGTAACTGCAACATACATATTTGTATGATCAATTTGGACCTTCATCACAATATTTCCAACACAGCTTTATTCTATAAAATATCACCAAATGCTGATTTCACTCTGCTAGATAGCAAGCTGCTTCCAATGTGACCCATGGCATTGTTGAATATTTATCAGAAATTGTCTTGGCTGCATTTAGACTGGAAGAAGTTGGACACTATTTTATGAAAATTGTCTAAAAAGGTTAAAGATTTCCTGATGAAAGTTTAATTATACATGCTGAGCGTATGCTGTCAAGTGGTAAAATGATTTTAGCTCATTTAGAAATTAGGTCAAGCTGCCATCAGTTGGAGCTGCTCCAAATGTTTAGCATGCAGAGGTAAGTATATTCTCATCATTGCTGACAGTATATGCAGAGTTTGGCCTTAGATTAAATAACATTATATATGTTTTATCTTCTCTCATTTCTCTTAATCCTATGCATGTCTACAATCCCATAAAGCTGCTTTCCTTTTCTACAGAAAATAAATATAGAAGCATAGTCATCTTCCATGTTTCTCAGTTAGCAAGTTAGCTGAATGGACTCTGCCCATGTTGCAAAGCTGATTGACTTTATGCTAAATGCCTAAAAAGAAAGGAGTCTATTTCTGACTCACTGTATCATGTGATTTAAAATAAATGTTTGCAGTAAATTGTTCTTATTTTCAACGTGCGTGTTCTGTAATTAGCTCCGTCCATCTACAACACCAACTCTGACCGGCATTCTCATAGCATGATGCTGCCACCACCATGTTTTCCTTCAGAGATGGTGTGTTCAGGGTGATTTACAGTTTTAGTTTTCTGCCACACCAACATAGCACCTGCTACCATGTTTGCCCTGCCCCCTGCCTGGTTTGTGATACAGGTCAATTCTAAAGGTTTTCCTTTAACACTGGCTTTTCTCTTGCCAATCTTATATAAATGCCAGATTTCTGGAGCGCACAATTAATAGTTATCCTGCTGACAGGTAGTTACTCTTACTATTTTCAAATGATGAACTGAACAGAGCTCTTTCAGCTTGCCATATTTTGTTACAAACCCAACTCTGTTTCAAACTTTTCCATAACTCTGTCCCTGATCCTGTCTGCTGAGTCCCAGTGTTTACTAAGGGAGATTGGCGTAAAGGGGACTGAACACAAATTAAAGATACATGTATCTGTTTTTTTCCACTTCACCACTAATCTCTAGTCTATCAAAAAAAAAAAAAAAAAAAACTCAATATTGAAGTTTTTTGACAAGTTTTGAGGGATATGTGTAGTTGTGGGGCTCTGCAGCAGCAAAGTTATGCCTTTCCTTCTCATTCTACATAAAACTCTATAATCAGGTGATCATCTCTTGTCAAATCTGTACAGAAAACCATCTGAAATGGAAGCACATGGGACCGAGAAGAGCTGAGGAATCTTCTTTTTGGTTTGTATTCACACTAGTAACAGTTTCACTTCAACAGCTCATCTTACCCCAATAGAAATCTACAAAACTTTACTTCTAATCTAATCTAAAACATTCTTTCATCCCAAAAAGCTACTACTTGTATTTAGCTTTTCATAGCCCATTGTGACACCTATTATTAGCAAACAGATTTTCCTTGTCTAAGGATTACACAATCAGTTCATGGATTTGTAAGATATTATAAGTCCTGTAAACTACAAAGTAAGTAGGCAACATTTTCAGATTTCTTTCTTACCTTTGATCGGGAGCGCTCCAAATACAAAGCAAAGAAGGTAATACATAGTAAGGTGGTAAAAAACTGAATTTCTATTACCATCAGTACGCAAAACTAAAATTAAGATTAAGAAACAATCTGTTTCTCTTGCTTATTTCAAGACGTGAAGTCAACAAGTACCTTCAGAATAGAGCAGGAAGGAAGCCAACCTAAAATCTGGTTATTGATTAATCCAGATTATTGTAGAGAGCTGATTTTTGGAATAAGTGTTTCTAGTGAAACAGCCTGCTCTTACAGTAAATGCTGTAGAAGAATACACATAACATATTGTAAATGCAGCTAAATAAAGCAGCATATTAATTATTTCTGACATCCAGCAGGTAAAGACTTGAGAAAAGATCATTGTCTAAATAAAATGTTTCACTAAAAGTGTTTCAGCTTCTCAAATTTCAATTTAAAACAATCTAAATTTATTTCAGACACCAAAATAAAAGACAACTGCTGAAAATTGTCAAATTTAGGGGACCAAGCCATAGCTTTCCAGTCATGTTTTTCCATTTGTTTTAATAAACTCAGAATCCAGTTTTCATGCATGTGAATGTATGCTGAATTAGTGTTAATCATAGTCATGATAAACAGGAGCTTGACCCTCAGTCAGTTCTAGTGTTTTAACGTAAAAATGACCTGAACTCCAAGAGGTTTCTACAAAACCACACTTCACCAAATTTTGCACTGGCATTATTTATTGAACAATAGAAATAATGCTCCAGATAAAGATTAAAGATCAAAGCTTGCTTTAATGGGGTAACATAAAATCACACTAGAAAATGTACAAAAATGTAACGTTTACCCTACATTTATCATACAATTACAGATGGAAAATTCAGATGTGAAGCTGGAGAGAGAGATTAGTGAACAAAATAAAACAGAAAGTAAAAAGAAAAACAAAGGCACATACTGTACATTGGTGGAAAACATCAGAGCTGGACATGACAACCACTGTGTTTTAAGAACCTTCTTTTAGAAGAACCTTTGAATTAGCTCTAATTTAAATACACCATATTGCGAAGAAATTTGGGTTACAGCACCAAATCAATTAATTCTGGTGTTCCAACCACTTCCATGGCTGCAGGTGTATAAAGTTTGGTGTGGAGAAACTTGACTGGCCTGAAAATCAAGATTCTTGAACACCTTTGGGATGAATTAGAGCAGAGGCTGCAGTTCTGTTTTTTTTTTTCATCTAACTGTGAACACACTCATACCCCTGATTTTCACAGAATGGTTAAAGTTGCTTTCACTGGCAACAGTGGGTCCATCAACAAATTGAATCTTTATAGGTTAAAATAGGATGTTATCAATGCTAATGTACATGTAAAAGTAGACAGGCAAAAGCTTTTAGCAATATAGCGTCTGAAAATACACTTTAATGATTAACAGCTTCATTAATCATGCAATCCATTTAGGGTTCCAGCTGTGAACGACAGATCCAGCAACAGAACACAACAAATCTGACATGGTCTCAAGGTGTCTTCTAAAGTCAAACATAAAACATTTCATGGAGACAGCTCATTCTGCATCATGTATCAATGGATATCTTTATAAGCACCTGTCTTCAGTTTTTGGTTATGAGCTCAACCAATTAATAATGAATTTGAAAGATTTCATTTTTCATCCATTGGCGGTCCCTAGTGTTGGTTTGTTTGAAATTGACATCTACTTTCTCAGCAGTCAGGACACATGCATTCCTGCCTCTTGACTTTCACTCTGGCCATTCCAGATTTTGTGTTTTAATTTTATCTTCAAGCATCATTTCTCCTGTTAGCATCCACATCCTGTGGAAGTTCTGTATCATTGTTGCTCATCAACCCAACTTTCTTTTTCTGTCCATCTGCTGGTTTCATACTCAGCCATGCTTTCATTTTAGACCAATTTAAAATGTCTAAATTTTGATGTGTTCTTCCTTTTTGATTCGGACAGCATTTCATTTAAGTCTATGAAATTCTAGATCCGCTCAGTTTTTCTTGCTCCTGTTTCTTTAACAAACTGCCCATCATGTCGGATGGCACTAGTGATTCAACATCCTCGGCTTAGTAAAACTTTTATAAAAAGTTTCAGAACTTCTTAATAAAATAGGACTTATGATACGTGCAAATTCTGGAAAGACAAAGTGTTTGATCTGCCAGAAGATAAAAGGTTCAGCAGACGTAGATTACTTTGGCAGGTTCTCTGACTCTTACAGCTGGGCTCTGAGCTTTTCTTATGGTCTTTCCATCTTAGACACTATGAGTTTTTTGGCCCAATGCGGTATACCTAAAAAGAAGAATACTTAATATGCATCCAATGTGTTTTAAGATTTCAATTCAGTTTATTTCTATTGTGGTAATTCACAACACGTCGAATCATAGGGTTTCCAAGTCAACTACATACATTTCACTTGAATCTAACTATAAAACCGTGCAGTCAAATTCAGTGTAATATTAACATTGGTTAAAAAGTTTTCTATCAAAAGGAAACCCAGCAGATTGCATCCAGTTAGTGACTTGCAGCATTCACTCCTCCTGGATGAGCATGTAGAGACAGTGGACAGTCACTTTCATTGTGGTGTTGACTTTTCAGCAATCCCTCCAACTGAGCATGCATGTAGCGACAGTCGAGAGGAAAACTCCCCTTTAACAGGAGGAAACCTCCAGCAGAACCAGAACCAGGCTCAGTGTGAGCGGCCATCTGCCCCACCGACTGGGGGTTTGAGAGAACAGAGCAGAGACAAAAAAAAGAACACAGAAGCACTGATCCAGGAGTACTTTCTATGGTAAGGAAACTTGAAACATTAATGGTTGTAAGTCATTAGTGGCTTCATCTAGGAGAGAAAGACAGCTAAGTAGATGAACTCTGAGCCAGTTTACAAGTCTAGAGGATGAAAGAGAGCACATACAGTTAGTCACAGTAGAAGCTCCACCAGTAGCTATGTCTAGGAGAGAGACAGAGAAAAACACTAAGAGATGGCGCCAAGTGTATCATGGGTAGAGCAATAAGTTGTTGGCAGCAGCAGCTTGGCCACTGTCCCCCTCCAGGAAGGTGCCACAGCTAAACACAGATTCAGGCCAGGTGCAGCTTCTATGAAGATAATTTCAGTGACGTAACATTTTCAATCAAACTGTACTTTACCGCATTGCTTTCAGTGGTTATACTTCTGTAGGGCTAAAATGATTTCTTAATTGATTCTATTACAAAAAAATATTGAGGCAAAACTGTTGACTTAATTACTTTAAGTCATAATACTGCATATCATTCAGTGGTCATGTGTTTTCCAACAGTTATGTTATGTGTGCACCCATGGTAATCCCATACATGTTCCTGGCCTCGGAAAACATCAAAAACATGCAGGGCAGTTTGCCTTGAGGACCAAGGTTGAAAAACACTGGTGTAGCCTACCTAATCAGACTGGGAGACCACTTAGACCAAAGGTGTTAAACTCCAGTCCTCGAGGGCCAATGTCCTGCAACTTTTAGATGTGTCGCTGCCTCAGTACATCTGAATCTAATAATTAGGCCAATAGCAGGACTCTGGAGAACCTGACTGGATGCAGAGGAGGAAATTTAGCCATTTAAATCCGGTATGATGGACCAGAAACACATCGAAACAGACATGCCATAAACATTTTTCTCAATAAAGATTGAATCATAAAATTATTAAGATTACTTGATGTATCTGCCAGATGTTTTTTTTTGTTGTCAAACTCAGCTCTTCTTTATTTCAGCTCAATTTTTACTTTGTTGCAGCTCCACACATAGTCAGAAACCCTTGCTTGACTGAGGAGGTTGATAACCAGCATCACAGTACCAGTTATGCAATCTTCAGTGTCAGTTTTAGTTATACTGGATCTCTTTAGG
This sequence comes from Girardinichthys multiradiatus, assembly GCF_021462225.1. NCBI lineage: Eukaryota > Metazoa > Chordata > Actinopteri > Cyprinodontiformes > Goodeidae > Girardinichthys > Girardinichthys multiradiatus. The sequence continues at coordinate 10,223,374 of NC_061807.1, read as the reverse complement.
AATACCCAGACAGGTTGAATTTGCTTCATAGCAGAGAGCGGGGAGACATTAAACAGTTTAGGTAAGAGATCTGCAGGCTCTATTATTCGAAGAGCCATTTTTCCTCAGTCCAGCTAAATAAGACATTCAAAACAGCTAATATTACAATGTCTTTTGAAAAAAGACAACAGTAAATCTTTGAAAAAATATTGGAAATTCATTGTCATTTTAAATGAACCACCATTTTTGTTTTTTTTTTAGGTTTTAAGATAAAGAAAAACATTAATTTTTTTGCAGTAGGGAGGATGGATACATTTTCTTCGAGGTAAGATTTTCTTGTGATTAATGGCCTTTATTGAACAGCAGTTTGACAGGAAAGACGCAGGAGAGAGAAGGAGAAGACATGCATCAAACGGTCTCAGACCAGGAATCAAACCCAGGAATCGAGGACCTTAGCCTTTGCACATGAAGACTTTGGAAAATGTGTTTATTTTATTTGTTCCTGTTCACTTACATTTGTGAGTGGTTGGAAAAAAATACCTGAACAGCTTTAGCTCAAGGAGCAGAATGTACCAAAAGTCAACAATTTAACACACAGGATCACATACAATTAGCAACAACATGAATTCACAGAAATACATTATTAAAATGAAATAAACATCAACAATTTAAATAAAAAACAGACATTTTTAAATAGAGAGGTAAATCGAGAAGTATCCATGGGCAGATGCAGGGGTGGAGCACCAGTCTGCCAGGTTCTTCTCAGTTAGTTTATTGTAGCTAACATTAGTAATACTTGAAGGGGGGGAGGGGTCTCCAGCGAGCACATTGGGCGAGAGGAGGAGTCTTTCAAACATTTTCTAAAATTAATTGATACACTCATAAAGTTCCAACGTAAGTTTTAAATTCTGGATGTAACCTGGCCTTTAATATTTAAATTGTGAAAAACTTGGAAATTCAGATTCGTTCCTGGATATACGCAACACATCAGATAATGTTGTAACACAATATTAATGCTTTAATTTTTCTTATACTTGTGTATAAAAATGATGGTAGACAGCACTCTGCAAGACACTGTAGTGTAAAGAAAAGTATAAAAAGATAAATATCCATCTGCAGCTTGAACATTTCCCAGAAATAAATATTATCAATTTTGCTTTTTAAAAAAAGTCAACCAGGCTGAAGTGTAAGAAGCAAATGTTCCCTTAGAAATAAATCGAGAAAAAAAAATTTGATAGCTGCTATCTTAATATCATTTTTTTAAGTAGAAACTGTTTTGTGTTTTCTTCATAATATATTTTAAAAAGACAAAGCTCAGTTAGGTTTTGAAATTCATTGATTTCCTCTAGCATTTACCAGTGATATCCAATCGTCCTATAGGGCAGATATCGTCTATGTTTTCCCTGGTTTTACGGTGTTCAATAAAATAACGCTTTATTAAAAGTCCTCTAAAGAACTACATGACAATTCAAAGATTTTAGTCAGATGTGCTGAGGCAGCGACGCATTTAAAACATGCAGCACACCTGCTCTTAAAAACTGAAGGTAGATTCCTCTGGCTTACTTAATTATCCCTTTTTTCCTTTGGGCTTGACTGAAAAGGAGCAGAAGGAAAAATGTTTGGAAAAATTGGTGTGGACTGTCACTACACTGATCCTTCATCATAAATACAGTTATCACTCAGTAGTTTTTCACATAGGTAGATATTCTAACTTAGCCTTAAAAGTCCTGCCAGGGAGTCCGAGCTTAAGAGTGATTCACTTCGCTGCTGAGAGCGACTCTGAGCGAGGAGACGACAGAAAGACCTCTTAGTGAGGAGGTGAGGTAAGTCCAGAGATGATCTATAGACCATCAACCTACTTATTCAGTTTCTCAGTCATGCTGTTTTGTGTGTTTTCAGTCACACTCTGCTGGTTGAGAAGGGAATTCATTTCATGAGAGTTGCTTTTCTTGTTTTGGTCTGATTTGATTGTCGTCTGTGATTGCTCTCCTTCATCTGTGTGAATAAATTCAAGATCGTCAGCGTTTAACAGATAATCTAATTTTGAGAGGATAGTAATCACAGAACAAAAGTTAAACGATAGTAAAAAGGAAACAAGAAGCCATAGTGCAGTTAAGGAAGCAGAGTCCCCGCCTCATTATATTCCTCACTAAATAAGTAATAAAATGGTTAATATTACAGATGTCTCAGCTACGTTTCAACATAAAGAGCAGAATATTGTGCAAAGTATTTTCATCTTTGTTATTGATAAAAACTCAATACTTGAAACAAATAATTTTGATTGCTAATGAACCTTTTCTATTTAAATCATCACATGCATTTACCAACCATTAACAGATCCTACTAAAACACAGAAGACCTCAAGGCTACAAAGAGTAACATTAACTGATACTTTCAAACTGCATAGAGACAACGGAAACCATTTATATTCCATCAGTTTATGCCTTAAACATATTGAGACTCATGTCTTTCAGATGTTTTAAACCAGATTTCAGATGGTTCAAAAGTGCAGATAAAAATTGCTTATAATTAACATCTTCAAGTATTCACATGTTTATTTTGATTGTAGCTATATTATATTATATTATATTATATGATTATTTAAAATGATAACTTACCAGTCCTGGAACATTTCTTGCTCAAGCCGATATACAGGCTAAACACTGAGATGCAAACTAAAGTTGCTCCTGCCACTGAGAGACATATGGCTCTAACGTAGGAATCCTTCCAGAAATCTGGAATGAGAGGACACGTTGTGTTATGATATCAGCTCTAAATATATTCCAATTTTATTTCTTACTGAACTGGTATACACTTTTTTCCTGCTTCTTTCATCTTTGGTCAAGTAACAGGTTACAGATATCAGTAAATGGTAATGTATTATCTCCTCCATCATTATGTCAAACAGCCAAGTTTGCCATCTAATTGTGAAAAACAGGAATAATATCTGTTGACAGCAACTGCTTGACTGTATATTATAACAAAAAGCTGCACTACATACTGTATGGCATCACCTTTATACGTTCAGCATGTTTGTTTTCATTTTAAAAACAAAAATAAATAAAATCAAAACTATTTTCTAAGCATGTTTAAAGCACAAGCTTTATTAAGTTGGTATCATTCAGCTTCATGTAAATGAAATCACTGATTAACTGAGTTGGGAATCAGATTTAGTGAAACTATCCGAGATTTGTACCTGGAAGAAGTATTTTCACCGTCTTGCTTTGATTCCTCTGCTGCTGGTCGACTCTGCACACAACCCTGTGATGAATCATATCATATGATACAAAATGAGCTGCTTTAATCGGGTAAATGTCCATATTTACAAAGCAAGGACAGTTGTGCAGTCAATTTGTAGACGTTTAAGTGGATCTTACACACATTTACTGAAATTAGTGTAATTGAAATCATGATTCAACCAAAACATGGTTTCATTCTTGAAGTGAAATAATACTGCTGTAAAATTTTAATAACTGTTGATCACATTACCAACTTGTTCAAACACCACAAAGAATATTGGGATCAGAATGAGATTCTAAAGTTAACTTACCTGCTTACTGGATTATTTAGAATGACATTTTGCTTTGTGTTGTAACATCCCTTAGGGTCTTTTTCTTGTTTCGGCTCTTCATCAGTGAGTCTGTTTCCGTCTTCGTCCAGAACTGTCATCAGTGGTGCTGGCATCCAGCAGAGGGCCTCACACTCAACAGTCACTCCGCTGCTATCAGCAGAGACCACTGAAAGCGTCGGATCAGATAATGACGCTGTGGAGAGAGGAATTGTTAATGAAAATCAGTAAATGTCTAAAATCATTTTGACATTCATGCTAAACTTAGCACCGTTTACTTTAGACAAGAAGGTATTTTCTTGTGGCTACTTTCCTAATATGAACACACATCTACTTTACCAATTGTTACGTCTTCGCGCTTTACCGTTTTGAAGATTGCCTTGGAGAAAGGGACTCTGTTTCTCCTCATAGTTCTACCCCAGAAAATCGGGCAGGCATGGATTACCAATTAAACGTTTCCAGACCATAACCTTACTAATGGAAATCAAAACTTAAAAAACAATGTTTCAGTTCCAGTTAATCGGTAAGTTTTAAAACGGATGCTGATATTTGCGGCACCTTTGGTTTGGTAAAAATGTTCTCAAGGCTGAATCTTCCCTCACTGAACAAATACACTCAAGGTAAAGATATGTTAGATATTTTTTACCAGTGGAACCTAATGAGTGTAGGGAAATAAATCAAATAAATGTAGTTTACACATTCTACATTTTTCTTCACTCAAAAAAGAAAAACGCGCTTGAATTCAGTAACTACCATGAAAATCCTTTCAGGACACCACACAAAGCAACGACTGAACTGTTCACGTAAATCTGTACATATTGTATTCTTATGTATGACTGAGTTCTTTTTACTTCTGAGAGTTTTGAGGTGTGTGTTTCGACACCTGAGGAGAGTTTCTTTGAAGGGAAAATCCTGGGTTCATATTATCTAAGTTCTCATGTCCCTTTGCTGCCTTGTAACCAAATTCAAGAATCAGATGAAAATTCTCTTTTTCATGTAAAAAACAATAAAAGATTGGTCTCCTGCTTACAGCATAGACATTTCAACCCTTTACATTCCTTGTCTTTGTGTATATCATGCATCAAGCCTTTTGTAACCTTGATTTTAAAAAGTGCGAAAAGAATAAAATGTTACGTTCTTACAGCTCTGGGTTAACCCACTCCAACATTAAATGATTGGAACAGAAAGAAAAACGTAACTGAAAGAAACATACCAACAACCAACTCCACTTCTGTTTCCTCTTTGGTTCCGTTATTTTGGATCATCAAACACTGGTACGTTCCTGTATCAGACAGCTTCACATTGGAGATCCTTAGTGAGAAGTTCCCATTTTGCAGCTCTCTCATGATGAGGCTTGAACGGTACTCAAAGTCGGGATCCTTCATTGCAAAGGTCTCACAACCATGGCGGTACAAGAAGACAATAGCTGGCTTCCGCCCTTCGACCACTTTGGACCATTCCACCGTCTGAATATCTTTACTAGCTGGAGTTTTCAACATGCAGGGCAGGATGATGTTCCCACCAGCAACGGCATCGACCTGTTTAGACTGAGCATGTGTAGAAGAATCACCTGCAAAACATGAGGATGGAAAACCAGCATCATTAGGAAGAGGGAGTTGTAGAAAATGGATTTAAATTTTACTGTAATAAAAATTTCACATGGCTCGTGTCATCATTTTAAAACAAAATAAAAGCAACACTTGGTGATTGCATCATTTGAGTAGCTCAGTCAATATCATGATTCAAATTTAATAGGAAATCTGTGGAGGGAACTAAAGATTAGGGTAATGTCAAGGATGCCTTCCAGTTTGGAGCTCATCACCAATGGGGGTTTGATCGCTGTGATCCCAACAAAGATTTTTCTATTGATTATTGAGGAAGGTATAAATAATTTTCTATTTGCATTTTTAAATTAAAATGTGTAGAAAAACAAGTTCACACTCCATTTACACTGTTTTACTGTCTTTTATTGTATCGTTTCAGCGTTCACCTGCCATTTTGTTTTTGAAAAGAACGTTATGGAGAAACGTCCAATGCAGATTTGATGAGCAGTGCTGCTGTCAATGCCGACCCACGCCGGTCGTCCTGCACTGCCAGCTATGTTTTTTTTTAAAGTCACAGCTCAGTGGGGTATTGCAGTAATCTCTTGTTATCCTACACATCCATGTAATGGATGCCCAAGGCCAGTTATGTGTATTTTTTAACCCTACACATTTCAATGTGCCCCTGGGGAAGGCACTTAACCCCACATGACTACCAATCTGGGTACTGGTATTTGAATGTATGCACATTTGTGGATATAGTTCTTGTGTAAAATGGTTTAAGTTGTTAATATGACTGGAAAGGTGCTACATGGATTTTTATTTCCCATTTTACTGTTTTTAGTGTTTATACTTGGGAAATCATAGGAACTACTGCTTGGGTTTGGACCTTTTACCAACACCAGCAGCTGACACGGCACCCCAGACCATCACTGACTGTGGGTACTTGATACTGGACCTCTGGCATTTTGGCATTTCCTTCTCCCCAGTCTGACATGCAGAATTTGCTTTCAACCGAAAAAAGTACTTTGGACAACTGAGCAACAGTCCAGTGCTGCTTCTCTGTAGCCCAGGTCTGGGGAATGCGGCACCTGTAGCCCATTTCCTGCACACGCCTGTGCACGGTGGCTCTGGATGTTTCTACTCCAGACTCAGTCCACTGCTTCCGCAGGTCCCCCAAGGTCTGGAATCGGCCCTTCTCCACAATCTTCCTCAGGGTCCGGTCACCTCTTCTCGTTGTGCAGCGTTTTCTGCCACACTTTTTCCTTCCCACAGACTTCCCACTTAGGTGCCTTGATACAGCACTCTGGGAACAGCCTATTTGTTCAGAAATTTCTTTCTGTGTCTTACCCTCTTGCTTGAGGGTGTCAATAGTGGCCTTCTGGACAGCAGTCAGTATATTCCACTGTCCTCTGCTGATTTCACAGTCTGGTACAAAACAATGACACAGAGGCTGATGTGCTGCAAAATATGGTTGCATTTACAGTAGATGATGCCCATCTAGGCCATTCCCATCCTCAAATAAAAATTGAAATTGAAAGCATGAAATTAACAAACATTTGTGTGGTTATAATGAATGTCAAATCAAAGAGATTTTTTCTGATTCAAACTGGTCATGCAACCTATATTTTAGACTTAAGTCATTAGGAAAGTTATGAAGAATAAATGTTTCAATATACATGGAGGGAAACATAATATGAAGCTAACTATGTGAGCAAAGCGGCTCAGGATGTCAGGCTTCATAGCACACTGACTAAAAAACGGAGAAACTTCTTTAAAGCACACATTAACAACAGCCAGCTTTAATATATTTGAGAGTTTCAGAAATATGTTAATATGATAAACACCTTAGGCCAATGCTGAATCAATGGAAGTCAAACATGTTAAATTGATTGACTTTAAATAAGAAGATTTGGAGGAAATAAAGGTTCAGTGTAAAGGTTTAGCTGGCAAAAATGTGAATCTAACATGGGCCTGGATATGCTATATTGTATTGTTGTTGATGATATGTCATACTTTAGTGGGTGAATAGATACAGTATATATGGGCTTCTCACAACTCAATCTCAAGACCAAAATAAATCTTCTCATAACCGCCATAATACCTCCACCCCGCCCTCAAAAAACATGGAGGGTAAGTTTCTTATTGCTGACAAAGCAGTCCTATCATATACATGTCTTTATTTTTGCAATTATACTAAACAAACAAACAGCAACCTGAGATCTTATTATATTTGGTGCTCAGGGACAAGGGGAAGCTCCTGCTTTGTTGTGAAAATAATAAATATATTCACTTTGCTACATGAGAAAAATGTAAATACAGGCTGATGTAAATGGGCTAAATTTATATAGTGTTTTTCTAGTCATATCGGACACTTAGATCGATTTACACTTAGCCACATTCTCCCAGTCCCACTAACAAATGTGCACACATTCATACACAATACCCAGGTTGTTAGGCAACATGGAGTTGAGTGCCCTGCCCATGGGCACACTGACATGTGGCAGAAGGAAGAAAGACAACAACTTCACCCTCTGAGTCACAGTAGCTTTATGCTACAGAACATTAGTTTGTTCCAACCCTGGCTGACCTCAGAGGTCTGTGCACAACATTATTTTAATAAACTGTCAACACAAGCTGCTGTAATGGTCTAATGATAGTGGAGGTAGTTTCTGCTATTATTAATAAGATTATCAGTGCAAGTTTACCAACATATATCACAGAATGGAATCAAATTTTATACATTCACAAAATGTAACAGCCATAAATTATTATAGAACAAAAAACAATCAAAAGCATGTTTATTTCAATCCTGATATATCAATAATCAATAATAATGGCCATTTTCTGACAATCAAGCTTCCTCTCATTCTCTAACTCCTGGAAGTACAGTTCTTTGTTCTTATCAAACTTAATGTAAGTAAATAAACGTTCACAAATAAACACATGAAGAACTGTTTGGTTCGCTGCAATCAAAGGAATCGATTCAGTTCATTCATTGTTTCATTACCAAAGGTGACGCTTTTTACAGACTGACTCGCTTCTTTAATCCTATTTTGAGGACAAATATCCCATCGTCAGAACAGAACGTGTAGTAATGAGCTGGAAGGTCTCCGAAACTACTGAAAATAATCTAAATATATTATTGCATACCTTTGAATAAGAGCGCCCCGATCAACAGGAAACAACGTAAATACATCATCAGGTTTTAATACTTAGATAATTTCCTCTGATTTCAGGAGATAAAAAACATTTCTCCTCGTCCGCTTTTTAATTCGCAACAAATTTTTAATACCTGGTTTCACTCTCATTAACTTCCTTATTCTCCTCTACAGGAAGCTATTTAACGTTGCGTTCATGGAAAACTCCGAAAAATTCATTACAGGTCATCAAAACATCGTAGAAAATGTAGTTTTAAGTCAAAATAAACATTAATTTCTTCAATTATCTCCACTGATTGCTTATTTATTGACGTAAAGCTGTGAGGTTTCTATCATCTGATGGTTTCACTAGATGCACTCCAAGCGTTTTATAAAGTTACGGATGGGTTAAAATTGAAATTAAATGTAAATCTGGCAACATTTTTTTAATTTCAAACAGCTTTATTTATTGTTTTCTCATGTTTGCGTTTACGTTTTAACGTTTTTTTTCATGAACGTATTGGAATCCCGAATCGGTCTCTCTGATTTACCACGGCGTGTAAAGTATAAGATAAAAATGAGTTGCAACGCCGAAAGAAGACTGATTTATATGTCCCTTTTCTATTAACAAATAATACTAGTAATAATCACCTTTATCGGGGCCCAACAAAATGCAACAAAATTCGTCTTCTGCAGTTAACCCATCCCTTAGAGAGCAGTGGGCTGTTGTGGAGCATTCTGGGCCTAAGGGTATTGATCAGGGACCCAGATTGGCAGGCTGTTGTAAACCTGGAACTTGTGGCCTCTCCAGGAGGTAAACATCCTGCTCTCTGACCACTGGCCACCACTCCCCCAACAGGAAGACACATAGCATTTCACAAGATTGGATCATACAGAGACAGGGTTCTTTGTCCATTCCTCTTTGCACAATATCTAGAAGCTTCAGAGTCCTGAGTCCTATGCTCTCTTCAGCTCATCTCAGTGTTTTCCTATAGGATTTAGGTCTGGGCACTGGACATGTAACAAAGTTAATTTTGAGTCTGAGTTATGTATGTATTGATATGGCCATGTGCTTTTTTATAAAGCAGCACTCCACACAGTAAAACCATGACTAGGCTTTTTACATCATACTGTTAGGATTTGTGGGTGTTTTGGGGTTTTTGTTGGTCTTATTCACAGTTGAAGTTTTGAATCATGCTTCTGTTTATTATTTTCCTGGCCAAGCTTTAGTTTTTGTCTTCTAGTTCATGTTTTGTCAAGTTTGGTTGAGAAGTTTGGTTATGCTTTAGTTTCATGTTTTTCTAGTTCTGTTTCTATTAGTTTTGCATTCAAGAGTTTATGTTTTGCTCCAGTCACGTTTTGTTCTCTCCTGTCTGTTAATCAACTTTATTAGGTTCACCTGCACTAAGCAAATCTGTCTCTTTGCTTCACCTGGTTACGCTCCATATATACACCTCAGTTCTGTTTAATCCTCGTGGAAACATTTTCTCGATCATGCTCTTGTCTTGTTTTTCAAATCATGCTATGCCTATCGTTTATTGTTTTGTTCACGCCAAGCCTGTTTTTCCCTGCCTGCTTCTGCCTCCACCTGTGAGTGAGTTTTTGTGTTTTTCAAAAGATTAAATTTGTTCACTTACCATCATGCTGCCTGCTCGTCTGCATTCCGGGGTCCTGCACTAATCCTGACACATACATGCCCGTTTGACATTCATGTGTGTTTCACCAATGTTTCTAAGCAGGCCCTAGAACTAATAGATTTGTATTTTATTTTGCATTTTTACTTTGCCACAATTTTATTTTGGATTGACATGTTTCAGTTTGTATTACATGCTAGTGGTATTGTTTTTTTTTTTTATGTGCACTCATTTCTCCCTGAGTCTTCCAGTGCAGAGTGCAGCTGCATGGATGGAGAAAACTGGTCGGTCCAGTTTCGGTCCGAGTTTCATCAGGTTCAACTTTCCTATCCCTGCATTTTTGAAAACTGAGTCAACACCATGATGTGACTGTAATATAAATTTAAATGGTTTATTCATATAAGAATAATTACCATAATTTAACAACTGACAATCTGACACATAAGACCTGACAAGTTATCTTGCATCTACCTTATAGTAACTTTAGGAAACTGTTTTTTTAGTTTTCTTCTTTAATAATAGGGATCGTTGACATAATTTCTCATTTGTCCTCCATTTTTGTCTTGCACAACTGCATATTGTGACATGGAACAACTGAGGACAATATTAAACCCTTCGTCGTTTAAAGCCTCAATACAAGTCAACGTGTCTCTCCTCTCCTCTGTTGGTATAATACTATGTTTCTCAGTTTAGTTGTGTTTGCACCCTACAACACTTACATTCTCAACTTGCACACGCCATATAGTGCTGATTTGATAGATTTAAGTCACATTTGAATTTACTATTTATTTTCAAATGAATGACATGAAAGTCAAAGCATCTTCCTTTGTGCCAGGACATAGCGGTTAGCCTGGTCACTCAAGGAGAAGCCCCTCTGCAGCATGCAGATAAAATGACCATGATCCACAAAACCACATCAATCTTAAGTTAAATGTAAAGATTTAAGCTCAGGTTTCATGAACATTTAATGATCAGTTAGAGCATGTGTCTTTAAAGAGAAAGAAGCTGAAAAAATGTTGCAGAGCTTTGCTAACCAGAAGCATTTCAGCATCATTGGACAATGAAGCCTTTAAACCCCATCTAAACAGCACATTAAACAGTTACAATGCATCACATTAGTCTGACGTTTAAAGAAAATTACAATCAAATAAACATATTTACTGGGCAGTTTATTCTGTTTAAAACAAGAAGGAATGTAGTACAGCAGCTCCATATGACCCGGCCTCCACATGTACACCTCTACTCAGCTCGGATCCCAGTCGACCGAGCGTAAAAACCTGTAATAAATACCATATTTTTTTGACGTTCAAAAAGCTATTTTACACAGAATAGTTATTTACAGATTTGGGCCTAGATAAATAGAGTTGAGTTCCCCACCCAAAAGTTACAAGGTCACATTTCTCTGAATAAATGAACAATGCATGTTTGTAACAGTTAACATATAGCAAATATTTTGTATTAATAAACTATATCCATTTTTAAAGCAGCAAATACAAAAAGTACAGCAGCTTCACATGAACATGCCACCAAGAAACGGGAAGAAAATGAAGGGGGAACCATGTGCCCGCTCCACAGTGTAGAAACTAAGCATGTCTCAATAAAAGACTGTGCTTTAGAAAAAAAATATATATATTCTGCCAACTAAAAATAAGTGCACAGCGACTTCAAACTGAATACAACTCAAATAAAAGCACAATTATACCATTTTTTAACAAGTTACCAGCATATTGACAAACATAGGGATTAATGCTTTCCCACAATCCCACCCAGCTCACCAGTGTTTTCAGACAGCTGGTCCCATAGTAAACTATGGTACCGGCAGCTTAATGTTAACACAGAGATCAATGAACAAATGTAATTTGCACGTTAATGTTTGTCAGGATAATACGAATCAATAACAAATGACCATTGAATGTACATCTTATAGCCTGTTACCTCAGTGCAGAAGAGAAGACATTTAAATTAAACAAAGTTGTTCGTTTTTAATCTTCAACAAACCGTAGAGAAATCAGGATGTTTTGAGTGCATGATGATCATTGCTGGTGAGATATCACCAAGATTTTCTGGTTGACTATGATGTGCAGAGGAGTGTGTTCACGCACCATTGTGCTTTCCATTGTATTGCATTGTTTTCAGGACAGTGGTTGGATGAGAAACGGCACTTTCGTAAACTGGTCTTGAGGAGGTTAGGTTTACAATGGTGGTGGATCCAATTAACAAGTGAATCAGCTTGGTGAAACTGAAAATCCCGAACTGCACCTGAAGTTAGCTCAATAATCAATCCTGCTTCATAGCAAATGTCCCAGATCTGACATTTAGGATAATTAGTGTTTTTCATATTAAAAAATCACAAAACATAAACAACACAATAAAAGCAAATAAAAATAATCTGATCCCTGTTTTACTAATCACCAATTCAGTGCAGTCTCATTCATGCAAACAATAATACGAATATAATTTCCACTTTGAGTTTACCAGTCAGTCCATGAGGGGGCTTAAAATCAAGGAGTTTTAAAGCTGGAAAAGGGGTTCTTTTGGCGGAAAGGCCCCTTACAGCAAGAGCAATCTGAGTGTAATACTTAAACATCTGAGGAATCTGATCATTTGACCGCATGTAGACGTGATAAATTGATATAAAATACAGTAAATGCGTAACCGTGGGTAACTAGGCTTTGAAGAACTCAAATCATGCATTTGGAGCTTTTTGGAATTACTGATTGTGAATTGTACAGAGGGGGAAACTACACAAATACCTTAATTATTGCAAATCTGGAAACATTGCAGCCAACTGCACCAAAGGGGACATTGTCAAACGTACCAGGATTGAATTAATAAAATAAAATAAACTAAATACAACTTCAATAGACATACAAAATACATTTCTGATGAAATATCAATGACCTTTTAACTTATCTGTTTTTCCAGCCCCACTAAACTTTGCAAATACTGCAGGTTTTTATGTTTTTTTGAAACAACAACTCATTTAACTTATTACCTATCCATCTTTATTAGGTTAACTTTGCATTATGCTTTGTTTTTTAATATTATAAACTGAAACAAAGCTATCCCTAACAATTAGCGAGTTTATAACTGATTTATTTCCAGAAAGTACTAAGGAATACACAGCCTTCTTACATTAAACTTGTTTAGGAGGAAAGCTCCAATTATGCATGAAGATTTGTGTCCCTTATTTGCTTTAAGTGAAATCTTTTCAATGCTCTGGTAAATGAGGCAGCGGAGTGTACCTGTGTTTGGCCTGAAAAGATGGCGGAAGCCCTAAGGAATGTCTGCGAGAAACCAAGCAAGTGTTCATACCAGGGTTGGTCTGGGGAGTTATTCTGGAGCAGAAATCACTTTTCTCGTCGCTGTAGACTGCAGCTGCTGAGGTAGAGAAAACCAGCAGAGCTGGACAGCTGTGCTGACGAACAGTTCTGTGTTTCCCACGGCCAGGACCAAGACTGGCGCTTTGGTTTTGGTCTTCATGTTTTAGACCAATCATTTTAAAAAAGTTACCTAGGTTCAGATGAGTTAGAGGACCTTGTATCTTTCCGGTTTGTGTGTTGTGGTTTGAAGATATGAGGTGCTGTGGGTAATCCAGTGAGGATTCAGATGAACGTCTGAGTGGGTTGTGCTCGGTAACAACAGTCGTGGACTGGAATTTCCCCAACAGTTTAAGGATAGTCTCATCTTTTTTAAAGTTCTCCGACTTGAGTTCAGCCACCTCTGTTCGCAGAGTCTTGATAATTATGTTTGCTGCATTGTAAGCCCCATCAGTCATACTTGGTGGGTTCAGGAGGTTCGTGCTTTCGCAGGTGACATCCATTAATTCATGGTCCGATGAAATCCTTTGTGGTAGCTGCTTCTTCCCAGCTGTGGGGACACAAACAGGAACAGTCAGCAACTAGATCAAGACTCAGAGGATAAACTAAGTTCAGGATGCATCTGATCACATTTATGCAACTTTAGTCTTTATAGACGGTCATCCAAAAGGTGGAGTCTAATTTCATTGGCCAGTGAAAAGACATTTATTCTCGTCTAGGATCATTCAGTCTTTTACTGAAAGTTATTCTCAGAGGCTCAGGCTCCTGCAGTGCTGGTTACACATTTGAAGTGCATTCTAAGTCATCCTATTAAATTCTCCCTCTGTTTGAGGTTTATGTCAACATCGAGTTGTGTTAGAGAAACTCTCTTGGAAAGAAACATGTTTAAATCGAGGAATAAAAACAGACACATGCAGAGTATCTAGTTGTACCTATTTGTTTATTGTGAGTATAGCATATATACTGTAATCCCTAATGAATTTCAACAAAAATGGTAGACCTCATTTAAAATGGTTGGCTTCCTGGCATAAATCTACTTATAGTTGAGAGCAGACATTTAGGAGTTGATTCCAGGAATTTAATGTTATCCTGATCAAAATTTGTTTTATTATTAAGTGTTTGGAGTATTTGTCCTCTTTGACTAATTTTTTCAGCTGTTTTAAAGATTTCCTTCCACTTTCTGCAGTCTACCAGATCCAATTAAACAGCCAAAACAGCTCCATGGCATGATACTGCCACTACTGTGCTTGATTGGTACAAGGAAAAGCACTTGCCTTGTCGATTGTGCAAGCTGCAAGTTTCAGCTAAACTTGAAAGTGTGAATATATGAGACAGGGCTTCCTGCTAAGTCTGTACCGTCTCAGTGCATGGAGACTAGTTTCACTGTGCAAGGTTACTGTTCATGGTGTGCTTCGGCCTTGGTGGTTCCTGGGTTGTTCCTGAATATCAGACCCAATTAATTTTCATGTTAGGGTCACAGTTTGCATCCCTTTCTGCACCTTGGCAAAATGGTAATACTATGTCCATCTTCAGTCCATATAGATTTTGCAGAGTAGAATGGTAAATGGGCTGCACTTGTATAGCGCTTTACTCTACAGTCAGTCATCCACCCATTCAAACACACATTCACACACTGACAGTGGTGAGCCACATTGTAGTCACAGCCGCCCTGCCATACAATCAGCGCCAATGAGCCCTCTGACCACCATCAGCAGGCGAGGAGGATAAAGTGTCTAGCCCAGGGACATAACGACTAAGACGGATGGAGCGGGGGTTCAAACCGGCAACCCACCGGTTACAGGACGAACCCCTCCCATCTGAGCGACAAGTCCCAACATGCAGCCCTTCAACCTTAAATATCTCAAACACTAAAAACAAACAAATCAGACTAAAGGAGAGTTAACTGAATTACTCAAGTAAAACTTCACAAAGCAAAAGACATTCAGGTATTTAAACATCTGAAAACATAGGAGACAATATTTTAGCAACTTTTTCTTCACATACGAATGGAAATAAAGATTATAGATATTTACATTTAAAAACTCGGACTTTCCACTTCTAATATTAAATCTCCTTTTTAATACTTCAACAACTAGTAATGATCTCTTATTGGAATGTAATCATTTAATTTAATTTAATAAACAAAAACTCTGATTTACCGTATTTGGAACACGCCCACCAGACGCAGAAGACAAATGATCCAAAAAGGCAAACTGAAGCTATCACTTCAACAGAGAAGACGGCAATCTGGAAGTCGGACCACATCCAGGGAGCTGAAACTACATCAATATGGTCCCATCAATATTTATATAACTGATGAAAATGTATTAGACAACTGTTTAAACAGCAGTTTGAGTGGATCCTAAATTTGTTCGAGCATCACAGAATGATCTATGCTAACATCCTACAAGAGAACCAAAACGATCAGGAAAACAACTATAAGGACAATCTAAATCTGTCTGCTTTATAAGGCAAGCATTAAATATACAATCTGCCTCTTCATTAATTAATCAATTAAAGATTTTTGGCCTTTTTATTTTGTGTTTATTGCCTCAAGTCTCAATTATTGTAGGTTATAACTTGTATTTAATATGTTAAAACACATTTACCTATCTCTTGTCATACTGTTTACTGCTATATTAAAAAGCATTTCTGTCAGTTGCTGATTTAGGACAAGTTGCTCTTTATAAATAATATCCATGATTCCTACCCTAATCTGGGGCATAAAAAATTCAAACATCCAGATACAGGTGAAATACACAGTTAAAAGAGTAGATTACAATGAAATATAAAGTTTTAACTAAAAGAAATATTTAGGTAAACCATGAAGTGTGAAATCATCTTTGTACCTGAAAGAAGGATCTCTGCTGTCCTGCTCTGGTTCGTCTGTGGCTGCTCGACTCTGCAGACAACTCTGTGATCACAGATCCATCCCATGTAAGTTTAAACCACTGTGTTTAATTGTATTTATTTTTGAAGTTTATAGTAATAAACAAAGTTCTTATGACTTTATGAGCACTACAGCTAACACTTGTTTGTACCCATTTAAGGAACATTAAAGAGCCTAAAGGATTCTACTCCCAGTCATTTTTAAACTCGGGAAGATTTCCAACAGTTGCTTTTGAGTTCCCTCTAGTGTTAGAAAAAAAAAAAAACATCCTTGTAACTATATGCCTTTAGAGGCAGAAACATTATAAGGGCTTATTTTATTTGTGTTAATAAGTAAACCCTCTGAATCTAAGAGAGCTATAGGATTTTAGACTTTCACAACTGTCTGAAACAATGATGGTTAGCCTTCAGGTTGTGACCCTTCCTTAGCTCCCTTGTGCCGGTGCATGTGGTTTCATTTTCTGTTTACAAGGCTCTGTCTTTATTTATGCGTGCACAGTGTTTTGTAGAAACAACTTGTCTCACCCATCATTCTTAAGGCTCTCAAGGTTGCAGTTATCCCTGTTGCTCTTGCATGTTTTCCTACCACACTTTGTCCTTCAACTCAACTTTCTATTAATATGCTTGGATACAGAAACTCTGAACTACCAGCTTCTTTACCAATGACCGTTTGTGGCTTTACCCTCCTTATGAAGGGTGTCAATGACTCTTCTGGATATTTGTCAAGTCAGCAGTCTTCTCCATGATGGTGTGACCCAGACTGAGAAACCGTGTAGAGGCTCAGGAACACTTTGCACTTTGAATTAATTCGCTGATAAGAGTTTGATGCAATGAGTTACCAATGTTTAACTTTTTCACAGTATTCTGATTTTCGAGACACAGAATTGTGTTTTCATTATCTGTAAACCATAATCATCAAAATTACTAGACATAAAGAGTTGAAATATTTTACTCTATGTATATTGAATCTATGATTTTCACCTTCTGAAATGACAGACAAACAAAGTATTGCAGTTTAAGACATTTAAATTTTTTAGGTGTATCTGTGAATATATACGTAGCCTTTTTTATCTGCAGATACTAATTGATGTCAGCAGGTGGCAGAGTTGGACCATTTGGTGGTGATTTCACACATTTTTCTAGCACTTTTCCCACATGAAAATCACAAAGTTCAGTAATGTGTTGTAATGTCTAGACATTTCTACTTTTTAGCACTTTGATTCTTTTCTTATTTTATTGTTTTATATGGGCTTTAATTTATGTATCTTACTAGTGATGCTAATACAAGGCAATAGCTTGCTGTAGGTACTAGTCATTAAAAAGCAAAGAAAAGCAAAGCAGGTTGCTCCATCTTTTATAGCTGACAGAGTTTAGAGGTTAGTAGGTAGGTACGTACAAGGACTAGTTAGTTGGTTGGTTAAATAATTGAGTGAATGATTAATATACAGGTCCTTCTCAAAATATTAGCATATTGTGATAAAGTTCATTATTTTCCATAATGTAATGATGAAAATTTAACATTCATATATTTTAGATTCATTGCACACTAACTGAAATATTTCAGGTCTTTTATTGTCTTAATACGGATGATTTTGGCATACAGCTCATGAAAACCCAAAATTCCTATCTCACAAAATTAGCATATCATTAAAAGGGTCTCTAAACGAGCTATGAACCTAATCATCTGAATCAACGAGTTAACTCTAAACACCTGCAAAAGATTCCTGAGGCCTTTAAAACTCCCAGCCTGGTTCATCATTCAAAACCCCAATCATGGGTAAGACTGCCGACCTGACTGCTGTCCAGAAGGCCACTATTGACACCCTCAAGCAAGAGGGTAAGACACAGAAAGACATTTCTGAACGAATAGGCTGTTCCCAGAGTGCTGTATCAAGGCACCTCAGTGGGAAGTCTGTGGGAAGGAAAAAGTGTGGCAGAAAACGCTGCACAACGAGAAGAGGTGACCGGACCCTGAGGAAGATTGTGGAGAAGGGCCGATTCCAGACCTTGGGGGACCTGTGGAAGCAGTGGACTGAGTCTGGAGTAGAAACATCCAGAGCCACCGTGTACAGGCGTGTGCAGGAAATGGGCTAAAGGTGCCGCATTCCCCAGACCTGGGCTACAGAGAAGCAGCACTGGACTGTTGCTCAGTGGTCCAAAGTACTTTTTTCGGATGAAAGCAAATTCTGCATGTCATTCGGAAATCAAGGTGCCAGAGTCTGGAGGAAGACTGGGGAGAAGGAAATGCCAAAATGCCAGAAGTCCAGTGTCAAGTACCCACAGTCAGTGATGGTCTGGGGTGCATTGTCAGCTGCTGGTGTTGGTCCACTGTGTTTTATCAAGGGCAGGGTCAATGCAGCTAGCTATCAGGACATTTTGGAGCACTTCATGCTGCCATCTGCTGAAAAGCTTTATGGAGATGAAGATTTCATTTTTCAGCACGACCTGGCACCTGCTCACAGTGCCAAAACCACTGGTAAATGGTTTACTGACCATGGTATCACTGTGCTCAATTGGCCTGCCAACTCTCCTGACCTGAACCCCATAGAGAATCTGTGGGATATTGTGAAGAGAACGTTGAGAGACTCAAGACCCAACACTCTGGATGAGCTAAAGGCCGCTATAGAAGCATCCTGGGCCTCCATAAGACCTCAGCAGTGCCACAGGCTGATTGCCTCCATGCCACGCCGCATTGAAGCAGTCATTTCTGCCAAAAGATTCCCAGCCAAGTATTGAGTGCATAACTGTACATGATTATTTGAAGGTTGACGTTTTTTGTATTAAAAACACTTTTCTTTTATTGGTCGGATGAAATATGCTAATTTTGTGAGATAGGAATTTTGGGTTTTCATGAGCTGTACGCCAAAATCATCCGTATTAAGACAATAAAAGACCTGAAATATTTCAGTTAGTGTTCAATGAATCTAAAATATATGAATGTTAAATTTTCATCATTACATTATGGAAAATAATGAACTTTATCACAATATGCTAATATTTTGAGAAGGACCTGTAAATCCTGATTTTCCCTGTCAGTGTTTTCTAAAAAAACATAAGTTACAGAATAAACTATGGAAACCTTTCTGTTACCTGTTTTTATGACTCTGCACTGTGGCTGTTTGCCTCACTGTGTAACATTCTGTGTTATGTGCTCCTTGTATCTCCACAGTGTCAGTGATGTTGTTCTCTTTTTCATCCACAATCGCCATCAGTGGGGCTGGCAGCCAGCAAGTCGCCTCACAGGCCACCGTCATTCTCCCGTTTTTATCAGAATCCACTGAAAGCCTCGGGTCAGACAGTGCAGCTGTGGAGATGGAATTGAAATGGTTAAAAGCTGATTAACATGATTATTAATTTTCTTCTCTGACTTGTATTCCCTAAATCTGTGGATTTTCTGTAACAGAAACATTAAATATTCTTTATGTGTTTTTTCCCTCTCATCACTAACATCAAAAACTAACATTAGATTGGAACTGATGAGCACAACCAAAATTAAACTGAGGCTGACATACTGACAACCAGCTGCATTTCTTTAGCCTCTCTGGTTCTGTTCCTTTGGATGATCAAACATTGGTAGATCCCCTCGTCTGAGATCCTCACGTTGGAGATCCTCAGCGAGACGTTCCCGTTTTTTACCTCTCTCATGAAGAGGCTCGTCCGGAACTCAAAGGCTGGATTTTTCATCTCAAAAGTCTCAAAGCCATTGCGGTACAAGAAGACCACGTTCGGCTTCAGGCCTTCCTTGGACCACTCCACTGTTGGCATGTCACCGTTGTTAGGGATTTTCAGACTGCAGGGCAGGATGACATTCCCACCGGCAAAGGTCACAATCTGCTCAAGGTGATGATTTGCACAGGAACAACCTGGAAGACAAGAACAAAGATGTAGAATCTAATACATGTGTGGTTATTATTTTAAGATGCATGTGTGAAACAAACATTGTTTACTTACTTAATGTAAGAATGTGGTAAAAATAACGAACAACTTTCACACAATATAACCAAAGAACAGAACCATATTTTCTTCCTTTTTCAAACAAATATTTTATGATCTCCAACACTTGCCTCCAACTGTGTGAGAGTTTTAGTTTTTAATCACAAAAACTGATTTTACTCTGAGTGCAAAGAAAAAAAATTAAACACCCTTTCAATGGAAAATCTAAGCAGATACTTCCCCATTCTTCTGCAGATTTTGCAATCTTGTACTTTCCTTACTTGATTCAACAGGTTTGTGAATCTGGGCCACGTGAGACACTCCCAGAAAAAAATGAGATGCTTTAAAGAGATTAAACCTTATGACGCAGAAAACAGGTAAAACCAGAGGCAATAACTCATGCGTGTGAAGGAAAATATCTAGGATCTGATCATGTTACAAACAACTTAAAACTTGCCACTTTCAAAGCTTTGATTTTCCTGCACAACTGGGAGTGCAAAAAGTCAATAAATCTCACTTGGCAGTAATAAACTTTTATCAGTCTAAAGACACCACTAACATCACTCATGTTCTCTCTTCTCACTATACAAACAGGTCTTGCTTTTAATGTTTCTTGCAAAGTTTTGAATATTTTAGAAAGTTAAAAAGAAATGGTACTGAGAGAAAAAACTAGGGTCACATTTAAAATGTATTTTAGTTGTGATACTTAACCTTAAAGAATGTACTTTATAATATGCAATTGAAGCCCGGTCAAGTGCCTGCTTACTCTGTGTTTATCAGCACATGAACTATCTTTATGTACACTTCCTGCTCATTAGCTTTACAGAAAAAAATGCCAGCAAACATACCTTTTGATGAGAGCATTCCCAGCACAAAGTAAAGACAAAAATACATCACCAGCTGATAAAAGGTCACTTTCATCAGTTTTTAATAGGAAAAAACCCTGAAGTTTGATTAAAACTGTCAACATCCGTAAGCAGCCCTTAAGACTCTTACCAAGTCAACAGCTGATTTGAATCTGACCAAACCTCAAACACAAAATATCTCTATCTTGTGGGCGGAGCTTGACATTGTCTATTCGAATATGCTAACAGACGATCTTAATGGGGCTTTTTTGTTTGTTTGTTTGTTTTCCTTGTTGATAAACTGACCTACCTCCTACCAAATCTTTAAACTGAGGAAAGAACTAGTATACTCAGATTAACTTTTGGGGGATTTTATTGTTTTATTGTTCAATTTCTGGGGGATTTTATTGTTTTATTGTTCAATTTCTTAAACTAATACACACACACAGTTTACTTACAAAGTTACAATTTTGGTCACTTACAAAGTTTTCCCAATTGTTCAGACTGACTGACCTTCATTTCTTAAAGTAATGATGGCCACTCTTTTTTTCTTTACTTAGCTGCTATTTTCTTGCCATAATACAAATTCTAACACTCTATTCAGTAGGACTATCAGCTGTGTACTGCATCCACCTTCTGCACAACACAACTGATGGACCCAACCCCATTTATAAGGCTTGAAATTCCACTTATTAAACGTGACAGGGCACATCTGTGAAGTGAAAACCATTTCAGGTGACTATCTTTTGAAGCTCATCAACAGAATGCCAAGAGTGTGCAGAGCAGTAATCAAATAAAAAGGTGGCTACTTTGAAGAACCTAGAATATAAGACATATTTTCAGTTGTTTCACACTTTTTTTGTTCAGTATATAATTCCACATGTGTTAATTCATACAAATACACACACACATAGTGCCTGGCCAAAAAAAAAAGTCCACACCTGAATTTAACAAAGCAAATAGGTACAAGCCTCCCAATGGATAATTACTGCATGGGCGATTATGTTTCAGCTGGCAAAAAGTTATTTACAACTGGTGCAATGAGTTGCTTCTCATTTCTTAAACAACCATGTCAAAAGACACATCCCATGGTCGTGGAAAAGGTGTCAGTCTGTTTCAGAAGGGTCAAATCATTGGCATACATCAAGCAGAGAAAACATCTAAGGAGATTGCAAAAACTACCAAAATTGGGTTAAAAACTGTCCAACGCATTATTATAAACTGGAAGGATAGTGGGGACCCATCGTCTTAGAGAAAGAAATGTGGCCGGAAAAAAATCCTGAAAGATCGTGATCATTCAAGCGATCACTTAAATCAAATCGAAGACAAACAACAGTAGAACTCCGGGCTTTGTTTAATAGTGAAAGTAAGAGCATTTCCACACCCACAATGCAAAGGAAACTCAAGGGATTGGGACTGAACAGCTGTGTAGCCTTAAGAAAACCACTATTCAGTGAGGCTAACCAGAAAAAGGCTTCAATTTGCTACACAGCATAAAGATTGGACTGGAAGAAGGTCATATGGTCTGATGAGTCCAGATTTACTCTGTTCCAGAGTGATGGGCGCATCAGGGTACGAAGAGAGGCAGGTGAAGTGATGCACCCATCATGCCTAGTGCCTACTGTACAAGCCTGTGGGGGCAGTGCTATGATCTGGGATTGCTGCAGTTGGTCAGGTCTGGGTTCTGCAACAGTATGTGTTCAAAGAATGAGGTCAGCTGACTACCTGAATATACTGAATGACCAGGTTATTCCATCAATGGATTTTTTCTTCCCTGATGGCACGGGCATATTCCAAGGTGACAATGCCAGGATTAATCAGGCTCGAATTGTGAAAGAGTGGTTCAAGGAGCATGAGACATCATTCTCACACATGGATTGACCACCACAGAGTCCAGTCTTTAACCCCATTGAGAATCTTTGGGATGTGCTGGAGAAGGCTTTGCGCAGCGGTCAGACTCTACCATCATCAATGCAAGATCTTGGTGACAAATTAATGCAACACTGGGTGGACACAAATCTTGTGACACTGCAGAAGCTTATTGAAATAATGCCACAGTGAATGCGTGCCATAATCAAAGCTAAATATTAATATTAGGAGTTTGTGACCTTTATACATACACACACACACACACACACACACAAAAGAGATAAACGTTGTGACGCAGAGAACAGGTAAAACCAGAAACAATAACTCATGCGTGCAAGGGAGAATGAACATGATGTGATCACGTTACAAACAATTGAAAACCTTTCACTTGTGAAGATTTGAGTGCAACAAGTAAATAAATCTCAGACAAAAAATAAACTGTCATCAGTCTCACTTCTGCCTAAACATCAATCATGTTCTGTCTTTTCACAACAGATACAGGTCTTGCTTTTAAGGTTCCAGCAAAGTTTTGAATATTGTGCAGAGTTCAAACAGCAGTACTGAGTTTGTCTGTACAAACTTGGCAATAAAGCTGATTCTGATTTTGAGAGAAGATAGTCAGTAGTATTAATATTTGCTAAAACCTACAGGGATATATTCAGGAAGCACATAGTCTGATGGTCGTAAATAAAATCCATCTTCAAAACTCTTTGCAGTGTTTCTGCTTTTTGACAGAAAGGGGAAATTTTCCATGGCTGTGGCTTCAAAGCCTTAACGTTACGAAAACACACAGAACCTTTCTCTGCAAATTTAC
Source organism: Girardinichthys multiradiatus (assembly GCF_021462225.1). NCBI lineage: Eukaryota > Metazoa > Chordata > Actinopteri > Cyprinodontiformes > Goodeidae > Girardinichthys > Girardinichthys multiradiatus. The sequence goes on along the minus strand of NC_061807.1, from coordinate 10,199,842 downwards.
AGGCTGCTAGATAAGAAAAAGACTGTCGAAATAATGCATTCCCATTTAAACTTAACTGGTGTCAAGTTCTCGAGTTTATAGGAGGCCTCATTCTGGAAGCTGAACAGATTTGTGTGTTATTGAACGGAACTGTTAAAATGCAAATTATATTACTGCTTCAGAAGAAAATAATTTATTCAAATTAGGATGGACACATTTAATAGACTTTGAGTTGTGAAACTTAACCTTAAAGAATGTACTATATAATATACAATAGACTCCTGCTATGTTTACTCCAAAAGGTTCTTATCTAATATCAGACATGCAACAGCAGCCCAAATCCCAGAAGTTGCTGTTGAACCACCTTTATTATATATGTGTATATTGTACATTGTAAATTTGTATATTCTGTAATGCAAAAACAGAACAAAAGAGCAAAGTGTACCGGAGTCAAATTCCTTGTTTGTATGTACGAACTTGGCAATAAAGCTTATTCTGATTCATCCAGACCCTCAGCTGAATTAAAACAATGAAATCCAATTTAACATGTAGCCCACTGATTTACTTATTTCTGTAAAAACATCAAGCCTCGAACAAAAACTGGTTCTGTTTCTGCATTCAATTTGCATTTGAGCGATTACCTCATCATTGGGCCAGGTTTCCTGCTACCAGCAATACAAACAAATATTACATTTCTCTCATTTCTTTCTATGCATTTAAATAGTAAAGGAAGAGGCTCAAAATTGTACATGAACAAAACAAAAATGGTTGCTCTTGCAAGTTTTGTAATCTTTGGATTAAACTTGAAGTCTGAGTTGACCTACAAAAAAAAAAAACACCTTATCCTTACAGGGTTGCAGTTTTTGACCATCAAATATGTGTTGTAATTATGAATATGAATATATTATTTAATATTAATATTTTAATATTTTATCAAATTATATTTCAGCCTGTTAAGGGTGGTCCTGTGAATACCAGACCAATAAGGCGGTGGCATTAGAACAAAATTGAAAGGGATGAGCCAAGCTCTAACATTATTAAATAGCAAAACTCTGCACACACATGGAATGAATTCACACAATTTCTTAAAATACAAGAATTTAATAACAAAAATAAGTCAACTCAAAGTCAAACATATTTCAATCAACAAACTCTTTACTATGCTAAAACAATCCAACTAAACTACCAAGCAGAATTAAAGAATAGGGAAGACTAATGGGCAATGTACAATATAAACAAGCTGATCAAAGATGGTTGAAAACCATCACTGAAAGACTGATGCAACATTACCATGCAATATTTATGTTTGAGAACCAAGGATTATCTTGAAGAATCGGGAAGTGGAGTTAAGTTAGTCTTGGAACTAACTTAGAAAATAATTGACATACCTTTAAACAACTATTAACAATGTGAGATCAGATAAAATATTATTTTAATAAAATAATATTTTAAAGAATTATGCTGAATAAAACCAACCTTCTGGATGACCAATTCTCAATGGTGTTTAATTAGCTGCCTTTATTTATTAAAATAATATTTAAAGAAATAAGAACCAAATCTTTCTGGAGAAATGGGCTTAATTCTGTTAGTTAGTTATCAAGTTTAGTAAAATAATGTTTAGGGAAATATTGGTTTATTATTTTGGACAGTGACGTCATGGGAAGTCCGCTGTTACCCCTTTTCCTGGCTGACCTGGAAGTAGGTTAATGCGATTTATTTAGAAAGTTGCAGAAAAGTTTGTAATGGCCTTTCATTTTGTAACCATGGCTGGGTCCCAACATATGGCTAGTCCATCACAGGGTAACATGTAGAAACAAAGGACATTTTCTCACAGCTAAGTGAAATTCAGAGTAACCAGTTAACCTAACAGTCAAGTTTTTGTTCTGATGGAGGAAGCTGGAGTAACCAGAGAGAACCAACGCATGCACAGGGAGAACATTCAATCTCCATGCAGAAATACGCCAGGCTGGGACTTGAACCCAGGACTTTCTTGCTAAAAGGCAATGGTGCTACCAACTGCACCACCATGCAATCTGCAAAGATAATCTAGTAAAGGGGAAATATTTCATTCTCATACATAAGAGGAGGCAACCTGTTTGTTGTGCACACATTGAATACTACAGGCTTTACCACAAGACAAAGTTAAAGTGTTAATCTCCATCATCCTTTGTTACACTGCTAAACTACACATTTGAGCTGCTTTCATCAGTGAAACCATTAACACATGCTACTGTAACCATGTCTGACTTCAGCAAATGGCACAGGACCACAATTTAAGTAAACAGAAGTGCTGAACATGCTGGTGAGAAAGCAGAACAGATTGTGAAAACTGGAAGTTGCAACTAATGTGGATCAGTGTAAAACATCAATAGAAGCATTCAAATTACTCCATACATCATCACACAAACGTCAACAAGCGTCATACAAATTTAACCTCTTACCTACTGATGTTACTAATTAATAAATTAAATCATTTCCTCCACAACTTAGCTATTCTATTGAAATTAGGGCCTCATTTTTTGTCAAATTTATCTACAATCTACAAAATGTTCTCCGCTTCATAAACGTTTTAGTGTCATGAAACCCAAAGTCTCATCAGTTTCAGTGAGTTTGATTCTCTTCAGTTACTGCAGAAACAATGAGATAAAACCCGTTTAAATTACATTATTGCTGATTTACCTGTGCTTCAGGAAGTGTATTGTTGCAAGTGATTTGCCAAGTGCCTGTTTAGTCTGAGTTCATCAGCACATTTACTGTCTTCATGTACATTTCTTGCTCATTAATATTTATACAGAGAAAATAACTGCAAACTTCTTTCTATACATACCTTTGAGAAGACTACTTCCAGCACACAGTGAAGACATAAATACAGGTCCTTCTCAAAATATTAGCATATTGTGATAAAGTTCATTATTTTCCATAATGTCATGATGAAAATTTAATATTCATATATTTTAGATTCATTGCACACTAACTGAAATATTTCAGGTCTTTTATTGTCTTAATACGGATGATTTTGGCATACAGCTCATGAAAACCCAAAATTCCTATCTCACAAAATTAGCATATCATTAAAAGGGTCTCTAAACGAGCTATGAACCTAATCATCTGAATCAACGAGTTAACTCTAAACACCTGCAAAAGATTCCTGAGGCCTTTAAAACTCCCAGCCTGGTTCATCATTCAAAACCCCAATCATGGGTAAGACTGCCGACCTGACTGCTGTCCAGAAGGCCACTATTGACACCCTCAAGCAAGAAGGTAAGACACAGAAATACATTTCTGAACGAATAGGCTGTTCCCAGAGTGCTGTATCAAGGCACCTCAGTGGGAAGTCTGTGGGAAGGAAAAAGTGTGGCAGAAAACGCTGCACAATGAGAAGAGGTGACCGGACCCTGAGGAAGATTGTGGAGAAGGGCCAATTCCAGACCTTGGGGGACCTGAGTGGGACCACCACTCATACATTGTGAGTCGTGAAGTCCCAGAGCTGTTAAAACTGATGTTTTTTTTTAATAAATTGACGCATAGGTCCAAATATTTTCTTTCTGTGCAAACTTAGGGTTTTCTCCAACCCCAAAATATTATAATTGCCCCAGATTTGATGGTAAATGGTTGATTGTTGGCTCTGTCCCTATGATTGACTGTGGACGTGTTCCACCGTGCCTCTCTTCCTTTGACCGCTAAAGACAGGATCTAGCTCCAACACTTTAACTCCCATTCAACAGGTTTAAATGATTGTGTGTTTGAAAGGTAGGAATTAGTCTGAGCGTACAGGATTTTCACTTGTGTTTCTACACTATTACAACGTTATGCAGAAAAGGCCAGACAAGTGTGCCACAACTGAGCAGTGCCATACAAGGGGTCACATGCAGTGAATCTGAACAGTGTATAAATACCTAAAATGCTAGATTTCAAATGAGGACATCTATCCGTCCATCTGTCCTCTACACCTGCTTGTCCGTCAGGGTCAGCAGTCTACAGGTGAGAGGCGGGAACAAACAATGGACAGTTCTCCAGTCCATCACAGGGAAACACAGAGACACACACAGGACAAGCATCCATGCACACACACTCACACCTAAGGGCAATTTAGACTACTTATAACCTAACAGTCATGTTTTTAGACTGGAGGAGGAAGCCAGAGTACTCAGAAAGAACCCAGGCTGGCACTGGGAGAATATGCAAACTCCATGCAGAAAGACCCCAGGCTGGGATTTGAACCCAGGATCGTCTTTCTGCAAGGCAACAGTTCTTTACATATAACCTCAAAGCTTAATCCTTCTGACTTTCTGTCAGAAACACAAATGGTGGCATTACCATGAGCTAGCCTGTGTACGCTGTAGATAAAAGCTCTAAAAAGGTTTTGGTAAATCTGCCAGAGGACTGTAAGGGTTGTAGGAAGAGAAATATGACCTGAGCTCAGATTGCTGTCTATGCTGAACCAATCCAAACTTCTGGATATCGGGGTCACTCTTTGAAAGGACTTCTGTTTTTGTCAGGTTTTTTTTTACTCCTGGGTGAAGATTTAGATGCAGAAGAAACCAAAGCCATCAGAGTTGGACAGCTTTGATTATGCTGTTCCCTTCGGGATATGTGTGCTGCAGCTGGAACTTCGATTGGACTTTGACAATTGTCAGTTTCTAAAGACTTTGAAGCCACTTTTTTTGGATTTTGATCACAAAGGATGTTTGTAGTGTCTGTGTTGGAATCTGAAGATCGGTTACAGAGTACAGGGAATGATTTGGTGGGACTGTGGGAGACTGTTGGCTGCACATGTTGGCCACAGGCAGGGTATTGTTGAGATCTAATGTCCTGCAGTGTGTGGATAGTCTCATATTTTTTGCCGGATGATTTCATCTAGTTGGCGGATGATTTCATCTTGTTGGCGGATGACCTGAGATGTTTAACCTCATCTTTCAGCTGCCTGTTAATCCTGCTATCAGTGATTTCAGTCCCGTCACTCACAGTTGATTGGATCAGGAGGCTTTCGCTGTTATTACTTGTTAAACTTTGGTCCAATATCTTCTTTGCTAAGGGCTTTTTTTGCCGACCTGTAAAGGTAATATAGAGGAGCTGTTAGCAACAACAAAACACTTATAGGGCCTGAACTTTAAAAGGTTTGCGTGTACAAAACTGCATACGCAAAGCTGATCTACAAACAAGGTGGTAGTAGGATTACGTGTGCAAAATCAGTGGAACTGCAGGCGCAAACCTTTTTGCGTGTCTGCCTTCATGAATAAGTAAAATATATGATAATGACCCAAACGCTCAAATTCATGGAAGGAGGATATACAAATGTCATCCCTTGTCACCCGCAATGTGATTTTCAAAGCCTGAAGCAATTTGCGGTCGCAATTTTTGCGCGTGGATTTAGCACGTTTGAAATGCAGTTGCTAACTGGGACGCAAAAATGTCTGCTGTCACTTTGGACAGAAGGAGGCATAGATAGAATGACAGATGACAGGGAGAGAGAATCTTCTGTACATGTGCCAACATGAGGCGACTGTGGCTCAGTGAGAAGAAGGGTTGTGGGTTAGATTCCAGCTTTCTCCTGCCACAAGGCGATGTATACCTGAGCACAGCACTTAACCTCATATTGCCAACCGATCTGCACATCGGTGTTTGAATTTGTGCGTGTTAGTGAGTGTGTCTGGGAGAATGTGGCTCTAATGTAAAGCGCCTTGAGCGGTCAGTATGACTGGAAAGGCGCTTTGTAAGTTCAGTCCATTTACCATAACACATTAGGGTTGTCAAAAATAAAAATATTAAAAATAGATGAGAATAGAGGATTCTATGTTTAATTATCTAATATGCACATCATGCAAAAGACCCACTGTGCTTTGATGTTGATAATTTAATTAATAGGAAAGAACTAAAGACATTATAAGGCAGATTAAATCCTTCATTTGCAAACTAGATGCTAAAATCACTTCTTAGCAGGTGAAAAATCACCATTTAAGCCAGCTTTATTGATAGTAACGTAATGTAGTTGCAGGGCAATCGGAGCCGGATCAGTTTAATTACGTGTTTAAATGTGAACATATGCCAGGGGAGGGTTTTGTTTATGCAGTAAAAAATTATTTTGTGTCACCAAAAAATCTATTTAAACAATCAAACAGGTTGTATGTCATTAAAATATTGGCAAAATAAACAAAAGGAATTAAGTAAATACATTGGAAAATAATTTATTTTTATGTACATAAATGTTCGATTTAACTTTTTTGCAGGACAGCTATGTGACGATATTTTTTAAAATTAGCAAAGCTATAACATATAGATTGCCAACTCCTACAATAATCTATTTTTATGTTGCTAATATTATGCTCAGGCTTAAATATTGTGGCTGTTTATGATAAACTTCGAACTCTTCAAGCATATACTATCAAAAAACAACAGAACCCGGTAATGCTTTGAAAAGAATTAAAAGATCAAGGAAAACAAATAAATTAACAGACATATTTGACTTTTTGTTAATATAGATTGTCCAATTTGTTGTGTGTTACATCAAGCAAGATAAGAGAAATTAAATTTGTGAGGGCAGATGACAAACCTGCTGTGAGTAGGACAACAAAAGTTAACTAACTGTAGTGGTCCAGAAAAGCAAGGGCCGAACAGAACAGAAGGAAAAAATCAGCAACTGGATAATGTATAAGGATGCAGTGGATCAATCCCTGCATATTTTTAGCAATACAGTAGAGGATCTGTTTGCTCTTCGTCTTGTTCCAGCCAGTAGCACATGCAATTTCTTCATTTAAATAGGGTGGTCTGTACCTGTTTTGCACCTGTTATCCATAGCACACGCAATCTTTGAAAATGGCAAGCAACATGCCCACTTATTGCACGTGCAATTTACTTATAGTACACACAAATTAGCTCCTGCTATTTGGGATCAGGCCCTTAATGGGTTGTCTAAGTTTAGGAGGTTGTTGATAATGCTGTTCTAGTTATAGAAATGCAATTAAAGTCAAAATAGCCCCCGCCTCAATTTAATGATTCATGTGCTTCTGCACATTCTAATATATTTTTCACTCGTCACCTAAATATAAGAAGTTTACCTTGCAAATATGATCCCTTCATTCATTTCTATCTATGTTGAAATTAAAATTTTCTGTCATTGCTTTGTCAGAGAAATGGCTAACAGAAAACATCACCAAACATCGTAATATAACCAAGATACAGTTCAAGTTCATTTTCAAAGTTTCAAGTTTCAATACCGAAAAGCCCACAACTTTTTCAGTATTTTCTGTGTGGGTGAGTGTGAGTTATACAATTTTTGTATTACATGGGGTATGATGACTTGGCAATTGAATCTAATGAAGTGCTTGAACGGCATTGCTTTGAAAGAATAAATTGCAGGAGGGTTACACCTGATAACCTATCAGCATTTAAAAACTATCCTTCATTATTATACCTTAACATAAAAAGCCTAGTTAAACATCATGATGAGTTACTCTCTCTGCTAGACAGTCTTGACCAAAGGTTCAACATTATAGGCTGTACTGAAACGTGGGTAAACGAAAGAACATATCTGGACACACTTAATCTGGATGGCTATGTTATGTATAGTAGAAATAAAACTGGTAGGCAAGGTGGAGGAGTCTCCATGTATGTCAATATGCATGACTCTGTAATAGCTTGAGACGATTTATCCATAGATGAAGGGTTTTCTGATTCTTTGTTTATTGAGCTGGACATAAAAGATGGGAAAAACATTATTGTTGGAGTAATATATCGACCTCCAGTTTCAGATCTAAATCTATTATTAATTAACCTGGCAAAACTTTTAAATAGACTTAATGTAACAAAAATAGCTTTATTCTAGAAAACTTTAACATCAACTTTGCTATAGAAAATAAAACAGCAACAGAGTTTTTGAATTGTTTATATGTTTCATCCTTCTTTCCTACAATCAATTTATACACTAGGGAGACAGAAACCAGCAAAACGTCCATTGATAATATTATTACAAATATACAGGATGCTCGTTTTGACTCTGGTGTTTACTGTCAGATATCACAGATCACTTTCTAGTTCTACTTTTTGCTAATCTCACAAGACATTTAATTGAACCACCTCAAAAGACAAAAATAAAAATATTATCTGAAAACAATTTAAGCTCCCTTAAAAAACATCTTAAAACAAAAAACATGGAATTCTGTTTATTATTGTAATACTCCAGATGATGCGAAGGAGATGTCTTGCACTGCGTGAGGCAAATGGTGGTCACACCAGATACTGACTGGTTTTCATTTTTACACTCTGTTCCTTTAGTTTTTTTATGAGAGGATGTTGACTTACCAGATGAAGAATGTACAATATTCCTCATGTAGAGCAAACATGATGAAAAGAGAAACAAGCAAACCACAACTGTTATAAAAACAGTAAAGACAGTGCTGTTGGCTTTGGGCTCCATCCAGTGAGCTGAAATGATAAAAAAAAGTGTATTAAAATAACAATATATAATGTTTTAACCAATCCTGAAAACTAACACTGATCTTTTACAGAAATCACCTTCTTCCTATTTCTATAGAACTGTGGCAACTTTATTTCTGGACCGCAGAAGATTTTCATTTTACTACTATACGACTGAATCTAAGATATCACTGAATAAAACATGACCATGGACTGATATTAGCCTCTTCCTCAGCTGCATAGCAGAAACTAAAGATATAGAAAAGCAGCAGTAATATAAAATCAGGTCATGGCTTCCTTTTTTCACAATTTCAAACATTTTTATACAAATAAAGATTTGGCAAAAAGTCACATCTAAACCTCTAATTTTCATATTTAAGACATAAAGTAATTTTTTGATTTGAAAAAGAAACTAAATAGTATTTTTCTATTGTAAGTTTTCTGTGACAGGCAGACAAAGTGAATTAACTTCATGCTGATTAATAAGCAGATTACTTGCCTTTGTTCCAGTTTGCAATTTAAATAAAATGTTTATTCTCAGCAAAACTAAACTTTTGTGTTCTGATTACTGAGTTCAAACTGCAGATCAGTACCAGTTGCTTTAAATCAGGCTTTTAGATCTTCTGAAATTAAACCTTTAGACAAAGTAATCATACAATTAAAGATCTATGGCATACCTGGAATAAGGATCTCTGCAGTCTTGCTTAGTTTAATCATCTGTTGGTGAACTCTGCAGATGACCCTGTAATGACAAATTAATCAATTAAAATCTTAATCTGGTTATTTTAGTGTAATGCTGGTTTTATGACATTCGTAGTTTATTTAAATCACTGCAAGATCAATGAAATCATATATGCAAAGTTTTTAAAACTTTTAAAAAGTTTCATATGTGACAAGGAAGCTCCCTCTAGTGGTACAGTGGATAAAATGCATTATGTTCTTACATGGGGTTTGAGGGACAGAATAAGCTGCTTCTTAAGAATGGTCCAGTGTTTTCACACTATAATAATGATATTCTAAAGAAATGTGAAAGCTTTTATTTTACCTGCTTATTGGACTCTGGAGAATGGCTGTTTGCTTCATGTTGTAGCATCCTCCGGTGGTTTTGTGTTGTTCAGGCTTTTCATTGGTGAGGCTGTTTCCCTCATAATCCGGAATCATCATCAGTGGTGGTGGCAGCCAGCATCTGGCTTCACACTCCACTTTCACTCTTCCTCTGTCTACAGAAACCACCGCAAGCTTCGGATCAGACGCTGCAACTGTGAAAAAAAGAATTGACCTCTTAAGCCAGAGGGTCTCCTCAGAAGGGGACTTAGCCTCTTTAGCAACAATAACATGCTCATAGCTGACTAACTCTGAGACTGACACACACATGTCATATGTCCAGATCTTCATCTGAGACTCCTCTACAAAAGTACCTACTTCATTCATATATCCACTGACCACAGCTCAAACACCATGCAAAAGACTCTAAACATGTTGTGTTGTCACCAGACTGGCTACAGATGCCACTCAGATGTTGTATTTACAATTTATTGTGTTTATTTCCTTCGTTACAGCAAGAGTAAGAAGTTTTGTATCTGTTTTTTGTTAGGCAGAATTTATTTTTGGGCATTTAAACCTTATTTACTTAGGTCCACAATAATTTACTCTCAAATTTTCACATCCACATCATCCTGCAGGATCTTTCTGTTAGTTGATACCAAGATTAGCAGTATAGGCATATTACAAGTTGAGAAATGCCGTATGCATTTTTTGGAAAATAGACCCTCAGGCTTAAGAGATAAAAGACCCTGTTATATCCAAGGGATCCACTTAACATGTTTATCAGTTTTCATGGGATTTCTAACTAGCAAAAATGTGCAGTCAAGTATTTATTTTCTATAACCAATAGTTTAGTGTTGCGCTGAAAAGTTTTCTCTTAACGTAAAACTCCCAGTTGATTGTTGCATAAAATGTAAAGGAATAGGACAACTATGAAAGATAGTGGTTTTAATACTTATGGAAATAATGTGTTGTTCTAAAAAGCTGTTTTTTATGTTTTTTACCCAGTACATACCTTCCAGTCACACTTGAATTCAACTTAACTGCTTTAAAATATGTTGCTTTACACTCCAGTATGAAGGAACATTTGGATTTCATGAGGTCTAAGGCTTGTGTTGACCATAAAGCAGTCATGGAAAAAAAAGTAAGTAGAACCACCTTTAGGAGCCAAAACTCTCCGTAGTTGTTTTGAGCCCCTCATGTGGAGCAAATTTGCCCAACTGTTTTCCAAAATCTCCGTTCATTGAGGTCTCTTAAGTTCCCACCACAACATTTCAATCAGATTTGGTGGTCTGGGCTTTGACTGAGCCAGGGTTAGAGTTGAGACATCTTGATTCCTTTCTTTTTCAGCCATTCAGTTTCATATTTGCTGCTGTGCTTGGGATAATTGTCCTTTCTGATGGCATAAGTTCATCCAAGCTTTAGCTGTCTGACAGATGGCCTCACAATTGACTTTATATTGCCAAAAGTGTTTGTCTGTATATTTTTACATGTACATGAACCTTGATGACATCCTATTCTTAATCTATAACTGTCAATTTGTTAATTTGTTGCCAGCGCTAGCAGCTATTCTATTCTGTAAACATCTTCCACAAGGTGGAGTGTGTTTATAGTTAGATGAGAAAACCAGAATTGCAGCCTCCGCTCTAATTCATCCAAAAAGTGTTGAAGAAGGTTGAGGTCAGGACTCTGTGCAGACCAGTCAAGTTTCTCCATACCAAACTGGAATTGGAATTCCTGAATTCATTGATTTGGTTGTGTGACCCACTACGTTTGGTAATGTAGCTTATCTTTGGTAAAGAATAGAGTTTATAGTTGACTCAAAGACTGCAAGGTGGCCAGGTCCTGTGGTTACGAAACAAGCCCACATCATTATTCTTTCATCACCATGCTTTATAACTGAAATTGGGCAATTGTGTTGATTTGTTTGGGTTTGGTTTTCTTTAAACTTGGTTGTTTGAATTATCCTCCAATATCTCCTCTTTGGTCTCATCTGTCCAAGATTCATCTTTAAAAACGTAGGTTATTTTGCCATTTACTGTTCAGAAGTGATTTTCACCTTCAGCCCTTCCAAACATGTCTGATCTTACTTTCCTGTCATGGAGATTAACCTTTAAAGGGGTGTTGAACTTTATCACAATATGCTAATATTTTGAGAAGGACCTGTACATTGTTCATAGATTCTCACTGAAGGCATCAAAACTGTGAATGAATACATATGGAATTATGTAGCAAATTAAAAATTGTAAAAAACTGTAAATATGTTACATTTTACATTCCTTAAAGTAACAGCCCTTTGTGATGAAATACAGGTCCTTCTCAAAAGGAAAAATGTGCAAAAACTGGCTACTTTTTTGAGCTCGTTGTTTGCAATGTCAATTGAGGACGATAAAAGGAACAGGAAAGCCAAGATGTTAAACTTTGTTCGTAAACCATTGTTCAAGTTAAGAATGTGTATGAATGAATTGTGTGGCGTACATAACTGAGAAACTTTGTCTTGTAGCTCTCAGAAACAAGATACAGCACCAAGCATCAGCCATGTGCCCACAAGTCCAAAATCAGTGTTGTGGAAAGTACATCCCTCTATTTGGTGCTTAATGATATAGCCGTTTTGTAAGAGAGTCTTAAAAGTGAATGCTGAGGTAGAAAGAAATGAGTAAGGGCAAGCATTCAAATGACTGTGCCCATTAGCCAACCAGATGGTGTTCTAAGGATCAGGGACTGAGTAAAGTGTTTGAGTGCTTTGGGAATCCTCAGGGAGCCTTGTTTCTTGACTTTACATACCATTGTAGAGCAAAACACAACAGCCAACTGTGAGGGCCAAGGCAAAGGGATTCATAAAAGACTTTTTGAGGGATGAGAAAGGGCTTACTGCTCAGATTTTCCTTCTCATTTTTTAAAATACTTGCAGAAAAGGGCAATGGATTTCATCACAGCTCAACGTCTGGGTGAGGGGACAAAGGAGGGTCTCAGGTGTGTTAGGGACTTTGAAGGTGTTACATGTGCAGCCAATGAGTTTGTGAAGTTGGCTGATTGAAAGTTACAAAAGCAGAAGGAGTTTGAGCTGGTGTGTAGACTGCCCTTCCTGAGAGAAGAGTCCAAAAAAAATAAAAGAATGCCAGGAGAGCTTGCAGATGATGAGCAGCTGATACTGACTTCAACGTCAAAGTTTACAATGTCATTGTGGAGACAGAGACATACAGTATCCAAACAAGGTTTTCTGCAAATGTAAAACTTTGCTCAGGTTTTACTAGTCTAAACACTCAAAACCTTGCTCATGTGAGGGATAATAGACTTCCCAGCTCAGCTCTGGAAGAAATAAGAAAATGTCAGATTAGTTTCACCATAGAGCTACAGCTGACACACTATGTAGTGAACTCTACAACCTTGCCTGTCAGTAAGACACACTAAAGAAGTCCCCTCTGGAAGGTTACACTGTCAGGACAGTTAGTGGAATGCCGAAAGGAAGCGAGGAGGATCCTTCCATGGAACAGCAGGATGTTGATATAGAGAGCAAAATGTCTTCCTCCTGTAAAACATCTGTCACTTGTTTTCACCTCATCCTCTCTCAGTACAATCGGCTAACTGATGCCTACCATGTAAGTGGGCTGGCCTACAAGTTGCTGTTAACACTGTCCATCACTCAGGTAGCCTGTGAGAGAAGTTTCTAACTTTGACCCAAAAGAAACATTCTCAGGGGGATTTCCAGCAGGAGTCCTGCAGCCAAGCAGACAGAAATTGAGAAACTGGGATTTCCACAGCTCCAGCAGGCCAATCAGCAGTCTGTAAACACAAGTTATAAAATAAAAAAGAAAACATGCCCATACAACTAGTGATGGCGAGATGAAGCCTCTTGAAGCACTGAGGCTTCCCATCCAATTATTTGACTTGTGAGCCATGGCAATAAGATTGCTCTACTGTGCCATCAAGTGGACAATAAATGTCAACTAGGCAGAGTGATTATAATAACATGTATTTCTTGTGTGAGGCTTGGAATTGACTAAATAAATGAATAGTGTTTGGGCTGCCAATAAATTCTGAATATGGTTTCAATATGAACTCTTTATGATACAATGGCTAGATCAAAATGAAAAATAGAAACAAATATGGGAGAGGGTTGTGAAGTGAATTTGCTCATGTTACTTATACTTATAATGCTTAAATTAGCAATCTTTGGGTAAAGGTTTCTTGAGGTAAAAGTTTTTTTTTCCCATATGACTTATAAAACTATATTCTTTAACTGGAAATTGATCCCAGACAACAGAGGTGAGAGTGCTGAATCTTAACCACTAGACTACCAAGGAACACCAGTTCAGAGTGATTTTATGTGATTTAGAAAATATCCAGGCACATTCACATCGCACAGATGAAGCTGGTGAGCGATATAAGCAACACCAATTTCATACAAGGTGTGATGAACATTTTTCTATCCGTTCCAATACTCCCCTCTTTCTTGCTGATTCAAAAGCAAAAAAAGACACTCAATTAGATTTCTAACGCAATCTAATTGAATGTCAAGACAACTAAATGTGATGGGGAATCAGCAGCTTTATGCTGTCCCTAGTTGGAATAATGCACAAACCGGTAAACCAGTTCCTGAATCAGTCACGTGGTACGGCCCGCTCTTGGGGCCTCAAATGTGACCACATATGTCATCGACAGAAGCCTTGATATGCACTTCACAAAAAATCTGCTTGGATTACTCGATACACGCTTGGACACAACGCTACATACAACCACCGGCCGTAACGGGTGCCGCGTAAAATCTGGATTGTAAAGATATGAAAAGAAAAGGAGGCAGAAGAAAGCAGAATATCTAAGGAGCTGGAAGCTCCTCAAAGAGCACTAGCAAAGTGTTGGCATCCTGAACTGACCCAGGGCTAAAAGAAGCAGGAAAGAGAGCTTGTGATAACAATCATAATCTACTAGAGGGCGCTCTATGAGAAATGGAAATATTGTAAAAGGATGAGTGTTCATCATGGCTGGTAGTTGATTTGATGTTTGTATTACAGATAATCACATTGTGCCAGAAATGTGTGCAAATGACTTCAAATGAAGGCACAACATAGAGATGACTGAGCGCTTTACACAGTTCTTATTTCATCAGTTGTTTAAAAAGGCGTCAATTTAATCACAATTATATAGCTTCCTCCTATATGTATTTTCAAATAATTGTGCCTCATTTTAGTATTTAATCTAGTTTAGAAGTAATAGTAGAAAAAGTTATTTTATGTGCTGTTTTCAGAATGTTTTTAACACCTTCCTGGTTTTTCTGCTCTATTGTCCATTTTCATTCACATTAAATGTAAATGTTTGGGGGAAACTTGAGATGCTAATAACATTTTAAGCAAAAAAATTAAAAACACAAAATAAAATTCTAGTAACAGCAAAATGCCAACATAAGTTTATAATATGATCGCCATTTGTTACTTTATGTCCTCTGTCACATTTAACAAACATTTCAAGACGATGCTTATAAAAATGTAAGACAGTTGTATAATTATTTTATTGCTTTAATATCAACTCTAATATACAAAAAGCACTCAGGCCAGGCCAATTTGTTTCATTGCTTAAGGTTTTCATTTTGCAAAGCTTAAGAAGAAAAGAGTTGTGCTTTGAAGATAACTTAGCTTCAAGTCGTTACATTTGGAATGAATGTTGGAACGCTGAAATTAACGTTCAGAGCAGTCAGAAGGTCTAGATCCAGACATCTTTATTGAATCTACTTTTTTGAAGACAAACAATTGTTTAGTTCTGGCCATATATAGCAGTGCTCCTATATAACTACAACAGGACAAAAACACAAAGCAAAGCATATTGTTAAAAAAAGCTTGGCTTTATATAAACTGAAGCTAGCTCCTATCAGTTGTGGATGCTGGTAATTCATGAAGCAGTGCAATCTCCTCCATACTTTATCCATTTTTTCCAACATGCTCTACATGTGCAGCAGATGGAAGATGCAGATCGAGCAAAGAACATGCAGATGCAACTACATCTCAAGATATCAGCCAAGACGTTCAGGCTTGAGCACGGATTAGTCTTCCAAAGGGACAATAATCCAGTACATACCACAAAATTAGTTACAAAGTGGCTTCAGGACAAAAAAGTTGAAGTGGCCTCAGTTGTACTAGTTTTGTCAGGAGCAATGGGCATTTAGTAAAAAGAAATAAATTGGGTAATTCTAACACTTTTTTAAACTGGGAAAAAAATCAAGCGTGAAATAATTGTTCTTCACAACATAACGAGTGCCACAATTACTGACATTTCTATAGAGTCAAACAAAATATATTTTATTTACTTGATTTCTTTGTATTATTAGTGTTGACAGAATAAATCCTAAGGCCTCTTTCCATACACCGGAGGAATTTGTTTTCTCTCCCAGGGGAGCAAGATAAAACAGGATGCCTTTCTTTTATTGCAGCTTTTACAGCTTCTTCTTGACGTGTCTTCTGGACAGAACATATTTCTTGTGAGGTTTCTGATGTTCAGTGGATTGCCTGGGAACTGCTCACAGAGGCCTCTTATAACTTGTAATCTCTACATTTTGAATAAAATGTATTTACCTTTAGCTAACCTTTACTAATTTAATGTCAATTATATTTTCTATTTTTATAACTTCATTAATCTGGTTTTATGATAACTCATATTTAAAATAGCAAAGCTACAAAAACAACACCTCACCTGCAGGTATCACAAAAGATTTAGCTTAGGATTGGTCACAATAAACATGAAGCAAACTTATCATTGACTTCCAGGGAAATGCTGCTCTTTTCTCTGCCTTGCCTTCATAAAATTGTGTTTTTTTTGTAGAATGAGTGCGTTTTCTATCATCAGATCAGATCGTGAAGATATAAACATCTCTATAATGTAAGCAGGAGATCTTTGTGTGAGAGTCAAACCAAAGGTCAGACACGTTTCAAGTAGGAGTCGTCCAAGTCCTCATGACCTGTACATATCCATCCATTTCTATTATTACTTATTACTGACTTTATTACATTGTTGTAATGCACTTTTTAGCATTTTCAAGACAGAAGCCTTTAATTGTCCCCACATGGTACAAACGTAAACCTGAAAAGTTACAAATGTATGTAAACATATTAGAGAGGAAAAAAAATTATCATGTTTCTACGTAATATTACAATTTTTTGTCACACAGTAAGATACACTTAAAGATTCAGACATCAGCTTTGCTTCTGCTCCCAAGTATTTGGGCTTTTTCTTCCTCATTTGATTCTCTCTGACCACGGTGACTCACCTATGTGCCAACAAAGAAAAGCTGTGAAATAGGCTCTGAAATCATTTTAGTGAAGCTGAAAGTGTGACTTACAGATCTTGGATGATGGAGTAGATATTGTCCAGAAACAAAACAAAACCGATGAATGGCGGACCGAACAATAATAAGCGCCAGCCAAGAGGCTCTGTGAACAAGTCAGGAAAAAAATAAATAAAACATACAAGGAATTTACTTTATTATGAAGAGATGCTAAAACCGGAGTAATGTTCTCTCGTTTACTTGTACCAGTTAAAAATCGCGCTGCATCATTTTCAATCAGCTGTAAACGTGAGAGGGAGGCGTGGTTCACTCCAATCAAAATAGTTACAATAATTAAGGTGCGAGGTGATGAAGGCATGAATTACTGTCTCTAGGTGGCGTTTAGACAGGAGGGGCGTTATTTTTGACACCACCTAAACTGAAAGAACGAGGACTTAACCACAGCGTTAACATGTGACTCACAAGTAAAACGTTTCAGGCTAGCGTCTATTTTTACTTTTATTTGATTTATTGTCTGAATATCAGTGCAGCTTTGGTATTTTTGTTGTCCCTGATAAATAAATTATCGTCACTGGGAAAATAGCAGATCTCTGCTCACTGTATTAATCAAAAAACATTGATGTTGTTTTTCTTTATCTCCTCATGATCTTTTTCTCAACTACTTTGTGTTTGACAAAATCTGGGACATCTGCAGAGGCTCTTTGCAAACCCTAAGCTGGTACACAGGATGCAATTTACATCAGGCAGGCTTTGCAGTCGAGCGGACAGCAGAGCGTAAAAGGAGTGAAACATTGGTCATTGTCTTCATGATTTATTGTTTAATTTTTTCTTCATACAAAGCTTCTAGCAATGTTATAATATAGGATTAATACCTATATCATGCTGAAAATGACAGATTTTGAGTGATGTGCCTGTTTTACCTGGGGTGGGGTTTTACATGAATTACCTCAAATTCCATGCATGTCAAGAAATACATTTTTTTCCAAATACAAACGGATAGAAATTGACTGTTTAAAGAAATGGCATTTGTATTTAGAGGTTCCTACTTCTAATTGCACTAGACTAGATTTTAGCATTTTATTATGTGATTGTATCTAAAAGGTTTTTCAGTTACTATTTTTTCCTAAAGATTTTAGAATTATTGTTAATATTATTATTATTATTATATTATTGTTTGCGGGGGGGGGGGGGGGGGTTGTTTGGGGGGTTTGGGGGCTGCACGGTGGCACAGTTGGTAGCACTGTGGGTTCTCACCAGGTACTCCGGCTTCCTCCCACAGTCCAAAGACATGCCTGTTAGGTTAATTGGTAACTCTAAATTGCCCTTAGGTGTATGAATGAGTGTGTGCATGGTTGTTTATGTGTTGCCCTGCGATGGACTGGCGACCTGTCCAGGGTGTACCCTGCCTCTCGCCCATAGACTGCTGGAGATAGGCACCAGCTCCCCCGCGACCCACTATGGAATAAGCGGTAGAAAATGACTGATGACTGTTTTGTCTGGGTTTTTTTTTGGGGGGAGGGTTACCTGCAGTCACCCATTACTTAACATGTTCAAGTGTTACAAAGAGCTTTTAGTTGAGATTGAAGGGCTAAACACACTGGTGGTGTAAAACCTGTCAAAAATATGTTTCTAATAGTTCGGTTACAGCAAGAAACTATTGATGGTTTAGCACTGAATTTACCCCTGAGGTACATCATTTATTACATTTATGAAATAGTAATTATTATTAATGATATTATTATTATTATTAATCATATATTATTATTGCATTAAAACAGGAAAAATTGGAATGTACCAATTCCAGAAATTATCCTCTTCAAAAGTATGAGCGCACCCATGGTTGCAAGAGCGTAAAGTAGCACAAGGATGATGAGCTGAAGGAATATGGAGGGATCTGCTGAAACACAAACCAGGAAGTTATTTATAAATCATTGGGTTTCTTTATGTGCAGTGCAAAGGCCTGGACACAGCCCCACACCAATAGTTTGGTATTGGTAATGGAAAAAAAAAACATTTTAATGTCCCTATATCATATGTAGAACCTGAAAATTGTGAGTCTCAAAAGTATGAAACAAAAAGTTAAACAAATATTTACATACACTCTAAAGATACATAATATTTTTTTGACTTTGTCATATTAAATCAACTTGAACTTCTTGTTAGGATGTTTAGTATTACTTCTATTTACAAAATGCTAGAAGGACTTTATTTTTTATAGCTTTTTGTTTAATTAATATTCATGACTCTGTATTTTTCCTAGAAGGCTGGGATTATAATGTATCAGGATGTCATAATGTGGGTTTCTGTTGGACCAATATGCGGGGAAGAACTCCTGAAGCTCGAAGTTTGCAGGTAAGACGACTCTTTACTGTTCATGGATGGATACACACAGGGTACCAGGCGAGCCACAAAACACAAACAACACATAAGGAACCAGCGGGGAACAAAGGAAAACAAACGGGCTTAAATACAAAACTGGACAGCAGGGGGAACCAATGACACACATGACCAGACAATCAGAGGAAAACACAGAACAGGTGTGGGCTTAGGGTGCAGGGAGACAGAAAACAAAGGACTAGACCAGGTAAAATAACAAAACACAAACTCAAGAACTGAAAACACAAGCAGGTATGACACAGGATGTATGTAAAATTGATCAAAGACCACATAAACTGTTTTTATCTGTTGTGTGTTAAGCTATAAAGATTTTTCTTCACTTTTTTTAAAGATTTATAATTTGATTTTTCTGATTTTAGAAAATGTTACATTTAAAATAACAAATGGAGAAAAATACCACCTTACCTGCAGGCATCACAAAAAGTTTAGTTCAGGGTTGAAGCTGAGTAAGAATCAAGCTTCCTTTTTGTTGAGTTTCAGGCAAATGTTCTTCTTTCCCCAACCCTGCAGTCAAATTGTGGTAGAATGGATGAACTCCATTGGCCTAGTTCCAGCTAGTGATTTTACCACTTACCTGTGTTCAAGGAACTAAAGGAGGAGGTGTGGCCTAACTTCCTGTATTTGGAGGTTTCAGGGAAGTGATGTCACATGAGGTACCAGGTGAGGAGGGGAGAAGAAACTGTTAAAGTGTTAAGTTAACTTTGGGGTTTTGTTTGTTAGTTTTGATGTGTTAGAGTTAGGATATAATTGTTAAACCGTAAACACAGGGTTGTTGCTAGATAGAAGTAGCTTCAGTGATTTGACATTATTTCTCATGTTGGAATATACCTGCAAGATGGAAGATTCCATTTCAGTTAATTGTGTTTGGAAGGGCATGAAGGTATTTAAGCAGATCAGGAAAGAAGTTAAGGAGGGAGGACCAGGTCAGTGTAGCTGTGTGCATGTGATGTTAATTGTGGTTGGTTTGAGTATAGTTATGTTTATTTTGTCACTTTCAAGTTTAAATAATTTTTGTACATATTTGTGGTTGTTCTTTTTGTAAATAAACCACCTGCTACACTGGAGAACATCAGTCCGCTGCCCTTCTTCAGCCACTTTGGCCACAATATACCACATTTGGTGGCAGTGATGGGATTCCAGGCCAAGTAAGAGGGAGTGGATAAGATGTCTACCCGACCAAAGAGGGGCCGGTTCCAGAATGTGACATAGAAAAATCGCATGATGCCGGTGACCAACAAGGGGCATTAAGTGGTTATGATGATGGACAAGGGAATGTGGCTGAACTGACAAGAGTTTTGTAATCTTTAATGCAACAAGTGGAACCTGATGCTAAACTGGAGCAGGAGTACAAACGCCAGGAGGACAGATGGAGGCACATCCGACATCAGTTTGCTCAACTTCAACAGCCGGTGCAGCAGGGGACCCATCAGCAGTCATTGGAGGTTCCAGTATCTACATCAGCAGGGAGGGGACCTGATTCTGAACCATCTCACAGTCCACAAGATCCAGACAGGCTTGATTCTGATCCGGTTCTTCGATCTAGTGGAGCACAGTATTCATCTCTGGTGAGAAATCCAGGCTGGAAAGGGCCAAAAATGCATCCCTACAATGAAGGTGAGGACATTGAACATTATCTAATTACCTTTGAAAGAATTGCTCATGCCTGTCAATGGCCTCAGGATGAGTGGGCTCTTCATCTAGCCCCACTGCTAACTGGCAGAGCTCGTTCTGCATATGTAGCCATGGATATGGATGATACTATGAACTATGCAAAAGTGAAATGTGCTGTCTTGCAGAAGTTTGAAACAAGTGTGGACTTTTATCGGATGAGGTTCCGTTCCAGTACTTTTGGAGAGGAGGAAACCCCAAGAGAACTGCACGTCCGCCTCAAGGAGTTATACCTCAAATGGATGAATCCTGAAACAAAGACAAAGGAACAAATTGGAGATGCCATTGTCCTGGAACAGTTTTTGAAGGTTCTGACTCCGGATCTTCGGACATGGGTTAAGGAGCGCAACCTGAAGACATCCAATGAAGCAGCAGAACTGGCCGAAGCTTTCTTAGCAGCTCCTCGACCGTTAAAAGATTTCATTCAAGTTAAGGCCCCATCTTATATGCCATCAACCATGTCATGTTCTGACACTGACTCTAAAGTTAAGTACTCAAGACAAAGCTGGTCTAATACTGATCCTGCCAGATCTGGGGCAAGACATAAAGCCAGTAAATCATGTCATTTGTGTGGTCAAGTAGGTCATCTTAAAGCGCAGTGTACAAAGAGGTCGATTAATAAAAACTATGTGTTTGGAGACACAAACTCGAGTCAGGCAGGATGATAAAAATGTATTTGACAGTCTGCCACATGAACCTTCATTTGGAGTGCTTATTGAAGATAAACCCTGTGTAGCTCTATTAGATTCAGGAAGTAATCGTTCTCTGGTTAGACAAGATAGTCTTCCTAAGGATGTAATTTATTCTAGAACAACTGTTGATATTTGCTGTATTCATGGGGACAAAGTATCTTACCCCATTGCTGAGGTTGCAATTGAAGTGGGAGATCAGGTTTATACGCTTTCAGTAGGAGTACTTCAAACATTTCCGTATCAAGTGGGTTTGGGCCGAGATATTCCTATACTGGCAGAGCTAATAACTAAGCATTCCGGTCAGGCTAAAGATGATGAGAGTTTACTGGCGGTCACAAGGTCAAAAGCTAAGGAGGAACTGGCTAATGCTTTGAGCTGGGATGAATTGCCTTTTAGAGATGCGGATGTTCCTATAGATGACTCTAGCACTTCTGTTAAAACAAAAAAGATTCAGAGACAGAGAAGATATGGAAAGGTGAGAGGAACAAAAATGGCTGAGCACACATTAGATCCATTAAAGGCTGAGGCTCTTCCTAATTCCAGTGAGGTTGCTAAGCTACAGAAAGAAGATCCTACACTTGAACCATTGTTTTCTAAGAGTGTTCCTGAGTCAACTCAAGTGGAAGGAAGAAGGGAAGTGTTTCTGGTTAAGGGGGATTTGTTGTATCGCCGCAGCCAGATTGGTGATCAGTTGGTGATCCCACAGAGTTTAAGATCTACAGTCCTGAAAATGAGTCATTCTATTCCCTGGGCAGGACATTTGGGGCAATCTAAAACATTTTCTAGAAATAAACTGGGAAATAAAACTGAATTGAATTGAAAAAAACTATTAAGCTCAGGGGTGAGAACCACCACCTTTTTACTGGAGCTAAAAACTCAGCCACCGTGGCTTGGAGGTACAATAACAGCATTCTTTGCAGTCAGTTTCTGCCCAGTTTCAAAAACTCCTATCTTTCTAACTTCCATAAATATCCATCCAGTGATTAACATACTTCTTTTGGTTTTCCCTCTTTCCTTTTGCTTGTTTAGGACAATTCTGGAGAAGATGTGCCAACAAGGGAAGGTCACCCCCTTGCAGGCCAAACAAAAGTGGGACAATATGAAAAAGAAATACAATGTTTGTTTGTTCAGAACTTCTCATGTCACACACAAATAAAAAATATTTCTAAAAGTCTTATTGGTTTCTCTGTTTAGTCAACTCTTTCTTTTTCTTCCTTCTAACTTTAGGATTGTAAGTATCCAGGGTCAGGAGCGGGAGTCAGTGAAAAGCCCACTGCTGCTACTTGGCCCTGGTTTGTCTATATGGATGAGGTGTTGGGACAGACATCTTCCACAACACCTCCTGTCCTAATTACCTCCATCCCTGAGGACACTCCAGGGCCAAGCGGAGCGGTGGGCAACCAGACGGAGAAGGAAGACAGTGAGCCAGCAGGAAAGGCTCAGAAAAGAAAGATGGACAGAGATGATGGAGTTGATCAGGGAGGACATGAGGGCACAGAGAATGGACAAATTGTTTTCCATCTTAGAAAGAATGGTACTGAAATAAAGTGCTATATAAGAAATAATAAGTTTTGTTCAGATAGTTTCTTAAAGTTTTAAGCTGTTCTAATACATTTCTAAATTGTTTTTGTCACCAATGTATTTTATTTCCATTTGACCTAACAATACGTCAACTTCATTTAAATTTCTAAACACAGTTTATTTTCAAAATTACAAATAGCATTTAAACAGAATGTGGAAAAAAACAACATTCAAACAGATCAAGATTACAAGACAAAAGGCATAAAATAAAACTATGTACAAGTATTTACAACGACGACAGCAGGATCAACCTGAGTGACCAGTTCCTGGAAAAACCTCTTCAACAGAACAAAGAGGCAGATGTCTTTCTGAACAGAAAGTCTGGCGGTGTGGCTAAATCTCTCGCAAGGTCAGAGACTTGGATGGATGCTGCAACTGAGACCTTTGGTTTGTCTTTCTGGATGATGAGCGAAGCATCACACAGGTGGTCTGCAGATGTTTCTAATGCCTCTTTCATCCATCAGGTTTAAAGGGCTGGCTGGACCACATCACTAATCAGAAATATGCACAATTAGAAGATGGTGCTCACAATATATGACAATTAGTTATACCCCTCAAACATTAATCACATCTATAATATTATACCTGCCTGCATACAGTAGTCATGTTCTGGTGGTGTGTATATATATATATATATATATATATATATATATATATATGTATATATATATATACACACTGCTGAAAAAATAAAGGGAACACTAAAACAACACAATATAACTCCAAGTAAATCAAACTTCTGTGAAATCAAACTGTCCACTTAGGAAGCAACACTGATTGACAAACAATTTC
Source organism: Girardinichthys multiradiatus (assembly GCF_021462225.1). Classification (NCBI taxonomy): domain Eukaryota; kingdom Metazoa; phylum Chordata; class Actinopteri; order Cyprinodontiformes; family Goodeidae; genus Girardinichthys; species Girardinichthys multiradiatus. The sequence continues at coordinate 10,176,004 of NC_061807.1, read as the reverse complement.
ACATCCTGTTGTTCAAATGAAATAGACAACAGGGGGAAATCTTTGGTGATTAGCAAGACACAATCAATAAAGGAGTGGTTCTGCAGGTGGGGACCACAGACCACTTCTCAGTACCTTTGCTTTCTGGCTGATGTTTTTGTCACTTTTGAATGTTGGTGGTGCTTTCACACTCGTGGTAGCATGAGACGGACTCTACAACCCACACAAGTGGCTCAGGTAGTGCAGCTCATCCAGGATGGCACATCAATGTGAGCTGTGGCAAGAAGGTTTGCTGTGTCTGTCAGCGTAGTGTCCAGAGCCTGGAGGCGCTACCAGGAGACAGGCCAGTACACCAGGAGACGTGGAGGAGGCTGTAGGAGGGCAACAACCCAGCAGTAGGACCGCTACCTCCGCCTTTGTGCAAGGAGGAACAGGAGGAGCACTGCCAGAGCCCTGCAAAATGACCTCCAGCAGGCCACAAATGTGCATGTGTCTGCACAAACGGTTAGAAACCGACTCCATGAGGATGTTATGAGGGCCTGACGTCCACAAATGGGGGTTGTGCTCACAGCCCAACACCGTGCAGGACGCTTGGCATTTGCCAGAGAACACCAGGATTGGCAAATTCGCCACTGACACCCTGTGGTCTTCACAGATGAAAGCAGGTTCACACTGAGCACATGTGACAGATGTGACAGAGTCTGGAGAAACCGTGGAGAGAGATCTGCTGCCTGCAACATCCTTCAGCATGACTGGTTTGGCAGTGGGTCAGTAATGGTGTGGGGTGGCATTTCTTTGGAGGGCAGCATGGCCTTCCATGTGCTTGCCAGAGGTAGCCTGACTGCCATTAGGTACCGAGATGAGATCCTCAGACCCCTTGTGAGACCATATGCTGGTGCGGTTGGCCCTGGGTTCCTCCTAATGCAGGACAATGTTAGACCTCATGTGGCTGGAGTTTGTCAGCAGTTCCTGCAAGATGAAGACAGTGAAGCTATGGACTGGCCCGCCCGTTCCCCAGACCTGAATCCGATTGAGCACATCTGGGACATCATGTCTCGCTCCATCCACCAACGTCATGTTGCACCACAGACTGTCCAGGAGTTGGTGGATGCTTTAGTCCAGGTCTCGGAGGAGATCCCTCAGGAGACCATCTGCCGTCTCATCAGGATCATGCCCAGGCATTGTAGGGAGGTCATACAGACACGTGGAGGCCACACACAATACTGAGCCTCATTTTGACTTGTTTTAAGGACATTACATCAAAGTTGGATCAGCCTGTAGTGTGTTTTTCCACTTTGATTTTGTGTGTGACTCCAAATCCAGGCCTCCATTGGTTAATAAATTTGATTTCCATTGATGATTTTTGTCTGATTTTGTTGTCAGCACATTCAACTTTGTACAGAACAAAGTATTCAATGAGAATATTTCATTCTTTCAGATCTAGGATGTGTTATTTGAGTGTTCCCTTTATTTTTTTGAGCTGTGTATAAATATATACATATATATATATATAGAGAGAGGAAAATAAGTATTTGAACACCCTGCAACTTTGCAAATTGTCCCACTTAGAAATCATGGAGGGGTCTGAAATTGTCATCTTAGGTGCACGTCCACGGTGAGAGAAATAATAAAAAAAGAAAATCCGGACATCACAATAATTATTTTTAATAATAATTTATTTGTGTGTTACTGCTGCTAATAACTATTTGAACACCTCTGAAAATCAATGTTAATATTTGGCACCGTAGCCTTTGCAATTACAGAGGTCAAACGTTCCCTGTAGTTTTTCACCAGGTTTGCACAAACTGCAGCCGGGATTTTGGCCCATTCCTCCACACAGATCTTCTCCAGATCAACCAGGTTTCCGGGCTGTCGCTGAGAGAAACTGAGTTTGAGCTCCCTCCAAAGATTGTCTAAAGGGTGTGGGTCTGGAGACTGGCTAGGCAACTCCAGAACCTTGATATGCTTCTTACGGGGCCACTCTTTGGTCATCCTGGTTGTGTGCTTCGGGTCATTGTCAAGTTGGAAGACCCAGCCATGACCCATCTTCAATGCTCAAACTGAGGGAAGGAGGTTGTTCCCCAAAATCTCGCAATACATGGCCCCGGTCATCCTCTCCTTAATACAGTGCAGTCATCCTGTCCCATGTGCAGAAAAACACCCCCAAAGCATGATGCTTCCACCCCCATGCTTCACAGTAGGGATGGTGTTTTTGGGATGGTCCTCATCATTCTTCGTCCTCCAAACACGGCGAGTAGAATTAAGACCAAAAAGTTCTATTTTGGTCTCATCTGACCACAGAACCTTCTCCCGTGACTCCTCTGGATCATCCAAATGGTCATCAGGAAACTTAAGACGGGTCTGGACGTGTGCCGATTTAAGCAGGGGAACTTTTGTGCCATGCATGACTTTAAACTATGACGTCTTAGTGTATTACCCACAGTAACCTTGGAAACAGTGGTGCCAGCTCTCTTCAAATCATTGAGCAGCTCCTCCCATGTATTTCTGGGCTGATTCCTCACCTTTCGTAGGATCATTGATACGCCACAAGGTGAGATCTTGCATGGAGCCCCAGTCCGAGGGAGATTGACAATCATGTTCAGCTTCTTCCATTTTCTAATAATTACTCCAACAGTTGATCTTTTTTCTCCAAGCTGCTTGGTAATTGCTCCGTAGCCTTTTCCAGCCTTGTGGAGGTCTACAATTTTGTCTCTGGTGTCTTTGGACAGCTCTTTGGTCTTAGCCATTTTAGTAGTTAGAGTCTTACTGATTGTGTGGGATGGACAGGTGTCTTTATGCAGCTAATGACCTCAAACAGGTGCTTCTAATTTAGAATAATAAGTGGAGTGGAGGTGGACTTTTTTGAGGCGGACTAACAGGTCTTTGAGGGCCAGAATTGTTGCTGATTGGCAGGTGTTCAAATACTTATTTGCAGCAGTAACACAAAAATAAATTATTTAAAAAATCGTTGTTTTTTTTTAATTATTTCTCTCACAGTGGAATGGCAAATGCCAAGCGTCCTGCACGGTGTTGGGCTGTGAGCACAACCCCCATTTGTGGACGTCGGGCCCTCATACCATCCTCATGGAGTCGGTTTCTAACCGTTTGTGCACAGACAAGCACATTTGTGGCCTGCTGGAGGTCATTTTGCAGGGCTCTTAGCAGTGCTCCTCCTGTTCCTCCTTGCACAAAGGCGGAGGTAGCGGTCCTGCTGCTTGGTTGTTGCCCTCCTACGGCCTCCTCCATGTCTCCTGGTGTACTGGCCTGCCTCCTGGTAGCGCCTCCAGGCTCTGGACACTACGCTGACAGACACAGCAAACCTTCTTGCCACAGCTCGCATTGATGTGTCATCCTGGATGAGCTGCACTACCTGAGCCACTTGTGTGGGTTGTAGAGTCCGTCTCATGCTACCACGAGTGTGAAAGCACCACCAACATTCAAAAGTGACAAAAACATCAGCCAGAAAGCAAAGGTACTGAGAAGTGGTCTGTGGTCCCCATCTGCAGAACCACTCCTTTATTGAGTGTGTCTTGCTAATCACCAAAGATTTCCCCCTGTTGTCTATTTCATTTGAACAACATCATGTGAAACTGATTGTCAATCAGTGTTGCTTCCGAAGTGGACAGTTTGATTTCACAGAAGTTTGATTTACTTGGAGTTATATTGTGTTGTTTAAGTGTTCCCTTTATTTTTTTCAGCAGTATATATATATATATATATATATATATATATATATATATCTATATATATATGTATACACACACCACAAGTATAATATTATAGATGTGATTAATGTTTGAGGGGTATAACTAATTGTCATATTTTGTGAGCACCATCTTCTAATTCTGCATATTTCTGATTAGTGATGTGGTCCAGCCAGCCCTTTAAACTTGATGGATGAAAGAGGCATCACAAACATCTGCAGACCACCTGTGTGATGCTTCGCTCATCATCCAGAAAGACAAACCAAAGGTCTCAGTTGCAGCATCCATCCAAGTCTCTGACCCTTGCAAGAGATTTAGCCACACCGCCAGACTTTCTGTTCAGAAAGACATCTGCCTCTTTGTTCTGTTGAAGAGGTTTTTCCAGGAACCGGTCACTCAGGTTGATCCTTTTGTCGCTGTTGTAAATATTTGTACATAGTTTTATTTTATGCCTTTTGTCTTGTAATCTTGATCAGTTTGAATGTTGTTTTTTTCCACATTCTGTTTAAAATCCTATTTGTAATTTTCAAAATAAACTTTGTGTTTAGAAATTTAAATGAAGTTGACGTATTGTTAGGTGGAAATAAAATACATTGGTGACAAAAACAATATTTAAATTTATTAGAACAGCTTAAAACTTTAAGAAACTATCTGAACAAAATATTTATTTATTTCTTATATAGCACCTTATTTCAGTACCATTCTTTCTAAGATGGAAAACAGTCTGTCCATTCTCTGTGCCCTCATGTCCTCCCTGATCAACTCCATCATCTCTGTCCCTCTTTCTTTTCTGACTCCTTCCTGCTGGCTCACTGTCTTCCTTCTCCATCTGGTTGCCCACCGCTTCCGCTTGGCCCTGGAGTGTTGTTTGAAGATAGGATGTTGTTTTACTGTCAAAACCTGTCCACTGTGTTTTCTCAAATTTCACAGACGCTGAAGGCTGCATTACCAGAAACAGCCACTTCCACCGTCCAGTCCTTTATTCCTGGCAACTGGATTCTGGTCAGAGAATTTAGGAGAAAACACAGGAAGTCCAGGGCTGGAATGGCCCATATCAGATCCTACTAGACATCCAGGAAAGCTGCAGGAAAGCTCTAGCTCCTCCAGCTTCATCTGGCTTCCAGGACAAGTCATCTTCTAACTGGATCATCCACGGCCTGAAAGGTTTGAGGACAGCGGACCACCACAAGACAAAGAACTGTAAGCTGAGCAATGGCGAGTGATTGAACAGGTGGTTGAAGAACACTGTTCTTACAAGGACACAATAATCCCTTGGGCAGTGCCACGTTATTTCAGAATCTACTTAAGGCCATCGCATTGCCTGAAAGTTAGAAATCATAAGGTCATTTGCCTCACTGCACACACACCACAGTGAGAGACACATAGAAAACATAAAGGGAAGACCTCTACACATTTGCACATTACCTTTCTCTGGATGATGGACTGGTGACGTCTGCAACAGAGAGACAGTCAAATATGCGCCATGATGCTTATTCTCCTTAATTTCTTAATATTTGGTGGCTACTAGGGGCTCCTTTGCCTGGAGAGCAAGGGTCAGCCAAATTCTTTCCTCCCACTTTGACAGCGAGACTGACTCTCAGGAGGAAATCTCAGATGCTTTTATCTAACTTTTATGTTTATTGCTTGATATTTATCATTATGGTATTATTACAAGTTTGAATGTGTTCATTTTCCACCGTTGTTTAGTTGGATTATGGAAGCCTAACGTCCAGCAGGTTAGAGTTCCTGTTTCTAAATATATTTCTAGAGGAGCTTCCTACGACCGCCCACCTGTACCAGACTGGTAACAGGGCAGCTTGAAGCCACTCAGGAGAGACAGCAGGATTTTTTGTTTTTTTGTTTTTTAAGTTGTTTATAATTTGTTTTCTTTGAAAAAAAAACTGTTTGCTTTCAGTACCAGAAGAAAGGGCATTCCACTTCAAGGTCACGATGCAGCTATATGGAAGATGGTCTGTTCTGATGCTAATGATTGGTATTGCAAATATTTTTATAACTCTTGTGTTCATTTTGGGAAAGGTACAGCAAAGACAATGTGTGGTTAATCTGACTAATAATACTCATCAGCGGATTCGAAGAGAAATTCATCACTTTTCTGACTACTATGATCATACCGATAATGTTTGGTGGCAAATGATGCATCAAAACTGTGAGGAATTGTAGTGTAAGGGAAAGCAGAAATGCTTGTAGATTTTCTAGTGAGATTAATTTAACGTGTGCGTCTACGGGAACTCTTTATAGATTTCGGGGTAATAGAAATCCGATTAAAGATCCAGATATTTGTATTACACAGGAGGAAAGTACACCTTATTTCCTTGGGAAGACAGTAGGTTGCGAAGCTATTATATCTGTTTTATGTGCTTTAATCAACAGACATAAATTTGAGTCATGTCCTATCAAAACTGATCCTTATACTATTTCAGAATCTTTGGCTCCAGATCCCTTTGTGTTAACTCTTAATCTTACAGCCTTACCGGATGGAGGTTAGTTGTTTGGCTGGGCAGGTAAATTAACCAGGGTTTTTGTTCCTTTTCCTAGTAGAGATGGGTACTCATGTCCTCAGAACATGGGTTGGATGTGTGGAAATAGATCATATCTGTATCTGCCTGCTAATTGGTCTGGAGTATGTTATCTAGCTCGCTTACTACCTATAGTCACGACTTATACTTCAATCAGCCTAAGCTATTAGAACGATGAGTTAGCAAACTAGAATGGCTTTGGATTATCTGTTAGCTGAGAGGGGTGATGGTTTTGAAGAATGTTCCTTTAGTTGTGATTATCTTGTAATCAGAAGAAAGGAGTGTGATGGAAATTCTTGCAGTAAGCATTCCACAGTGTATGACCTTTGGTTTACCTCACTCCACTGAACATCTGTGTTAGAGGAGGAAGCTGTAAAAGCCATTATCAGAAGTTTAATAGTTAAGGCCATTTGTTAGGGTGATGCCTCGGGGAGAGTAGATGGTTGTTCCTAGGTAACCTTCTCACCTCTGAACCCGAGAAGGGTCTAGGGTCGTAAAACACAGACTCTTTGAAGTTGAGATAACACTGTCATGTTCTGGTATAAATACTGTGTGTAAATGTTGATCGGGGCTCTGTTTCACTGACTAACCTCAGTGTCAGGGTCTTCAAACGCTGAATGCCTTTGAATAAAACTTATAAAGACAAAGTCCGGATTTTTTCTTGTTATGAGTCAACTTCTACCCACTTTGATAAGAAAAGTCCACAACAGTGTCCTCAGGGATGGAGGCAATCAGGACAGGAGGTGTTGTGGAAGACCTTGGTCCCAACACCTCATCCATAAGGACAAACCAGGGCCAAGTAGCAGCAGTGGGCTTTTCACTGACTCCCTCTCCTGACCCTGGATACTTACAATCCTAAAGTTAGAAGGAAGAAAAAGAGTTGACTAAACAGAGAAACCAACAAGACTTTTAGAAATATTTTTTTTTATTTGTGTGTGACATGAGAAGTTCTGAACAAACTTTATATTTCTTTTTCATATTGTCCCACTTTTGTTTGGCCTGCAAGGGGTGACCTTCCCCTGTTGGACCATCTTCTCCAGAATTGTTCTAAACAAGCAAAAGGAAAGAGGGAAAACCAAAAGAAGTATGTTAATCACTGGATGGATATTTATGAAAGTTAGAAAGATAGGAGTTTTTGAAACTGGACAGAAACTGACTGCAAAGAATGTTGTTATTGTACCTCCAAGCCACGGTGGCTGAGTTTTTAGCTCCAGTAAAAAGGTGGTGGTTCTCACCCCTGAGCTTAATAAACTGGCCCGTCTGCTCCTTTGTCCCTAAACAATAAAAACAACAACAAAAAAACATCTTGCTTAATATCAGTGTAAAAAAAGCCTTTTTTAATTTTACATTTGTCTTAATTTGCAGAACATATTAAAATATTTCTATGCAAATGCCTAAAACAAGCTCTTTCAAACTTTTCACTTCTTTACTGAGATTTGCTTGCATTTGAAAGTGTATTTCTCTTCAGCTGTACCTGGAATCACAAATTATAATGCAAGCTGAATTATAAATATACTTTTAAAAACACATATAAGCACATTTCTTCATCAAACATTTATATTTAAAAGCTTATTTATTCTCAATCACACTATCCAGAGATACGGTAAGATTACATAAAATTGTCCATTTATTCAGGTTAACTTTAATATCACCTGTAATGTCAAATCAACTTACATGAACAAATGACACAATACATTAAAATAATACTAACATAAACTGTTAGAAATCACTTGTGTTTAACGTTCACTGTGATGACTGGCAGCAGGAGCTCAGTGCCGATAGTCCGGCCAGATCTGTACTGGGTCTAGCTCGCCCCACCGCCGGTAGAGCTAGCGAAGCAAACCGGCAGTTACTACGGTGGGAGCGGAAAACTTCGAACACGTCGGAGCACGTTTGAAATTAAGCGATGTCTTGATAAATCAAGCAGATTTTTCACGTCTACACAGTTATATTCCCGCATTAAAACATTGTAAAAGTTCATTTGTGTCACAGAAAGTGTAATTTTTCACAGTTTACTCACAGCTTTTGCCACTGTGGTCCGCCATGGCTTCCCCTGTTTGACCAAACCACTTCGACCCGCAATGAATTATGGGAAAAGATGGACCGCAAAGGATACTCACAAGTCATCCTTCAAATCAGGCAAAAGAAGGACACATTTGTCGGCAGCATCTGACAGACCTTATGCGCCGCGCTGTGATGTAATCAGCCCACAAGTACGCACTTGGAAGGATCCAGCCCCTGAATTGGGACACACCCTCGGCCAGCACATGAACCCGCCTCCTTCCTGAATATTGACCAATAGGAGAGGAGCTGGAGAGAAGAAGGCAGCCCTCCTCATTTGCATAATGAAGCAGAAATGCATACGGTAAAGGAAAAAGAGAGATGAGGAAATGTCAAAAGAACAAAGGCATGTGTAAGGAAAAGGAAAAACAATATATATATTTCTGCTTTTATTTTTAATTTTGTCAGGATCGGTCCTCCATACCGGTTTAGACTATTGACATTTTCTGATGATTCAGCGCTGCAATCCAGGAGACCTTTGTTCTGTCATCGCCGCTCCTTGTACAATTTCACCCTAAGCTTCTGCAAGACAAGTTACACATTCCTATCCCCACACTCACACAGCCTCCTTTATGTGGTTAATGATACCTTAACTAAAACAAATTATACTCTGGCAGAAAACATCTGCAGTTCCTCCAAGACAACTTTCGCCACCCTTTGCCTGCACACTGTCATCTGATAAACTTGCTGTCCAGCTTCAGTAACATTTTGCTTTTCTGTCCCATGTAATTGTGCAGCTGGGCTAGAAAACAAATAACCCTAAACTTCAAGCAACGATGTCATATTGTTTTTAAGTTAAAGCAAGGCCTTAAAATTATACTAAGAATAATATTCATTTTAATAAAAGTAACCTTATTTAAAACGTATCCACAGCAAATATGTGATCATCATTTAATATATGCTAAGTGTTAAAACCCACTTAATGTATTACATCAAATATCTAATGGATAGCAAATGTTTATTTCCCACAGTTTTTTTTTTTTTTACCTGGAGGTGTAGATTAAAAAATAAAGTAACAATCAGTTTGTATTTTTACCATACCAGAGGTCACTGGGAAGCGGACCGAGATCACCTCAAAAAGTGGGTCCACATTGAGTTCGCTTGAGTGTATTCACACTTGCACAACAGGTCCAGGTTAACAGGGAAACGTACTCTGGTCCGTTGCTGGTGTGAACACACCCTAAATTATTTGCAAACAAATTGACGGTTTCGATAGCTGACCAGGGGTGGAAACTGTTGTGGAAAACTTTGGTTCCTTTTTATAAGAGCCCTCGTCATAACCTGGTACTCTGCATGACCTAAAATAGTAATCACCCCCTCTCCCTGTCATTTAATCTTATGGCCTATTTTATAGTCAGGGCCAGAGCAATGATCTGCAGGTGGCAATGTTTCTCCCAGGGTGGGTTCCTGGGATGAAGAGTCGCAGATATGCATGCCACTGTATCGGCACTTCAGTTTGAAGAATTACTATTGATTGTGCTACTTTCCTTCAGGAGGAGGCCTTTGCTTCACATGAATTATATTGTATTTGTCATAGAATAATGCTCTTTGATTGTCTATTTAGAGCGGTTTCAGCGGGGCGCTTTAATACAAGTCTTATTGCTGTAAACTGCTCTCCCATGCGCATGGTAACCAACTTGAGTGACAATCACTGGTATCATCCCTTGGTAAATACATTTTTTTCCAAAACAAAACATACTGTGTTTGATCAACATATCTAGATTCAGTCCAAGGAACTGATCCAAAGCAGTTTTTCTGTCTGTAGGTAAGACTGGTACAAAATCCTGACTTGTGGAGACCATTTTCAATGTTCTTGTCTCATTTTCACAAAGTTAAATCCAAATGTTACAGTGAGGCATTGTTTATTTAATACTCCCACAGAGAGGGTGATTGGCTGCAATCTCCATTCTCTTCAGGAACTGCATGCCTCCAGGACTCGGAGGTGAGCAGGAAAGGTTACAGCTGACCCCTCCCACCCTGGACACAAACTTTTTCAGAGTCTCCCCTCTGGCAGGAGGCTGCGGTCCATCAAGACCAAAACCTCTCACCACAAAAACAGCTTCTTCCCCGTTTGCAGCTAGCCTAATCAAGGCCCTGGTCCCCCACTGACACTTTCCCCTTGCAAATAATACTAATATCTCAGCACATGTAAACTCTATTTAATTTTATACTGTTGTTATTGTATATTTTTGAATATTTTCCGTGGTGCTCTTTCTCTACAAAAAGTTGCACTGTTTTTTTTCTATTCTCATAACATTCCTAAACAACTTGTTTTTGTTTTAATTATATATTTCCAAATTTATTTATGTCATCTGTATGTCTGTCTATGTGTAGCACCTTACCAGCAAAGCAAATTCCTTGTACGTTTGAAACACTACTTGGCAATAAAGTTTTTCTGATTCTGATTCTACCTGGTCATTTAAAGATCACATAAGACATGTGCCAAGTCTGCGTGGAAGCTGTACTCTCTTGCTGTGGCGACCCTGAATAAGAGAGAAGCTGAAAAACTCCTCCTCCACAGTGTATAAAATAAAGGTAACAAAAAGAAGAAATTCAGTCAAATAATAATCACAGAAGTTTACAAACAAACCTTCAAAAGCCCACAACTTGTTGACAGATTAGTGTGTTCATCATGACAGAGTGGCCCAAACATGGTTAAAAACAAAGGTTGTCCATATTGTCTCTTGCTCCATGATGGTTTGAAGATGTGGAATCCGTTCCCAATAAGGGTGAACAAATACAGTATGTTATTTTTCTGAAAAAGCTGGTTAACACCTTTGTTTTAAATTGTGTTATTATACCTGTTTGAGTAACAGAATGTCCCCACTTCCTTTTATCATTAGTGAACCTGTGATGCATTATGTAGAGGTCCACAAACAGGGTCCATTTTCTAAGAGAACTAAAGTTGGGGATCTTACCCACCAGAGCGTGGTGCAGACAGTCATCTACTGTAAATAACTGGTGTGAGGCAGGTTTGCTCTGCAGCTTAACCAATCAGATGTTAGGCTCTACTTTTGATGGACCAGAGTTTTTCCATGGTGCTCTGCAGAAGATAAATTATGCAATAAATACATTCATACTGAAATAATAAGGTATTTATGTATTTTTTGACCTCAGAGCGTTTCACATTTATTTCATTATTTATTGATTAAAATATTGACACATTGAAATTGTTTGTGATATGTTTTATTTAATAAATGTATTTAATTTTACGATTTGAAACAGACATTAGTTATATATTGACAACGTCAAAACACTTTTAAAAATAAATGTTAATTTGTTTTTGCAATTTTGCAAACAATAATTAGTCAATGTTAAATACAAGATGTTGAGATAATACTCTAAAGAGTTAAACATTGTCGCCCTCTGGTGGACTTTAAGGTGGACTTGCAATACTTTGAATTGGAAAAAAAAAAGCAAATAAAATCAACTTCCTCATCTCACAATAATAACTTTTGTTAAGCTGATGATACAGTTTTAATTTATTTATTTAAATATGTATTTTATACAGTTTATACGTGTTTATTTATGTCACTTTTCCTTAAAGTACAGTCTGAGTTAATTTGTTCCCCTCTACCAATCACAGCCCTGGTTGGAGATGATGTCGTTCTCCCATGTTACCTTAAACCTGCCATCAGTGACAGTGGAATGGACCATAACCAGTCTAGGACTCAAAGTACGTCCATGTTTACTACGATAGTTGACTACTATATGAAAGTCAAAACACAGGGTATGATTTCTGTCAGCAGCCAACTTACTGTGAAAATCAACAACAGCTTCACTTGCAGACACCAATAGAAGGACACCAACCAGACCACAGAAGCACACCTAGATGTTTCATTGAGATGTTTGAATAGTGATGTCACTCTTGGATATTTCTAAAATATCTTTATAAATACAGAACTATTTATGTTTTAACTTTTCAGTTTACTTGAGCGGCCAGGTCGGGGAGTGTGGAACCTAGTCTGGAGTGGTAGCTCGGTCGGTGTGCTTGTCTGAAGGCAAGTTTATTTATGTAGCACATTTCAGTAACAAGACAATTCAAAGTGCTGTACATAAAAAAAAAGAAAAAGAGACATAATAGGAAAAGTACATTGCAGTGGTATATAGGTAATTGTCCAAGTTGCTCTTTTGCAATAGAGGTTTGATAATTGCTGTTTTTAGGGTCTGCGGGAAAACACCTGACAAAAGGGACGTGTTTATTATTTGCGTTAAATCAGATGTTATTACAGGCAAAGCTTTCTTAAGGAAAGCTGTGGGTAAAACATTGAGACAGCAAGAAGAAGAGCTTAGTTGCTTTACGATTTCTTTTAAGTTTTTGTAATTTATTCTGTGAAATTGGGAACTTTTGTCAAAATCAGTTCTAGTTGGAGACAACTTTGGTACTGGAGTTGATGTGGATGTGCTGACTGCCTCTCTGATCTTTTGGGTTTTTTTCAGTAAAGAATTTAGCAAATTCATTGCAGGCCCTGGTAGAGTGGAGTTCAGATGCTACAGTTACAGGAGGGTTTGTTAACCTGTCGACCGTGGCAAATAATGCACGAGCATTGTTAATGTTTTTGCAGATGATCTCAGAAAGAAAGATTCCCTTGCATTTTTCAGTTGTAGGTTATATCTGTATAGTCTCTCTTTATAGATAATATAGTGAACCTGGAGTCCAGTCTTTCGCCACCTGCGTTCAGATTTTCGACACTCATTTTTTTCACTTCTGACTGGTGGAGCACTTCTCCACGGAGACATTTTCTTCCCAGAAACGATCTTCACATTAATAAAGTAGCTGAATCAATGATGTCCGAGATTTTAGAATGAAAGTTATCTACCAGCTCATCTACAGTGTTACAGGGCAAAGTGAAAGTAGAAGACTAAATCTGGTTAAAGGTTTCAGCATCACCCTCCTTAAAGATGCGTTTTCTTATCATGTCTCTTTGGCAAACTGAGTCATTGCAGATGATGCTTTCAAATTTAACAGAAAAGTGGTCAGATAGAGCAACATCAGTTACAGACACCTTGGAAATGTGAGCAGCATCCTGGTTCTGAACCCCATGCCTAGAGGGGCTTCCAACGACCACCCACCTGTACCAGACTGGTAACAGGGCAGCTTGAAGTGCAGAAGCCACTCAGGAGAGGCAGCAGGATTTTTGTTTATAATTTGTTTTCTCTGGGAAAAAAAAATAGTTTGCTTTCAGTACCAGAAGAAAGGACATTCCACTTCAAGGTCACGATGCAGCTATAAGGAAGATGGTCTGTTCTGATGCTGATGATTGGTATTCCAAGTTTTTTTATTTCTCCTTTGTTTATTTGGGGAAAGGTACAGCAAAGACTATTTGTGACTAATCTGAGTAATTATGCCAATAATACTCCTCAGCTGATTCAAAGAGAGATTAATCACTTTTCTGAATACCATGATCATGCTGATAATGTCTGGTGGCAACTGATGCATCAAACCGTGAGGAAGATAAAAAATGACAGTTGCTATGTTTGTTGTTTGATTTCATGTGCTATTAATGATCAACCATTTTTAGTACCTGTTTCTATTGATATTACTTTCTTTCCAGATAGGCAACATAACCAGCTGGTGGAGGTTATTTCTCCTTGGGTGAGGAATTATACTGTAAGGGAAAGCAAGAATGTTAGTAGATTTTCGAGTGAGACTAATTTAATATGTGCTATTACAGGAACTCTTTATAGATTTTGGGGTAATAGGAATCAATAAAATATCCAGATATAGGTACAGATATTTGTATCGCACAGGAGGAAAACACACCTTATTTCCTTGGAAAGACAGAGGGTTGCAAAACTATTATACCTGTTTCATGTGCTTTAACAGAAACAGACATAAATTTGAGTCATGTCCTATCAGAACTGATCCTTATACCATTTCAGGATCTTCAGCTCCAGAGCCTTTTGTGTTAACTCTTAATCTTACAGCCTTACCGAATGGAAGTACATTGAATGACCAGGCAGGTAAATTAACCAGGTTTTCTTGTTACTTTTCCTAGTAGAGATGGGTACTCATGTCCTAAGAACATGGTTTGGATGTGTGGAAATAGATCATATCTGTATCTGCCTGCTAATTGGTCTGGAGTATTTTATCTAGCTCACTTACTACCTACAGTCACAACTTATAATTCAATCACCCCATTATTAGCAAAAGAGAGCTAGGATTCCATATTGGAAAGGGATTTTGGGTAATATTTTTCCTAGTTATGGTGCTGCTAACACCGCCCATAGGATTAATGAGTTGTCAGTTGAGTTAGAAAATCTTACTGCTTTAACTGAGGGAGGTTTCACTGTTCTGACTATGGAGCAGCTGGCTATAAAAACTATGAGTTTGCAAAATAGAATGGTTTTGGATTGAGAGGGTTGGTGTTTGTCATTTAATTGGGGAACAATGTTGCAATTTTATTTCTGGTGTCTAACAACATGATAAATATCCATGATAAATTACAGGAGTTGCTGACAACTCAACAGAAAGAAAATATGGGTCCCTCTTGAAATCCTTGGTCCTGGTTTATTATTGGTGGTTGGACATCCTGGTTAATAAAGATTGGAGCAATTCTTTATTTTTCTTTTTGATTTTGATGTTTCTTTCATGTTGCATTATTCCAATGGTTAAAGGAATGATAATGAGACTGATTAATGTTTCCATGCTGAAAGTTGATATGGATGTAGAGTTCATTTCTGTTTGTAATGACTATGGTGATTCTGCATTTGAGATAACAGATGGTATGGATGAGGATGGATTTTATATTGCCTAAGATGCTATAATGATGTAATAACTCTAAACTGTTTGGGGAGTTAATACTGATGTTCAGCATTAACTCAGAGATTTGGAGATTTATTCTGTTAAAGTGTTGTTATCCTTATTATTTCAGCCTTTGTTTTGCTAGTAATTTGAGAAAATTAGATCCTAGAGAAAAGACCACGGGAATAACACATGTATTTGTTGTATATTCTTTTTTTAGTTTTACTTTTATTATAATCTTGGGTGATGGTTTTGTAGAATTTTCCTTTAGTTATGTGATATCTTGTAATCAGAAGAAAGGAGTGTTGTGGAAAATTATTTTAATGCTCTGACCTTCTCTTTACCTCTCTCACCTATGACCTCTGTGTTTTGTTACTTAGAGGAGATGGGCTCTAAATTCATTATCAGGAGAGTTTTATGGTTAACAGTCCCTGAAGTGTTGTATCTCAAGGGATGGTAGATGGGTCCCCTCATAAATAACTTTGTTACCTCTGACCCGGGGAGGGTCTGGGTGCCATATTTCAAAACTCTTTTAAGTTGAGATAACATCCACAGACTGGTATAAATACTGTTTGTAAATTTTGTTCGGGGCTCTGTTTCACTGACTTGTTCAGTGACAGGGTCTTCAAACACTGTATGCCTTTGAATAAACTTATAAAGACAAAGTCCGGTCTTTCTCTTGTTAATGAGTTGTCTTCTCTCCCACTTTAATAGGAAAAATCCACAACAGATGATTCGTGCTTTATGACATGGCACGTTATCCTGCTAGAAGTAACCATCAGAAGATGGGTACACTGTGGTCATAAAGGGATGGGCATGGTCAGCAACAATACTCAGGTAGGCTGTGGCGTTGACACGATGGTCAATTGGTACTAAGGGGCCCAAAGAGTGCCAAGAAAATATCCCCCACACCATTACACCACCAGCCTGAACTGTTGATACAAGGTAGGATGGATCCATGCTTTCATGTTGTTGATGCTAAATTCTGACCCTACCATCTGAATGTCACAGCAGAAATTGAGACTCATCAGACCAGGTAACATTTTTCCAATCTTCTATTGTCCAATTTTGGTGAGCCTGTGCGAATTTTAGCCTCAGTTTCCTGTTCTTAGCTGACAGGAGTGGCCCCCAGTTTGGTCTTCTGCTGCTGTAGCCCATCCACCTCAAGGTTCAACGTGTTGTGTGTTCAGAGATGCTCTTCTGCATGCCTTGGTTTAACGAGTGGTTATTTGAGTTACTGTTGCCTTTCTATCAGCTTGAACCAGTCTGGCCATTCTCCTTTGACCTCTGGCATCAACAAGGAATTTGCGCCCACAGAACTGCTGCTCACTGGATATTTTCTCTTTTTCGGACCATCCTCTGTTAACCTTAGGGATGATTGTACGTGAAAATCCCAGTAGATTAGCAGTTTCTGAAATACTCAGACCAGCCCATCTGGCACCAACAACCATGCCACGTTCAAATTCACTTAAATCAACTTTCTTCCCCATTTTGATGCTCGGTTTGAACTGCAGCAGATCATCTTGACCATGTCTACATGCCTAAATGCATTGAGTTGCTGCCATGAGATTGGCTGATAGAAATTTGCGTTTAAGAACAGTTGGACAGGTGTACCTAATAAAGTGGCCGGTGAGTGTCTATACGGAGTTATTGTATCTCAGTAAAAGGAATCTCTTTGCCTGTAATCAAAGGACTGGAGTAACAGTGGTTACATTACCATCACCCTAAACTTCAGCTCTCTGCCCAGATTCTCTGTTGAATTCAACTCAAGCATACTGATTTTAAAAAATAAAATGAAACACTCACTCTCCATCTAGTTTCAGTGATTTACAGTTTTATTTATGCAAAGCCAAAGAATAGCAGAAAACCACTCTATTGATTATTGTTTTAGCTCAATGAATAAGTTCTGTTTAAAGTTAGAAAACAGCTAAATGTTATTTGTCTCTTCATTTCTTAAATTGGATTAAAGAGAGAAATTGTGTTAAAAGCAGAAGAAGCCTTGGGTGATTCGGCAGATGACAGACATGCAGACAAACACAAACACACTTGCTCCACTATTTCTGTTTTTTCATGCCTCTTTCTGAACTCTGGAGTAATATCAGATTTTCTTGGCGCAGACAAAAGGCCGATTAGCAGTACACCACACATCATCCCAACAATTGAGATCTGTCAGCAGCATAAAAAACACACAGAAACACGTGTTAAAAACTGAAAAAAATTGATTCACAAAATTATAAAACAACTACTCATGTATTACTATCAGTACTAAAGTATTCTTTCAAGGTTTCCTACCCTTGAAACAACTAAAGAAATCCAAACATTATTTACCTCCATACGTGTTCCAAAAATGAATTAACATCAATCAATTTGTACTGATTAATTTTACCTCTTGGGCATCCGATCCTCCCAACCACACTTGTTTATTGTGTAAGTTAACTGCCTTTATCACTCCCTGAATGTGGTGGTACTCCTCAAAGCTATGCACCGAGGCAAGGGTTGCCTGCATGGACAAGCAGGTTCTCTGCAGTGGAGACAAATGGAGAATTGATGATTCAAAACACCAGCAGAGCACTTTTTCTAAATTTATACAAAATGAGCGACAAATTTACCTCAGCTCTGGCCCAAGTTATGGGGGTAGAAAAGTAGCGGTAGCATCGATATTTGAACTGAGACCATCCATAAGGACACGATTTATGTCTCTTGACCAGGTCCGTTGCTGCTGACCACAAACATAATTTACACTTTACATATAGCATTATCCGTTTGTCAGTTTGTGTGTCCTTAATTCTATTTACATAATTTCTCATGAAACTCAACAACACCAATGATTAAAAAAATAATGACAAACACATGCTGTCAGCATATTATAATAAATATCTACAAAAGTTCCTCCAAAAGAGTTGGAAATTATAAAAGGAAAAGTAATAAAGCAGGTTACACTGTGATGAAATGGTATAGCATTTACTTGATAACACTGAATTTAAAAAAAACAAATTGTGAAACATATTTCTGAATCAAAGACCAAAAATGATGCTATTTGTAATGCATGTCAACACAAAAAAAATCCTTTATGGATTTTAGTTTTTTTATCTTTATGAAAGTAGTTTTTCATGTTATAGATGTTTTGTCATACCTGCTTGTGTTTTGAGTTCTTGAGTTTGTGTTTTTGTTAAATTACCTGGTCTAGTCTATTGGTTTGTCTCCCTGCACCCCTATCCTACACCTGTTCTGTGTTTTCCACTGATTGTCTGGTCACCTTTGTCATTGGTTCCCCCTGTTGTTCTGTTATGTATTTAAGCCTGTTTGTTTCCTTTGTTCCCTGCTGGTTCCTTATGTTATGTGTATGTGCGATCTTGTGCGTTGGCTACCCTGTCTGTGTCCTGCCATGGATAAAGTGTCGCCTTACCCCCAAACGTCGAGCTTCAGGAGTTATTCCCTGCATATTGTTCCACCAAAAACCCACATTATGACACTTTTAGACCATTAGTGTCAAAAGTTTTTGCTACGTGGCCAAAATTGTTCAGCTAAAATACATGTGGGCCACAAAACATCTGCTAAAAATGAAAAAACAAAAAAAATTATTGAATTGTATTAATACTTTTATTTCTTAGCTGCTGAACAACAAACTAAATACTCAACATTTCATTTAAACTATGTAGTATGAGTTTTGTAAAAAAGGGATCCGCAAACTATAAAGAGGATGTGTTTGCTGATTTTAAAAGAAGGCACACAAAGCCCTCAATTCTTTGTGTTTGAATGTTTTCTATAATCCTAATTTGGAAAGCTTTTATGTATTATGAACAACCACAGAGAACACAGAGAACATTTAGGTCACTTTGTGAAAATGCTTTTTTTTTACTAGCCCAGTTTAATAAATGGCATTGGCCAAGTCTGCTTTGAATACGTTTCTGGATGTTTGTGCTCCCATTTACTATGAAATTAGAATAAGTAATTTTAATTAAGAAAACCTAAGTTGGCATTTTGTTAGTAACACATTTCAATGTCCATGTTTTAGTGCTTCTTAAAAATAGAAAAAATACACTTTTCTTCTGTTAAGAAACCTTTCAATTTTTCTTACTTTTAAACCCAGAGTAAATATCAGCAACACAGACATAGAGTTAGAGAATATTTCTTATTTTTTCTTGGTCCTTCTAAAGTTTTCAAATGGAAAATGCATTTTTAAAACCCTATTTTAAAAAGGTACAATTTTTGTTTAGACACAGTGAATAATTTAGGAAACCTGGACTGGACAAACTAATTCATCCCTCATTCAAGATCAGAGTGAAGGCCATTTGAGGAGAACAATATTACAAATGTGAGAAAACATGAACTCACCTTCTGAACGATTTATCACTGAATATAATCAACACATCACACTGAAACATGCTACATAAATGTTCAAATGGAAATAGTTTATCAAAGCTCTTAGTAATGCTGGCACAATAGACATTACAAATAAAAACAATTATGTATTTAATCACGCAGGATCATCTTTTAGAAAATGTTCCCACAATGAGAACTTTGGGGAAATGGGAGCTCACCTTCTGGAAGGGTTTCCTTGGTCTCACTGTGATCCTCAGCAAATGGAAAACCTTCAGATTTGATCATTATAATTAACACAATATGTAACACTGGGGATAGTGAGTAAACTCTATCATTATGAATTCATTCCTTGACTTCTTTAGAGAATGTCATTAGATTCAATGTCAGAAGAACAAGAAACCTTTTAAAACACATTTATGACCTCAGGAATAGTTTCCTTCTTTCTCGGTATCAGAATTTGCTGACTGCATCATCAGCTCTTTCTGATGCTGATTGAAAAAATATATATTTCAGTCCGAATCATGTATGAAGAAACTCACCAGCAGCTCGGCTCAGAGCCATCAAGGCAACAAGTAGAGACGGCAGAGTCAATATCTTCATGGTGGAGATGATACAGATTTACACCCTAAGGCAAGAAAAGCGATATATTAGCAATAATCACACTCAGTGGAAGCAGGAAGGATAATGAGAATAATGTTGGTAGCAAACCTGATGCAGAAAGATCTCCTTGTTCTGTGCCAGCCAGCACCTTTAGCCTTCACAATGGGGTCATAGGATATAAATACAGTTTCTAATCTAACAATCTTTCGCAAAATGAGGAACTAACACAGAAAATAACATAGAAAAAAAGAAAAGGTATTTGGATCGAAATATGCACCATCATTTACCACCAACCAAAAATAATGCCTTATCTTTTGCCCTTGTCATGGTGGTGAGAACTGCAGCAAGAATGACTTTGGCAAAGGAGTTGTGTAATGGTGAAAAGCAAAATATAACTGGTACTAACTGGCTGAAAGAATGGCCCATGGTATGGAGTGAAGCTGTCCATGTTTTTGTTTGGTTGATGTTCTTTATGTTTGGTTTTTATTATTGAACATACATAATGTTTTTCTGTTGAAAAATGGCGCTAACCACATTTACACCTCATCTTCTCCGAGCAAACTCCATACTGACAAAGAAAATAAAAAAATGTGGGTTTTGTTTTGTGTATACATATATATATATATATATATAATTGTTTGGGGTTTGTTGGGACCCACAGCCATGGATTTCAACATTAAACTCCAGTACAAACTCTTCTGGAACTTTTCAAAATAAAGTGCATTAACCTTCTTCCGGCACAGCCAGGGAATGGGATAATTGCGGACTTCCTGTGACGCCACTACCCAAATAAAAGCACAGCTGTTGCTATTGTTGGAATAATTTAATATAGATTTATCTTATATTTTCTTCTATTCTTTAACTTGACTATTTGATCTTATAACCTTTCATGATGTATGTGTGAGTAAGGATGTGTGAGTTGTCTGCAGGCAAAGGTCATAAATGGAGCTGAGCTCACTGAGGAGGAAGCAGTCCAGTTGAGGAGGTCATAAAAGATGAAGGCTGATTGTGCTGAACGAACAACACACTCATCCTAAGATGGAGAGATTGTGTAAGTGTGTTGTTAAAAGATAAAGGAGTTTATGACCTGTTTACGATGCAGCTGTGGTTTCCCATCCTTTAGAGAGCAACGTTCTTTGTAACTAGGGACCCCCGAATGATAATAAAAAGAGAGGTGCGGACAGATGAGTTTCAGAGCGGTGGACAGATTGTAACTGAAAAAATTCTCTGTCCGTTCTCCTCGCAGCGAGTAAATAACTAATTATTTGTCTCTCTCTTCTTTTTGTGATAAGTATTTTTAGGTTGTTTAAACCTGACATTAATTTGGTCCTTCGAGAGCCGGATTCCAACTACGCCTGATGGTTCCAGCGGGTCGGTAGACTCCAGGAACAGACCGTGCGCATGGCTGTTTTCAACAGGGAGACACACAGACCCTTTCCGGGACTGGATCTCGGCCCGCCCGCTGGGGTCTGACGGCTGACGGATCTCTGAGAGAGAGGAGAAGACAAAGTGGTGAGTTGAATCTAGATTTAAAAAAGTGTGACGAATGACTGGGGGTCATTGCGTGAAATAAAAACCCTGTACATCCTAGGCCCTAACAGGTAACAGCAGTGCGCCGGAGTCCTGCTTAAAGTATTAAGAGGTAATACTGAAAATTTAAATGTGTGCATGTGAGAAATGAATGGAGGATTTAAACCACTAGGTTTTGCCTCATACCAAAGCAGTGGGATTAAAAGTGACTAACTTTTGTGGAAGCAAAGGCAAGAATTCTCCACTCGAAAGAGTTGAAGTGAAAATTACCACAAAAGGAGATTTTTCTGTCACCCTACTGAGCAGAATAATCCAGTATTTAGAATACCATAGGAATTTATATACTGGACCAAATTTAAATAAATAAATAAAAAACGGAAAAAGGGGCGAGTAAAATAAACTAAAAATGAATAATAATGCAAAGATTGGAAATTTATGGAAGCACAGGATCAAATTAAAATATTAAAATTAAAATATTTAGATAAATGGATAACCACATATCATTATGATGGTCGTTTAAACTCTAAAAAATTAGGTGATCTATAGGATGCAATAATTAAAAGTACATTAAAAGTAAACGTGATTTAAGAAAAATTGACAAAGAAGGTTATGAGGATGTAGATTGTTGCTTAAAAGTAACTAAAAAGAGAGAGATGTGATGCAGGAGATAAGAATGGACGTTTTGTGGAAAGCAGAAAAGGTCAGAGGGCTAAGAAGTAATTTTTGATGGACTTGCAAAGTAGAATAGCAGGACAAAAGAAAGGGAGTAAAAAGAGTAGGTGGAAAGTTTTTGTTTTGTACCAAAGATCTGATGAGGTTTGACAGGATAAGATGGGCTAAAATGAGTCCCTTTGGTGAATAAATCCATCCCCACCATGGCTGTACCTCATGTATGTTTTATTTGTGTTTATTTTTTATTTTTTATTATTGTTTGAGACACTGGCTGCATGGTGGTGCAGTTGGTAGCACTGTTGCCTTGCAGCAAGAAGGTCTTGGGTTTGATTCCCAGCTGGGGGTCTTTCTGCATGGAGTTTGCATGTTCTCCCTGTGCATGCGTGGGTTCTCACCGGGTACTCCGGCTTCCTCCCACAATCCAAAGACATGCCTGTTAGGTTAATTGGTCACTCTAAATTGCCCTTAGGTGTATGAATGAGTGTGTGCATGGTTGTTTGTGTGTTGCCCTGTGATGGACTGGCGACCTGTCCAGGGTGTACCCCGCCTCTCGCCCGTAGACTGCTGGAGATAGGCACCAGCTTCCCCGCGACCCACTATGGAATAAGCGGTAGAAAATGACTGATGACTGTTTGAGACGCTGAAGGCTGTTGATACAGCGTGTCACGGAGGTTCATGGCATGACATGGGTTTTTCTCTGTGTAACCTTACAAAATATTTGACTCTTTTTAACAGCAGAACAAACAGAGTGAAGGGATTAATTGATAGGCTTACACTTAGATACAGACGCAGAGCTGACTACGCAGAAATAGCAAGAGTGAAACAAAAAGAGAAAGAACCTTTTGAAGAATATAGGATTAGACTGACAAAAGTGTTTAAAATCCATAGTGGTCTACAAGAAGATGAAAACAAGCAAGGAGCTTATTGACAGCAGTTAAAAAATGCACTACATGCTGGTTCCAGGGATGCAATTAATACCTGGGTAAGGAGATATTTTATAGGGTTCCCCACAGCAAATCTAGAAGACTATGTAAATCATGCCCTCCATGCAGAAAAAGTTATGAAGGATAAAAAAAAAAAAAAGTCAACACCTTTTTCCAGCAAGAAGAACAGATTTATTATCAAAACAATAGAGGAGGAGGAAAATTTAGAGTAAGAGGACAATACCGCAGGTATCAGAGAGGAGGAGTGAGCAGAGGAAATTACAGGCAATACACCTCAGGGTGCTGGTGTTGTGGGACAGAAGGACATCTGATCAGAGACTGTCCTGAGAAGAGAAAATAATGATTCAGCATGACTAGGACAGATAATAAGTGAAATTGTTCCTAGTACCTCAGACACCGATGAAAACAAAAAACCAAAAACACAGAGGCATGATATCCTCCTAAATTTCCAGGACCTTCTCTCCATAGATAGCATAAAACCTGAAGTTACCTTACTGTTGAATGGAAAATCAATTACTTTTTTTTGTGATACAAGAGCATGCATGACCAGATAAAACTTATGAAGAAGCATTAACTAAAGTAACCCCTACAAAAGTTATGGTAACTTATGTTTATACAGACGGGAAGAATAGTGCAAGAAGGGCTACATTTGCATACAAAGCAACAATGAGAAATATTCCTTACTGAACAGGAGGAACAGTTTTTGAATGAAGTCCCTGATAAGTTATGTTCAAAAGATCCTACTGATGTGGGTTTAGTAAAAGGAGCATTACCTGTCCAAATTAGAGCAAAAACAGAATACAGGCTGTTAGGTATTATTCAAGTCAACTCAGAGGCAAGAACGATACAGTTCAGATTACTTGCAAGGGTAGCCCACTTTGCAGTGCAAACTACAAAGTTTTGACACCCTATCTCAGACAGTTCAGACAGGGTGTGTGTGTGTGTGAGGCTGAAAGGAGGCTGGTTCTCACGGACCTCTGGTGTGTGTGTGTGTGTACAAATAGATAACGGAATCCCACACACACAGGGAGGACTGCATACCAGAGCATGATACAAAGCGGAGTGCAGGTGCATTACAGCACAAAGTTTTTACATGAGTGATAACAAGTCCTCGCACCCATCCAACACACGCCCAGAGTAAAACAATACACTTTGAAATATGATGCTCGTGAAGGAATAAAACCAGTAATAAAGGATTAAATAACTGCAGGGGTGATAATAAAATGCGAGGACTCACCATGTAACACCCCCATTTTTCCAGTTAAAAAACAAGCTCCATCAACAGGATGGTGTTTGGTACAAGACTTACAGGCAGTTAATAATGCAGTTGTTCAGAGAGCACCGTGTGTTCCTGATCCTTATACATTATTAAATTCCCTAAGACCAGATGCTAGAATATTTACTGTAGTTGATAGAAGCAATGCATGTTTCTCTGTACCTGTAGATAAAGATAGTCAGTTCTGGTTCGCATTTACTTTTGAGGGACAAAGATATACTTATACCAGACTACCTCAAGGCTACTGTGAAAGTCCAACTATATACTCTGAGGTAATGAGTGCAAATATGGCCAAGTTTGACCCTCCAGGAGGTAGTCAGGGTTTATTATATGTTGATGATGTGCTATTAGCCTCTCCTGATGAGGAGACCTGTAAAAATGATACAATAGCATTATTAAAACATTTAGCAGAAGAGGGACACGAAATCAGAAAAAGAAACTTCAGTTGTGTAAAAATGAGGTTAAATACTTAGGTCATAATCTTAGCGCAGGGGGACGCACAATAGTAGAAGAAAGAAAGACTGCAATATTACAAGTTCTAATACCAGTAACAAAAAAGCAAATGATGTCCTTCCTTGGACTAACTAATTATTGTAGAAACTGGGTGCCAAATTATGCAGAAATAGTAACTCCATTAAACAAACTAATGTATGAGGAAGAGCTGAAAATGACGTCTGAACTGAAATGGAGTGTAGAAGCTGAAGAAGCATTTACCAACATAAAACAGGTTCTAGTTTCCAGTACTGCTTTAGCATTACCAGATTATAGTAAACCGTTTGTTCAGATGGTAGATTGCAAGGGACATTTTATGACTTCAGGTCTGGTTCAACAAGATGGAGATAAAACGAAAACAATAGCCTATTTCTCTTCAAAACTAGATAAAGTTGCGTGTGCGCAACCATATTGTGTGAGAGCTGTAATTGCTGCCTAAAATGGCAGTTGAAGTTAGTGCTACAATAGTGTTGTTTCACCCTTTAACCTTAAGAGTTCCCCATGCAGTTTCAGCATTATTACTGCAGAATTAGTAGAAAAAGAAGCAAAAAACTAGAAGTGATTTGCAGGATCATGAAATAGTTTATGTGAATGATTTCTCTAAAAAAGATGAGAGAGGGAAGACACAAACAGGATAAGCATTGGTGACAAGAGATAGTGTTAAAAGCAGAACAATTACCTTCACATTATTCTGCACAGGCTGCAGAGTTAATTGCGCTAATTGAGGTCTGCAAACTATTTGCAGATAAGACAGCAAGAAAGGCTGCAGCTGGACAAATCCACAGCAAAACATTATCCACAAGGGAATTTAAGACCACGAAGGGGACAATTTTCAAAACTAAGACACCTTTTTCAAACAATTCATATGGATTTTTTATTGAGTTAAACCACAGTGAAGGGAAAAAGTTCTGTTTAGTCATTATAAATGCATTTTCTAAATGGGTAGAACTATTTCTAACTAAACATTACAAGCATCTCAGGGCTAACACCCTATGAAACGTTATTTGGAAGACCATACAGATTACCACAGTTCAAAAATAAGTGGGAGTTAGATGAAGAAGCTAACCTAGCTGATTATATGAGGAATATGTTAGAAAAGCAACAGAAACAAATTCAAACTAATGAGGAATGTTCTATGTCCTTTGTTCAATTCCCGGCCAGGCGTCTTTCTGCATGGAGTTTGCATGTTCTCCCCGTGCATGTGTGGGTTCTCACCAGGTACTCCAGCTTCCTCCCACAGTCCAAAGACATGCCTGTTAGGTTAATTGGTCACTCTAAATTGCCCTTAGGTGTATGAATGAGTGTGTGCTTGGTTGTTTGTGTGTTACCCTGTGATGGACTGGCAACCTGTCCAGGGTGTACCCTGCCTCTTGCCCATAGACTGCTGGAGATAGGCACCAGCTTCCCCATGACACACTATGGAATAAGTGGCAGAAAATGACTGACTGACTTCCTTGCTAGCGTTAGAGGGAAGGGAAACGTAAAAACCGCCATCCTCTACCTTGCTGTCCATGATGCTGTATGAATCGTAAGGTTTTAGCACACACCTATTTTATACGTTTTGTAGTTCATCAAACCTCATCCAACAGTTGAATTTCTCAGGCCAATTTTTCCAGCGTTCAAAAACCTGTTTGACACCCTTAACGTTGCGTCGATTTAATATTTTCTCCACTTGATACATCTTGTCCTTAAATACTTTTACTTTTTGAAGTTCCTCGGCGTAAAAAGAACCCTCAATAGGTTCTCCATTCAAATCTTTGAGTTTGTATACAGGGGGAAATCAGGGTATCCGCTCATACACTGTAAACATTTCATCTGTAAAACTCTGTTTGTATTTTTTGTCAAACACTCCACGTACCTTGGATATTCTGACAAGATCCCCCTGTTTAAACATTGTCACTGAGGCCCTGCAATATCTGTTGGAGGTAACACCATACAGATTCTGAAACACTTGAAAGGCATTTTCTGAGGTCAACTCCATAGGGCTCCTCTTCTACATTGTGATATCACTGGTCTGAAGTGTAGTCTTATGCTGCATACTTTAAAGCACAATGTTCGAAAATTGGACAGAAAATGGCACTCTAGACACCTAGAGGATTCCTACTTAATCTGGAAGAATAGCCTACTGTTGTATAAAAAGACACTTCGCCAAGCCAGAACAGCTTATTTATCATCATTAAGAGAAGAGAACAAGAATAATCCTAGGTTTCTCTTTAGTACAGTTGCTAAACTTACACAGAGTCATAGCTCTGTTGAGCCATCCATTCCCTTAGCTCATAGCAGTCATGACTTTATGGGATTCTTCTTAAATAAAATTGATTATATTAAAAATAAAATCTTTGACATACTCCCGAAGATGATTACTTCATCCTCAGCAAGTGAGACAACATTGGAAATAACTGCAGAACCTGATTTTTGTTTGGACTGTTTTGATCCTGTGAAGCTTCCTGAGTTATCAGAAATATTATCTTAATCTAAACCTTCAACTTGTATGTTAGACCCAATCCCAACCAAATTATTTAAGGAAGTGTTCCCTCTGATTACCAGTCCCATTTTAGATATGATTAATCTATCTTTAGTAAATGGATATGTACCACAGGCTTCTAAGGTATCTGTAATTAAACCTTTACTTAAGAAACCTTCGCTTGATCGAGATGACTTGAAAAATTACAGACCTATATCCAATCTTCCATTCTTATCTAAAATTCTTGAGAAAATTGTTGCTAATCAAATGTGTGAGCATTTACACAACAATGACCTGTTTGAAGAGTTTCAGTCAGGTTTCAGAGCTCATCATAGCACTGAAACAGCTCTACTGAAAGTCACTAATGATATTCTTATGGCCTCAGATAATGGACTTGTGTCTGTACTTGTCCTGTTAGATCTCAGTGCTGCATTTGATACAGTCGACCATAATATTCTCTTAGAAAGGCTGGAATATGCTGTAGGGATCAGAGGAACAGCACTAGGCTGGTTTAAATCTTATCTGTCTGACAGATTCCAGTTTGTTCATGTAAATTATAAATCATCTTTAAACTCCAGGGTTAATTGTGGAGTACCACAGGGTTCAGTACTTCAGGCCAATTCTCTTTAATATATATATATATGCTTCCTGAAGAGCCCATGATGCTAGCTATCTGAAGAGCCCATGATGCTAGCATATGCTAACATGTGATAGCCTCATATGTTGTAGCCAATCAGAGGGAAGTCAACTAAGTAGAGCCACATATCATTACCGTAACCCAACCGGGAAATCTGGCCTGCCAAAACAACCCTCGACAAAAAGGTGACATTGTTTTTTATGAAACTGTTTGAAGAATTGACATAGGCAGCAGTATCAAATACATGAAATAGTTTATACAGTGATGTCACCACCTCTTTAAGTGAAAGCTCTTCACTGCTCTAAGGGAGAGGAATGTAACTGTTTTTGGGCTGGGAAGATGGAGGAAGCCCTAAGGAATGTCTGCGATGAGCCAAGCAACTGTTCTGACCAGGGTTGGTCTTGGGAGTTATTTTGGGGCAGAAATCATGTTTGTCGTTCCTTTGGAATGCAGCTGCTAAGGTAAAGAAAATAAGCAGAGCTGGACTGCTGTGCTGACAGACCGTTATTTTTTTCGCATGGCCAGGACCAAGGTAGGTGCTTTGGTTTTGGTCTTCATGTTTTAGACCAATCATTTTGGAAAAGTTAACAGGGTTTAGATGAGTTAGAGGGCCCTGTAACTTTCCAGTCTCAGAGTTATGGTCTGAAAATGTGGAGTCTTGGCCGGTCGTGCTGGGTAACAGCAGCCATGGACTTGATTTTCCCCTCAGTTTCAGGATAGTCTTATTTTTCTTACTGTTCTCCAACGTGAGTTCAACCACTTCAGTTTGCAGAGTCTCAATGGTCCTGTTTGCTGTATTGTGAGCCCCCATACTTGGTGGGTTCAGAATGCATGTGCTTTCACAGGTGACACCTGTTAATTCATGGTTCAATGAAATCCTTTGTGGTAGCTGCTTCCTCTCAACTGTGGGGACACAAACAAACAGGAACAATCAGCAATCAGATCCACTCAAAGGACAAACTAAGTTTCGGATGCCCCTGATCACATTTATGCAGCTTTAGTCGCTTTAATCTAGGTGTAGACAGTCATCCAAAGGGTGGAGTCTAATTTCATTGGCCGGTGTAAAGACATTATGTATTCTCTGCTGGGATCATTCAGTCTTTTGCTGATAGTTATTCTCAGAGGCCCAGGCTGTTGGAGTGCTGGTTACACATTTGATGTGCATTTTAAGTCATCTAATTAAATTCATCCTCTGTTTGAGGTTTATACCAACATCCAGTTGTGTTAGAGAAATTCTCTTGGAAAGAAACATGCTTAAATCAAGGAACAGACATGTAAAGTTTCCAGTCCCACTTATGTGTATGTTGTTAAAATAAGATTCAACAAGAATTATATATGTTAACAGAAATGTTAGAGCTTATTTAAATTAGTTGGCTTCCTGGCATGGACCAGACTTTTATAGAATAAAATATAAAATGCAGGAACATGGGAAGTTGATTCCAGAAACTCCATTTATCCTGATAAAAACTGGTTTATTTATGTGTTTGGAGTATTAGCAAGACTAATTTTCTTGCTGTTTTTGAGATTCCCAGCTGACTTTTGAGACTTGCATCCACTTTCTGCAGAATGCCAGATCCAATAGTGCAGCATGATGCTACCACTGCCGTGCTTGATTGGTACAAGATTTCTAGGTCTGACTGCTTCAGATATACTCCTTGTTATTGGACCCAAATACACTGCAATTCGCCTATGCTCTCAATGATAAAATAGATAACAGCTCAGCACAGAAGGCAAGAAATATTTTCAGAGACGTTCTTATTTTTACTTCTTGTAGTTCCAACACAGAAACTGGAATAATCTAAAACTGGTATATTGGAAGGTCAAAGCTTCCCGAAAATAATAATCTGCCACCTAATTATTGGTGTATCTCTCCTCTATTTGTTGCATCACTTAAATCATTTAGTAAGATTCTGGTGACAAGATGTTAAAAATGGGTAAACTTGCAGACTGAGAGTATTCTTTTTATTTAATACTTTTAAATATTCATCTTCTGTCCATGTGTATTATGCAGAGGAGAATTGAATGTCCCATGAACCTGCAGACCTTCATACCTCTGCAGAAAAAGCAGTACTTGGTATGATGGCCAAGGTGTCAACCACACAAAGCTCACACCCTTCATACACAATTATGAATAAGCTCTACTGTAAATGGAATTAGTCAAAATTATCTCAAACACTAAAAATAAATAAATTAGACTAATAGAAATAACTTTAAAGTTAAAACATGTTTTTCATTTTTGAATTTTATGCATATTCAGTTTTAGCAGGAGATCTGAAGACATTAAGGTATTTGAACAACATCTAAAAACATAGGAGACAATATTTTAGCAACCTTTTCTTAAAGTACAAAGGAAATAAAGATCATATTTATGTTTAAAAACTCAGAGTTTCCACTTCTAATGTTAATTCTGCTTGTTAATACCTCAACAACTAGTAATGGTCTCTTATTGGAATTTAATCATTTAATTTAACAAACAAAATCTCTGATTTACCGTATTTGGAACACGCCCACCAGACGCAGAAGACAACATCAGTGTGGTCCGATCAATATTTATATAACTGCTGAAAATGTATTGGACAACTTTTTAAACAGCATTTTGAGTGGGTCCTAAATTAGTTCAAGCATCACTGAATGATCTCCGCTAACATCATACAAGTGAACCACAACTATCGGGAAAACAACTATGAGAAGAATCTGAATCTGTCTACTGTCTACTAATAAATCAATTAAATATTTTTGACCTTCTTTATTTTGTGTTCATTGCTTCTAGTCTTATTTATTATGGGCTATAACTTATAATTCACATCTTAAAACACATTTTACTATATATTGTTCTACTGTTTACTATTACATTGCAAATCACTTCAGTCCATTTATATATATATATATATATATATATATATATATATATATACACATTTATTTATTTATTAGGTTTTTTTATCCTTACGGGGACTTTGCATTGATTTATTTATTTTTCGTTCATTTATGTGGCCTAATGCTGGCTCTTACCCTAAACCTAACCTAAACTTAAATCACATCTTAGTCCTGAACCTAACTCATAACCCCACAAAAGTGTTTGTCCCTACAAGGAGCAGTGGTCCCCCACAATGCACTGTGTTGTCAGATAACTGTCTCCATGGTTGCAAAAACAACCACACACACACACACACACACTTTTACATCTGCTGTTACCATTTGATGTCAGCAGGTGGCAGAGTTGTACTATTTGGGGGTGATTTTACATATTTATGTAGCACTTTTCCCATATGAATATCATGAAGTTCAGTAATACACTTGGTGTTGTAATATCTAGAAATCTGGACAAAACTTTTATGTTACCTGTTTTTATGACTCTGCACTGTGGCTGTTTGCCTCACTGTGTAACATTCTGTGTTATGTGCTCCTTGTATCTCCACAGTGTCAGTGATGTTGTTCTCTTTTTCATCCACAATCGCCATCAGTGGGTCTGGCAGCCAGCAAGTCGCCTCACAGGCCACCGTCATTCTCCCGTTTTTATCAGAATCCACTGAAAGCCTCGGGTCAGACAGTGCAGCTGTGGAGATGGAATTGAAATGGTTAAAAGCTGATTAACATGATTATTAATTTTCTTCTCTGACTTGTATTCCCTAAATCTGTGGATTTTCTGTAACAGAAACATTAAATATTCTTTATGTGTTTTTTCCCTCTCATCACTAACATCAAAAACTAACATTAGATTGGAACTGATGAGCACAACCAAAATTAAACTGAGGCTGACATACTGACAACCAGCTGCATTTCTTTAGCTTCTCTGGTTCCGTTCCTTTGGATGATCAAACATTGGTAGATCCCCTCGTCTGAGTCTCGTCCGGAACTCAAAGGCCGGATTTTTCATCTCAAAAGACTCAAAGCCATTGCGGTACAAGAAGACCACGTTCGGCTTCAAGCCTTCCTTGGACCACTCCACTGTTGGCATGTCACCGTTGTTAGGGATTTTCAGACTGCAGGGCAGGATGACATTCCCACTGGCAAAGGTCACAATCTGGAAGCCCAGCTAGCAAATAAATCTCAGACACTTAAAAATAAACTGTCATCAGTCTCACTACTGTCTAAAGACACAACACAAACATCACTCATGTTCTCTCTTTTCACTACAGATTCAGGTCTTGCTTTTACTGTTTGATTGGCCAGAGGAAGGCGAGTTCAGCAGAGCGAGATGAGTTCTTGCAGAGCAGCTTGGATGGTGTATATGGTGGAGGGTGAGCAGGCGAGAGGCAGGGTCCACCTTGGACAGGTCACCAGTCCATCGCAGGGCATCACACAAACAATCACGCACACACTCATTCACACAATTTAGAGAGACCAATTAACTTAACAGACATGTCTTTGGACTGTGGGAGGAAGCCAGAGTACCCGGTGAGAACCTATGCATGCACGGGGAGAACATGCAATCTCCATGCAGAAAGACCCCTGGCCCAGAATTGAACCCAGAACCTTCTTGCTGCAAGGCAACAGCACTACCCTCTGATCCACCGCACAGCCCAGTTGATTTTGGGCTAAGTTCCTAATCACAAAATCTCTCTCTTGTGGGTGAGGCTTGGCAGAGGTTTGTTCAGCACCATTGACATGTTGAAAAGAAATTACACCCACAACATGTTCAAAATGTTCACTCATTCATTTGAGTGTGCTTACGTCAAGCACTACAGAGTACTGAATTAGTCTCAACTGGTTATATCAAGTATATCCGCCATTTATACATTGTGAGTTTTGAAGTCCCAGAGGGGTTAAAACTGATGTTTGTTTTAAACATATCTATGTATGGATCGAAAAATTTTATTTTTGTGCATACACAGGTTTTTCTCTGCTTACTCCAACCCAACAAAATATCATAATTGCCCTAGATGTGATGGTAAATGATTGACTGTTGGCTCTCTCCTCGTGATAGACTGAGAATGTGTCCAACCCCACCTTTTGTCCTTTGACCGCTAAAGACAGGATCAAGCTCCCACAGTACTCATTTAGCAGTATTAAATGATTGTGTTTGAAAGATAAGAATCAGTCTGGGCATAAGGGATTTTCAATTGTGTTCAAATGCTAGATTTTATATGAGGACTTTTATCCATCCAGCCGTCAGTCTTCTCTATCCGCTCATCCTTGCTGGGTTGCTGGGAAGATGGTACCTGCCTCTTGTGGCCATTGGGTGAAAGGATGGATACACCCAGGACAAGTCACTTAATCTTAATCTTTTATCTTGTACAATTCAACAAATGTGTTTGGGCAAAAGCAAAAAATAATGAAAAGAGCCAAAAAATCTGTTGTAAAAATGCATATGATTAAAGTAATGCTTTTGTCAAATTTTATTCTCACCTGTAATCACCATCTATGCTCCAGCTCCATGGTTTACCAGACATTTCTGCTCTTCATGTTTTTCACTGACTTTCTGTCCTCCTCCATAATGATTTGTATGATTTTAATTACTTTAATTTAAATCCTTTTATAAAGATTTGCAGTGCCTATTTTTCAGTCCTTCTACATCCACATTTTAGACAATGACAGATACGTTGTCCAAATTCTCCTAGATTTAGAGTTTAAATGTTGGCTGTAGAGATTTAAACAATTATTCAAAATGTGCCTTTTCTTGTTGCCTTCCATGTAAAACTTCTATTTAACTGGTAAATCAAATTTGGAAAAAAAAATTGTTGGCCATTTTAAAAATTATGTCTTTTTAAGGCATTTAGAGAAACAAGAACTTCTGGACCTCCACATGAAACCCAGCTGAAAAAACAGAACAGAACAGATACCCATTGCCTAAACCCACACTGATGCTGAGCTTATGTGCTGTTGTAACCAAAGCTCCAAAGTTATGAATCTTTCATGTAAGATGGAAGCTCCCTGATTTTGAAAACCCTGGCTCTGTCCTTAGATGTTCCCAAGACATAAGATAATGTGGCAAAGTGGTGATTTTTACAATTATTATGATTTAAAACCAGAGGATTAAAGGACAATGCACACTGAGAGCGATGGTTTGCAAATGTTGCCTTCAAAACTCACTGAATGCAATATTGCTATCTTTGTGGGTTTTCGCCAATTGCAGTTATCTATCTTTGCCAGCAGGTGGCTTACTATAGGAAACATATACTGGTCCTTCTCAAAATATTAGCATATTGTGATAAAGTTCATTATTTTCCATAATGTCATGATGAAAATTTAACATTCATATATTTTAGATTCATTGCACACTAACTGAAATATTTCAGGTCTTTTATTGTCTTAATACGGATGATTTTGGCATACAGCTCATGAAAACCCAAAATTCCTATCTCACAAAATTAGCATATCATTAAAAGGGTCTCTAAACGAGCTATGAACCTAATCATCTGAATCAACGAGTTAACTCTAAACACCTGCAAAAGATTCCTGAGGCCTTTAAAACTCCCAGCCTGGTTTATCACTCAAAACCCCAATCATGGGTAAGACTGCCGACCTGACTGCTGTCCAGAAGGCCACTATTGACACCCTCAAGCAAGAGGGTAAGACACAGAAAGAAATTTCTGAACGAATAGGCTGTTCCCAGAGTGCTGTATCAAGGCACCTCAGTGGGAAGTCTGTGGGAAGGAAAAAGTGTGGCAGAAAACGCTGCACAACGAGAAGAGGTGACCGGACCCTGAGGAAGATTGTGGAGAAGGGCCGATTCCAGACCTTGGGGGACCTGCGGAAGCAGTGGACTGAGTCTGGAGTAGAAACATCCAGAGCCACCGTGCACAGGCGTGTGCAGGAAATGGGCTACAGGTGCCGCATTCCCCAGACCTGGGCTACAGAGAAGCAGCACTGGACTGTTGCTCAGTGGTCCAAAGTACTTTTTTCGGATGAAAGCAAATTCTGCATGTCATTCGGAAATCAAGGTGCCAGAGTCTGGAGGAAGACTGGGGAGAAGGAAATGCCAAAATGCCAGAAGTCCAGTGTCAAGTACCCACAGTCAGTGATGGTCTGGGGTGCCGTGTCAGCTGCTGGTGTTGGTCCACTGTGTTTTATCAAGGGCAGGGTCAATGCAGCTAGCTATCAGGAGATTTTGGAGCACTTCATGCTTCCATCTGCTGAAAAGCTTTATGGAGATGAAGATTTCATTTTTCAGCACGACCTGGCACCTGCTCACAGTGCCAAAACCACTGGTAAATGGTTTACTGACCATGGTATCACTGTGCTCAATTGGCCTGCCAACTCTCCTGACCTGAACCCCATAGAGAATCTGTGGGATATTGTGAAGAGAACGTTGAGAGACTCAAGACCCAACACTCTGGATGAGCTAAAGGCCGCTATCGAAGCATCCTGGGCCTCCATAAGACCTCAGCAGTGCCACAGGCTGATTGCCTCCATGCCACGCCGCATTGAAGCAGTCATTTCTGCAAAAGGATTCCCGACCAAGTATTGAGTGCATAACTGTACATGATTATTTGAAGGTTGACGTTTTTTGTATTAAAAACACTTTTCTTTTATTGGTCGGATGAAATATGCTAATTTTGTGAGATAGGAATTTTGGGTTTTCATGAGCTGTATGCCAAAATCATCCGTATTAAGACAATAAAAGACCTGAAATATTTCAGTTAGTGTGCAATGAATCTAAAATATATGAATGTTAAATTTTCATCATTACATTATAGAAAATAATGAACTTTATCACAATATGCTAATATTTTGAGAAGGACCTGTAATACTATCTACATTAAAATACAATTAAATGTACATTATAAAACTCTTGAAAAACATGACAAAGTTAGCTCAGCATTCCTTCTTTGTAAATTCACTTAAACCAGATTTCCCCCTAGAATAGTCAACGTCGTGAAAAATCTGGTCATTAGTTAAGCTTACAAATAAATATTTCCCTTTTTCTAGTCTGGTCAATATATGTAAGTCAAGACTGAGGTTTGGATTGAAATGCAAAGGTGAAATAATTGACCGGTAAAAATTCATCAAACGAAACAACAAAAAGACGTAATAAACCACACACCATCTTGTTTTTATGCTTCAAATATTTATTTCTGTAAGGCCAAAGAAAAGAAGAATGTTTTCCTTAAATGATCCTTTTAAAAACACTGTCTGCTCTAGTTAAAGAGACGATCCACCTGCCGTTGTGGCTTCATTCCCTAGGCTACATTAAGGAGATAAGTTATATGAAGTAAAGAAGCAGAAAGAGCTTTTAGGATATTTGTGAGACGGCAAAGAGGCAGGTAAACAGAACCACATAACAGCCATCCCCCACTAGTTCTGTATTAAACATCCTGCCTCTCTGTGAACCTCAGACTGATTGGACTTTCT
This sequence comes from Girardinichthys multiradiatus, assembly GCF_021462225.1. Classification (NCBI taxonomy): domain Eukaryota; kingdom Metazoa; phylum Chordata; class Actinopteri; order Cyprinodontiformes; family Goodeidae; genus Girardinichthys; species Girardinichthys multiradiatus. Next base: position 10,139,745 of record NC_061807.1, on the reverse strand, counting down.
TGGCGCAGACAGAAGGTAGTTCAATAGCGCATATCTGGTCATCCCAGCACTTTTCAGCTAGGGGCAAGAGAACAAATCACACATAAACAAAACCTTGAAGGGGTCTACACAGCATCATACAAATTTGAGAAAGACCGACTAACTAAAACACAATTTAACCTAAAAAATAATTAATCCAGTAAATTTTTATGCATGATAATTGAAATATTAACTTACTCAGTAAACCAGCTTATTACCCATAAGTCATTTTACCATCAGAAAAACTCGCGCTCGTGTGATATTTCTTTTACCTGAATAGTTCATCTGCAAACAGCGCTGATTAGAACTATTAGGCTCTCCTGGGCACCAGTGTGTATAGCTGAAACGGCTTCCATCGGTCCACAACCAGATGTTCAGCTGGAAGACAGAGCTCAGCAGATGACATATTTCTTTCAATGTTTCACAAAAACAAATAAACTGCAATGGTGAAAATACCTCCTGCGCATTACTGCCTCCAATCCATGCTTCTTTGGACATAGAACTTGCCATTTGTATTATGTTCTGAATCTGATGGTACTCATTCATGTCCTGAACTGATGCAAGGTTTGCCCCCATGGACAGGCAGTTTCTCTACAGACAAACACAGAATGATGTGCTGAAGTAGTAGCTAGGCTTTGGTAATTAACAACTGTGAAATAAGAGAGAGTAAAAGAAAATAAGAGCACAAAGTTGTTGGAAATCACCTCAGCTGCAGCCCAAGAAAGGGGTCTGGGAACATATTTGAAGCAGCGACTGTTCAACTGAGTCCAGCCAGGAGGACAAAGATCAGATCTCTGGAGCAAGTCAACTTGTTCTGATGACAAACAGATGGAGAGTCTCGGTTAGACACTGTATGTGGCATTAGTCTCATACTGACGATATTTTGTGACAAGCTTTAACATCAAGATGACGCAACATTAAACGTATTAAAATGACAAATGGTAATGTAGCATCACTGCATGAGCTGTATGTTTAGATGATGAATCCCCAGTTTGTCACAGTGATTAACAAGACAACTTGGATTGGCTCAATTAAAGCAAAGAATCCCCTGATAGTGTTATACTAGACTGGCAGCTAGAAGCTTATAAGACATATAAAAGCTTCGCTCACACAATGACAAAAAAGAACCTAGAGACAAACCACGATGCATGTACTATGCAAGGAACACTGAAGCAATTTATGGATATGAGTCTATTATATATATTAACAATCACAAAAACACCCACTGACCTTCATCAGCAGAGTCATCATCTGGGACAGCTGTGGACATTTTAAACAGGGGTTAATGAGTTTGTTTGAGCCATTGGTCATTTTACAAAAGCAGTAAACTTAAGAAATGCTCACGATCAGCTCTGGTCTGAGCCATCACAGAGAAAACAAGGACACACACAGCTAGCAGCTTCATGATGGAGGTGATGAGATGATACAGATTTACAAACTGAAATCAAGTCAAACATGTTAAAAACATTGAAATTCACAATGGAGCCAAAAAGATAAGCAGAAAGTTTATCAGCAAACCTGATGCAGAAGGATTTGTTTCCTGACTCAGCCAGCACCTTTAGCCCTCATCGTGGACTCGCAGGCTACTTATAGAGCTTCTAATCTTATCATCCACAAAATGTGGAAACTACAGAAAAAAAATGCCAATGTCATGCTTCATCAGATCTGGTTCATATCTTGCTTCACAATTCGCCATAAATTACCACACATTATCTTTTGTGCCTTTCATGGCTGTGACTGTTGCACTAAGAAGGTTTTAGGCACTGTTGTTACAAGAACAGGAACTGAAAGCGTGGGACAGAAGAATGATCTTCACCAGACCAAGGTATTCTAGTTGGGAGTGAAAATAACTGTATCAGAGCTGTGGACGGCAACACCTGTTCAGGGACACTGTAAATGCTGTTTTTAGACACATTGTAAATAAGGGAGATCCAAAAATTAGTGATTATTAGTTTTACTCTTTCCAGGCTGTTTATATCCTGAAAAGATGTGTTGTTTAAAAGTTCATGTAATATTGTCCTGATGCACAGCTGTTTCTGTTTTTGGTTTTATCTGTGTGTTGTTTAGTTTTGTCGTTTAGGTTTTTTTTCTAACTTGATTCATTTGTGTTGATTTTCTTTGTTATTTCTAGCAATCTGTTGCCTGTGCATTTTTGTCCAGATTCTTTCAGCATCAGTCTTTTTTCCCCATGGTTTGTAGATCCGTTTGTGTTTTTCTTCAGCCCCTTCCATGTTTCTTCTGTGTTTACTAGTCACCATCGCTCAGTTCCTCAGATTTTTCTCCAGCTATTCTGCATTCATCTAATTAATCTCACCTGGTTACCGGTTCACTCACCTCTAAGTTTAGAAATGACCCTTCTGCTTTGAATACTTTAGATGGGAGGCAGAGAAAAGTATGTGACATGCTGAGGACTGTGGAGATGTGATCCCCTTACTGGCTGGTCATTGCACCTTCTGATAGTGGCCCACAACGATATTGCCCCTCTACATCTGCAAAGTTCAGTCAACCAACTTGGCAGCCAGCACCTGTGCCCAACGTCTCGCACCTCTTGTGGGTGGGTCAGCATGGTCTTGCACAGGCACACTCACAGCCTGCTACTTGGCTCCCACGTGGGCTTTTGTTGGCTGAGCCAAACCTTGTGGCTGAGCTGTTGGTGGCCGAGCCAGAATCCTTTCTCAGACCTTCAGATTCTGCTCTGGTGGGTCTAGCTGTTGCCTCCCCTCCAGCTCCTAAAACCTGGAAATGCTACCTAATACATCCACATTGCATCTTCTGTGTCCTGTGACCTTTACTCACTATTGTGATGCGGCAGTCTGTTAGATTATCTCCTCACTCGTATTGGAATTTGCTAGCATGCCTCCAGCTATTCTACCAGTATGTTGTCACATCTTACATGCTGTGTAGTGTTTTGACTGGTTAAATTCTACAAGCAGCTGGATTAACCCCAAGTTCATACTGACCACGTTCTATGTCTACTCCGTCATCCATCACAAATTGTGCCGGGCGACAATTCACACTGGGTGCAACCGATAACCGCAGAGGCAACTGGACTAACGAGTTCACGGGACCAAACAAACAAAAGAGGGCGCCAGAACAGTTTGACAGGATGATTGGAGCCAACCATCTGCAACAGGGGGTAGGAGGAGTCTTTTGTAATTGTCCGAGCCCTGGTCAGGCAGCGTTTGGGAGCAGTATCATGGATGGAGGGAAGCGGTCTCCCGATGACTTTTTTTCCCGCTGTCCTCGCCACCCCTTCTACACATTGTCAGTCTGAGACGTTGCAGTGCCCACACCAGACAGAGATGCAGCTGGTCAGTATGCTCTCTATTGTCCCTCTGTAGAAGGCAGTGAGGATAGGAGGAGAGAGGTTTGCTCTCTTTACAAGAGCAGAGGTGCCGAGGGACCAGGTCAAGGTATCTGTGATCTGCATCCCCAGGAATTTGATGCTGCTGACCTGCTCCATTGCAGTGTCATTGATGAGGAGGGGGATGTGACTTGGTTGATTTTCCCTTAAGTCAACAATCATTATTAATCAGGATTAGAATATGAAATCCTGATGAAATCCACCACTGTCGTGTCGTCCGCATACTTAATTATAAGGTTCGTCCTGAACCTGTCACGTCAGTCCTGAGTCATCAGGGTGAAGAGCAGTGGGCTTAGTAGGCAGCCCTGGTGGGAGCCGGTGCTGAGGGACATGATGCTGGGGTTGTTTAGCCAAACCGTACAGACTGGAATCTGTCTGTGAGGAGGAATCCTTTGTGGAGCGGTTGGAGCGGTAAGCAAACTGGAGTGGATTAGTGCTCTACTGTGCAACCCAACAAAAAATATAGATAGGTTAAAACAAAACAGCAACAAAAACATAATCCAGCTGTAAAATATTTTGCTAAATTTTCTTGATTAACAGGTAAAAATGAAGGAGTCTCAAGTTGAAAATACATAACTGTATTGAACTAAATAATAAATAAAAACTTTGGAACATTAATGTTTGAATACTGTGATGTCTGAACTGGATATTTCAGATTACTAGTACTTTTTATGTACTATGTACATAAAAAAATATGTACTCTGGGTATGTATGCTTTATGTACTCTGATAAGCTGAATAAACCGGTAAGTTTTTTGTTGAACTGTGTGTACGCTTGACTTAAGTTCCTTTCTTCCCATTTTGGTGACAAATAAATTCAACACTGTCATTTTGGGTTTGTTCACCCTCTGAGGGTTTTCCAAACTGCTAAATCATCCTTACTAAGGTCTACACTATGTGGTATGTAAATATGCATATTCAATACATTTGTGAAGCCTTTGCAAAAACTGAAAATTTTGAATGTCAGTAATTTTTTCATGCATTAAAAATATTAACTTGCAAAATGAAACAGCTACTTCAAAGCTAAATGTATTTTCTGCTTACTTAAGGTTTGATTCATTTGATTAATGCCCCCATATGTTGTTAGGGTTGCTGTATTTAAGCCTTCACATAAAAAAGCTGCTTTTGATCAAGACCCAAACTGATTACAGACCTATAACTAATCATCCCTTCCTATTGATAAAATGCTGGAAATATATAGTATAAGCAGTTAAACTGCACTGACCTGTTCGAAGAGCTCATCAGAGCACTAAAACAGCACTGGTGAAAATCACTTAATGGACATTTGTATGTATTTGTTCTGTTAGACCTTAGTGCTGCAATTGATACAGAAAATCACATTATTCTCATACATAGGACATGATATATGAATCAACGAAACAACAGTAACAGAGTAATGAAATTCCCATCCAAAACAGATTTGCCCCACTACAGAATGAAAACCAGGAAAATTATCCTCTGAGACTGTTACGGCTGGTGGTCGTATGTGTGTTTGTTTTGTACCTTCATCAACAGACTGGCCAGCCGATGTCGCTGAAAAGCAACGTTTTCCTCCGTGCTATCGGTACCGCTGTTTCTGATAGGATCGGATTTCTTCTTCGCTGTTCCTGACGGACTCTGATCTCCCTGCGTGCTCTGCACTCCTCCTGCTGGACGTCTCCGGGAGTTCATGTTGGACTATTCATTTCCTGGTTCTTCTGAATTCGCCGCCAATCAAGAAGGGACTACATTATATAAACTCTCTGCACCTGCCACTAAAGGCAGCTGGTATTTGGACAGAACAGCTCGCCACTTCTGATTTTGGTGTTGTAAAATTTTGAAGCTTGGTTATTTTTGTGTGCTTACCTGCTTGATGACTCCATCTTGGCTCAAAGGAGTCTCTTTAAAGTTGATTGGGCTTTGTCTTGATTTGTTTGTTTGCTTTTTGTTAGCAGGGACGTTTTTGATTTAGGAAACTGTTGAATTAGTTTGTCCCTCCTTTTGGGGGATTATTTTTAGTTAAATTACTGATGGTTGTGTATTTTGTTAAATTTATGGTTGTGTATTTTGGGTTTTACCCCTTTTTATTTTCAAACGGTTTGTACTTTGTTAAGTATCCTCCTTTTGTTTGTTTTGTTAAAAATAACGGAAACTGAACTAAAAAGAAATAAATTACTCTTTCTTTCATAAAACCAACAACACCTGGTTTGAATGTTTACTTCCCCCTACCCCTAGACCGAGTGGGGTCGTAACAGAGACTAATAAAAGGTTTGAGAACAATCTTCATTCTAAACAGTCTTCTCCTAAATTGCCAGAGAAAGAGCGCCCCGTCGGGCCAAGAACCCTAATAGTGGGCAACACAGCTGTGGATGGGATTTAAAAACTTATGCAATAAGAAAAACACAGAAGTTATGATTGGTACCAGTAATGTGGTGTCCGATATCTCAGAGAATATTCTGGCAATCACAGAAGAGCGCCCGACCCTAGAAAACCTCATCATATACTGTGGAGCCATGGATGACTTGGCTAAGAAAAAATCAGAAGTATTGAAAGAGGATTTAATTTGTCTGCTGGATAAAGTTGCTATGAATCAGAAAAAGGCGGACCCAAGATTCAGCCAGACAGTACTGAAAGTTTAAAAGGTTTATTCAGCCACAGGAAAACGTCACACAGGTAACACTCCTCACAGTTTCCAGGAATCACTGAGGCAGAAAGAGGGATTAGTGACTTGTAGTCTCTCCAGATTTTGCAGGGATCAGAAAAGCCACTAACCTGCTTTTGTCCTGAGTGGAACTTGAAACCCAGAGGGGAAACCTCAGTGGGCGGCAGGCAGTGATCTCCACAGCACAGGTAAGAAGTGACTCAAGGCTGAATAATCCAAGGGCTAGGCTGGTTCAATAATCCAAGGACAGAAACAGGGTCAACGATCGGAACAAGAGGCGTCAGGCAAGGGGCAGGCAGAGGCATAAACCAGATGCAGGAAACAAGGTCGACAACCAAAATCCAAATGGTCCGACAAGGAGCTGGCAGAGGCATAAATCCAAAGGGCAAGGCAAGGTCAAGAACAATGATCATACAGGAAGGAACGCTGGATATCTACTTACACGAATGTCTTTCAAAAGTCTGGCACCGTCTGCTTGTCAGAGTCAGTATATATCAGGGAAGACACAGGTGCTTGGCATTCCACATGATTGCACAACACTGCAGCAGCCACCAGGTGCTGATTGCAGCCAGGGAGACAGGGTAGAGCAGACGTGCCAGAATCATAACAGTACCCCCCCCCCCCCCTCTAAGGTCCGGCTCCTGACGGACCACGAGGCTGATCAGGATGGAGACGATGAAACTGACAAATTAGGTCCTTATCAATGATGAACCTCGAAGGAATCCAAGTCCGTTCCTCGGGCCCTTAGCCCTCCAGTCAACCAGGTATTGCCAAGTCGGGGCTCCACGAAGGGCTTGACCTGAGAAACGTGGAACGTGGGGTGAATCCTCATGGAGTTGGGTAATCTCAGTCGTACAGCCACAGGGTTAATGATCTTGGAGATTTGGAAAGGTCCAACAGACTGGGGTGCCAATTTCCGGGATTCTACCCTTAATGGGAGGTCTTTGGTGGAGAGCCAAACTTTCTGCCCCACCTGGTACTTAGGGGCAGGGATCCGTCTCCGGTTGGCCGTTCTTGACTGAACCAGTGACATTCTGATCATCGACCTCCTGGCCTTTCTCCATAATCTTTGGCACCTTAGGGCAGCCGCTTGGGCGGACGGAACATTAGCTTCTCTCTCCTGAACTGAAAACATGGGTGGCTGGAAACCAAACACAACATGAAAAGGAGACAAACCGGTGGCACTTGATTGCATAGAGTTCATGGCGTATTCAACCCAGGGCAAATTTTGTGACCACTTGGTCGGGTCAGACTCACATAATATATGAAGTTTGGTTTCAGCTTCTTGGTTGGCTCTCTCGGTTTGGCCATCAGACTGAGGATGAAACCCTGAGGAAAGACTAACAGAAATTCCCAACAAAGAACAAAACTCCTTCCAGAAACGTAACACAAACTGGGGTCCTCTATCGGAAACAATGTCATTTGGGATTCCATGGAGCCTGAAAACATCTCGGGTCAATATCTCACCCATCTCCTTAGCAGATGGAAGCTTCTCCAAGGGCACCAGATGAACCATTTTTGAAAATCTGTCAATCATGGTTAGTAGTACATAGTGACCATTAGAAACCAGTAGACCTGTCACAAAATCCATCGCAATATGTGACCATGGGCGAGGGGGAATGTGCAAAGGATGCAACAACCCCGCAAGGGGGCTACGAGAAGGCTTGGCTCGACAACATTGAGTGCATTCAGTAACAAAGTCTTTGACATCCTTGACCAGCGATGGCCACCAAAATTGAGTTCGAACTGTCTGAATGGTTCTGCTGATTCCTGGATGACAAACTAAACGAGAGCAATGACAAGACTCCATTACCTTAGGCACAAGGCGTTCAGGGACAAAACAGTGATCAGGTGGACATGATGGTGGGATAGGCAGATCTCTAATGGCTTCCTGGACCTCCCTTTCCACCTCCACTCGGGACACAGACAACCTGACGGTTTCAGGAAGGATAAACTCCTCTTCACCCGCAGACTGAGAATCTTCAGGCTGTTGAATCCAGGATAGGGCGTCAGGTTTGCCATTTTTACTCCCTGGCCTGTAAGATAGGGAGAAATTAAAACGACCAAAAAACAAAGCCCACCTAGCCTGTCTGGGGTTTAGCCGTTTTTCTTATTTCAGGTACTCCAAGTTCTTATGGTCAGTCCACACCATAAACGGCTCCTTAGTCCCCTCCAGCCAATGTCTCCACTCTGTCAACGCCAACTTGACAGCCAATAACTCTCTGTCTCCCACGTCCTAATTCCGCTCAGCCTGTGACAGTCCTTGAAAAGAAGGCACGTGGGTGAATATGATCATCCTCACCTCTTTGGCTTAATACAGCTCCGACCCCAGTACTTGAGGCATCCACCTCCACGATAAACTGTCTCTCTAGGTCAGGAGACCGTAACACTGGAGCTGACGTGAACAGTTCCTTTAACTTATTGAAGGCCTTCTCTGCATCCCTATTCCACACAAATTTCACCTTGGAAGAGGTAAGAGCGTTTAGGGGAGTAGCAACCAGGCTGTAATTTCTAATAAACCTCCTATAGAAGATTGCGAAGCCCAGAAATCTTTGAAACTGCTTGTGATCAGTTGGAACAGGCCATTCCAATATGGCCTTAACCTTGGAGGGGTTGACAAGCACTTGATCTGGGGAAATGATGAAGCCCAAAAAGGAAGTGGTAGTTATGTGGAACTCACATTTCTCTGCCTTGACGAACAACTGGTTTTGGAGAAGACGCAGGAGAACAGCTCTGACATGTTTTCTGTGGGTTTCCAGATCTTGAGAATAAATCAGTATGTCATCAAGATAAACAAATATGAATTGACCGACCATGTCTCTTAGAACGTCACTGACCAATGACTGAAAAACTGCAGGAGCGTTAGTAAGTCCAAATGGCATGACCTTGTATTTTTATTTTTTTTTTACCGTGTCCTGTCAGGCAGAGTATCGCTCAGAATTGTTTTCTGAGTGCCAAGAAATTGCCCAACAGATTTACTTTCACAAGCAGAGCATCACAGCTAATGTTTTAAAGCTCTGCTTGATATTTATAGAAGAAACTTGATTATAAACGTCTTTGGGAATATTTCAAATGTTACGGACACGGAGACTGAAATGAAAAGGAAAAATGAAGCTCAAAAAAGAGAGAGATGGGGGAAAAAGGGGAGAAAAGGAGGAAAGAGTGGAGGAGAGAAAGAAGGATAAAGAGAATACAAGATTACACCCTGCCTGCTTATACACCTACAGCTGTTTTTGTTTTGTTTTTGTTTTTTAACAAAATAGTACACGGTAATTCTGAATGTAAAATGTACTTAGTGAGAGGTGCAGCCCAATATAGAACATCTGTGTATCTGTCAACACCTGAAGCTTAACACCTGTGAGTATGAGTTTGGACGCACTTTTGTATACAAGGTTTCTCCACAAAAATATGCAATAGCGAGTGTGAGGACCCACAGGCCTGCCCCATGGTCCCTGGACGGACACTGAGGAGAACTGAGCTGAGTCACAGACATCTAAAGGCCCCCAAAGCTCAAGAACCCCAGGAGAACCACCGCCGGGACTACCACAACCCCCCCCCAGAGAAGAGCAGTGAAGAGTCCCAGGGGAACCACCCGGCAGCGACAGTGCAGAAGCCCCAGGGAGCCGCAGCAACGAGTCCACAGGCCCCACCGGCAGACGTCCACGCCCAAGCAGACCCAGCCATGGACCCAAAGGCCCAAGACTCCGGGACACACCTCCCCCCAAGCAGAGGCCCGACAGAGCCCAGGGGGCCAGGCACCCACCGGGAGTGTGCCAGCCCACACCAAAGCACCCGGCCGTGGACACCGAGAACCACAAGTACACCAGTGGGCAGAGACTCCAACCACCAGCAGGCGGTGTGTCGCAAAAAAAACCCAAAAAAAAACAGGCACACACAGTCACAATCACCCACTCCTACCCTCATGCATACACATAAAATCACTCACACCCAACATAAGGATAACAACAATGGACGTCATACACTCACTCACACTCCCCATGCATACTCTATACTCCCAGGTCCAGCCGCCTGTACCCCCTCAGGGTAAACAGCCCCTGGACCCAGGAGGTAGTCCCCTTCCCTCCTGGGGCAGAGGCAGGCAGACAGCGCCGGAACTGCCCAGACCCGGGTGACCCCGGACCAGGTCCCGCCCCCCTGCCCCAAACCCAGTCCCCGACAACCCCCATCCACCTCCGGAGAGGGGGCTATGTACAAAAGAGGTGTCCACATGGCCCAAAGCAACCCGCCAACCAAAGCCGCCCCAGGACGGAGCAGTCCCGACCCCCCAACGAGCCCTGATCTCAACCCCATGAGTCTCCCACCCCCAGTGAACCCCAACAAGAACAAGAACCTCCCCACAGGGCCACCCCCAACAAGGACACCGATATCGAACACATCCCCCCGAACCCAAATGGCACGAATCCCCACCCCCACAGGGGCACACCCCCACAGGTGAACTCCGTGGCCAAGAAGGCAATGAAGCCACACCCACACAGCGCAAGCTCCACACACAGCCCTGCTCTAAGAACCCCCGCCGCACCCCGCTCCCCCACCACACAGCACGCCGCAACGGCAAGGCAAGGGCCCTGCGCAGCGCCACCCCTGCCCACCGGCGCAACAGGGCATACCCCACCCAGCACCGCACCCACAACCGGACCCACGACCCCACACCATGATGGGACAAACTCATCCACCCAGAGGTCCCCATCCAGCGGCAGGCACCCAGGGCCAGTGACCCCACCATGCCCCCCTCAGCAACAAAAAACACTACATCACTGCCACTGCAATGACCGCCCAGGGAGAAACACTATCCAGCTCAGCTCCACCATCGCCGCCCAGCTGATCCAAATGCCAGTGACCCCACGCCCTAGAAGTGGACACAACCTCTCCACCCCACAGGCCGCAGCCCCTCCACCCCACCCCCCAGTCCACCGCCCCGATCCTCCCTCGGACAAGACAGCCAGCAGAGCAGCACACCTCCAAGCCCGCCCAACCCACCCAGACAGTGCCAGCAGGTCCAGCCCACCAGTCCACGAGAGGGAAACATGCACCGGCCGGGGACCTGGGCCATGCAGGCCAACCGCTCCAGGCCAAGCACTACCCGCCAGCCGTCCCGGTGTAGTCACAAGACATGCTCTGCCGCCCCACCCACCCGACCGCCAACCGCAGCCCAGCGCCCAACCCCGGGCCAGGACCACAGAAGGAAGCCGTGGAAAGAAGGCCACGGCGGCCCCCAGTTACCGGGCACCCCGCCAACCCCACCCCCAAACCCGAAATGTCCCAATTTCGCCAAATAAACTACAAAAACTTAGAAGAAATCATACACCAACCGAGCTCTTCTTCCTGCTGTCTCGATGTTTTACCCACAGCTTTCCTTAAGAAACCTTTCCCTGTCATAACAATTGATTTAACTCAAATAGTTAATGCGTCCCTTTTGTCAGGTGTTTTCCCCCAGATCCGGAAAACAGCAGTTATCAAACCTCTATTGAAAAAGAACAACTTGGACATGCTGCTACTACAGAACTACAGGTCTATATCAAACATCCCCTTCATCAGTAAGATTATTGAAAAAGCTGTGTTTCAACAGTTAAACAACTTCCTAACAACGACCAATCGCTTCAATGTCTTCCAGTCAGGCTTCCTGCTCACCACAGTACAGAGACTGCTCTTGTCAAGGTGTTCAATGACATCCGTATAAATGCAGACTGTGGAAGAACCACAGTGCTGGTATTATTGGACCTTAGTGCATCATTCTACACTGTTGATCCCTCCATTTTATTAGAGTGCCTGGAAAACTGGGTCGGCCTTTCTGGTACAGCACTCAGTTGATTTAAATCCTATTTGACGACAGGGAATTGTTTGTGTCAGCAGGTAACTTTTTATCAGAGAGCATAAAAATCACATGTGTTGTTCTCCAAGGGTCCATCTTAGGTCCATCTTTAGCTGAATCAAAACAAAATTAAAGTATAATTTTTTGACAAAAGGAAGAGCGTTTAAAAGTTAGCACACAACCACCAGTCAGGCTCAAAATATAGGTATAGTGATGGACTCAGACCTGAACCTTCAGAGGCACATAAAAACAGCAACAAGGTTGGCCTTCTATCATCTGAAGAACATCTCCAGGATTAAAGGACTAAAGTCTCAGCAGGGCCTTGAAAACCTAATTCATGCGTTCATCTTTAGTAGAATTTATTACGGTTACGGTGTCTTCACAGGTCTGCCTAAAATGTCGATCAGACAGCTGCAGTTGATCCAGAACGCTGCTGCCCGTGTCCTCACTAGAACTAAGAAAGTGGAGCACATCACCCCGGTTCTAAAGTCCCTACGTTGGCTCCCTGTAGCTCAGATAATAGACTGTGAAATACTTCTGTTACTCTATAAATCACTGAATGGCTTAGCACCAAAATACATTACAGACTTGTTGTCAGTGTATAAACCACCCAGACTTCTCAGGTCTTCTGGCTCATATCTACTCTGCATACCTAGAACCAGAACCAAACATGGAGAAGCACCTTTTAGTTCTTATTCTCCATTAATCTAGAATAAACTCCCAGAAAACTGTAAAAGTGCCGAAACCCTAAGTTGCTTCAAATGAAGATTCAAAACTTATTTGTTGTTTCTTTGACTATTAGTTAAGTTTTCAGTTCAACTTTCCTTTCATTTTCTTATCCATCATTCTTTTCTCTTTAGTTTTTAATTACCTTTATGCCACTGTAATGTACTTTGCCTATTATGTTTCTTATTCTTTTAATTTTCCTTCATGTAAAGCACTTTGAATTGTCTTGCTACTGAAATGTGATATACAAGTAAACTTGCCTTGCCTAGGCTTCCAAATATATTTGACTGGCAGGTTCCAGTTTGTTTATGTTGAGGACAAATTTTCCTCACACCCCAGAGTTAGATATGGAGTATTACAAGGTTCGGTGCTTCTGCCAGTTTCATTTACTATGCTGTATTTATGCTTTAACTTGGTGAATTATTAGGCCACTTCAGATAGGTCTGCAGTGTTACCCTGATGGCTCACAGCTAAAACCATCCGGAAAGTATTCATAGTGCTGCAATTTTGCTACATTTAGTTATGTTTCAGCCTTATTTTAAATGGTATCAAATTAATGTTTCCTCAAAGTTCTACACACAGTACCCAATTATGACAATGTGAAAGAAGTTTGTTTAAGATTGTTGAAATCACATTTACATAATTATTTACAGCCTTTACTTAATATTTTGTTGACCCACCTTTGGCAGCAATTACAGCCAAAGTCTTTTTAAATACGGTGCCACAAGCTTAGCTCAACTATCTTTATGCAGTTTCACCAATTCTGCTTTGCAGGGCATCAAGCTCCATCATGTTGGATGGGAGACGTCTGTGCCCAGCCATTTTCAGATCTCTCCAGGGATGTTTAATCAGATTCAGATCTGGACTCTGGCTTGGCCACTCCAGGACATTCACAAAGTGGTTCTGTAGCCACTCCTTTGATTTCTTGGCTGTGTGCTTTGGGTCATTGTCCTGCTGAAAAATTAACCTTTGCCCCAGTCTGAGGTCAAGAGCTCTGGAGCAGGTTTTCATCCAGGATGTCTCTATAAATTGCTGCATTCATCTTTCCCTCGACCCTGACTAGTCTGCCAGTTCCTGCTGCTCAAAAACATTCCCATAACATGACGCTGCTGCCACCTGTGTAGCATATAGTGATCAAAGTCGCCTGTATAAATACACCTTTGTTCAGTTATTCCATGTGAGGTCTGTTGATGTCCTCACCTTGCTATTTCGGTTCTGTTCCTTGCTAAGCTTGTTACTTAAAGTACTATTTTTTTCACTCTGCCCTTGTCATCCTCATCTCTCCATTTGGATCCCCAACAACACCAAAACATGACAGCAGCTGCTTAATAGATGTTTTTACAATAAAATGTTCATTATGTAACTCTTAAAAAAACATTACCAACTTAGCTTAGCATTCTCTGTGTGTGCATTCACTTTAACCAGATTCCTCACTAGAATAGTCAATCTCTTGAGAAATCAATCGCCAGCGAACATCTTTTTTTGTTGTTGTCCTTATAATCAAAATGTGGGTCTTCTGTGGGTATTTTTGAACTTTACAAATGAATATTTTGCTGTCTGTTTTCAAAGGATTTTCCCACCAGAAATAGTGCTGCAATACAACCATAGAAGAAGAACTACCAAAGCAACACAGAAGAAGAGAAGCAACGGAAGAAGAAATGTAGTGGCCTTTGTGTTCATGTTGGAACATGAATATTTGGATATTTGAATATTTGGGACTGCTGTGGACATTTTAAACAGGAGTTTACGGGTTTGTTTGAGTCTTTGTCACTTTTCAAAAGCAGTAAACTTAAGAAATGCTCACGATCAGCTCTGGTCTGAGCCATCACAGAGAAAACAAGGACACATACAGCTAGCAGCTTCATGATGGAGGTGATGAGATGATACAGATTTACAAACTGAAATCAAGTCAAACATGTTAAAAACATTGAAATTCACAATGGAGCCAAAAAGATAAGCAGAAAGTTTATCAGCAAACCTGATGAGGAATGATTTGTTTCCTGACTCAGCCAGCACCTTTAGCCCTCATCGTGGTCTCACAGGCTACTTATAGAGCTTCTAATCTTATCATCCAACAAATGTGGAAACTACAGAAAGAAATGCCAATGTCATGCTTCATCAGATCTGGTTCATATCTTGCTTCACAATTCGCCATAAATTACCACACATTATCTTTTGTGCCTTTCATGGCTGTGACTGTTGCACTAAGAAGGTTTTAGGCACTGTTGTTACAAGAACAGGAACTGAAAGCGTGGGACAGAAGAATGATCTTCACCAGACCAAGGTATTCTAGTTGGGAGTGAAAATAACTGTATCAGAGTTGTGGACGGCAACACCTGTTCAGGGACACTGTAAATGCTGTTTTTAGACACATTGTAAATAAGGGAGTTCCAAAAATTAGTGATTATTAGTTTTACTCTTTCCAGGCTGTTTATATTCTGACAAAATGTGTTGTTTAAAAGTTCATGTAATATTGTCCTGATGCACAGCTGTTTCTGTTTTTGGTTTTATCTGTGTGTTGTTTAGTTTTGTCGTTTAGGTTTTTTTTCTAACTTGATTCATTTGTGTTGATTTTCTTTGTTATTTCTAGCAATCTGTTGCCTGTGCATTTTTGTCCAGATTCTTTCAGCATCAGTCTTTTTTCCCCATGGTTTGTAGATCCGTTTGTGTTTTTCTTCAGCCCCTTCCATGTTTCTTCTGTGTTTACTAGTCACCATCGCTCAGTTCCTCAGATTTTTCTCCAGCTATTCTGCATTCATCTAATTAATCTCACCTGGTTACCGGTTCACTCACCTCTAAGTTTAGAAATGACCCTTCTGCTTTGAATACTTTAGATGGGAGGCAGAGAAAAGTATGTGACATGCTGAGGACTGTGTAGATGCGATCCCCTTACTGGTGTACGAGGCTGGTCATTGCGCCTTCTGAGAGTGGCCCACAACGATATTGCCACTGTACATCTGCAAACTTCAGCCAACCAACTTGGCAGCCAGCACCTGTGCCCAACGTCTCGCACCTCTTGTGGGTGGGTCAGCATGGTCTTGCACAGGCACACTCACAGCCTGCTACTTGGCTCCCACGTGGGCTTTCGTTGGCTGAGCCAAACCTTGTGGCTGAGCTGTTGGTGGCCGAGCCAGAATCCTTTCTCAGACCTTCAGATTCTGCTCTGGTGGGTCTAGCTGTTGCCTCCCCTCCAGCTACTAAAACCTGGAAATGCTACCTAATACATCCACATTGCATCTTCTGTGTCCTGTGACCTTTACTCACTATTGTGATGCGGCAGTCTGTTAGATTATCTCCTCACTCGTATTGCAATTTGCTAGCATGCCTTCAGCTATTCTACCAGTATGTTGTCACATCTCATATGCTGTGTCATTGTTTTGACTGGTTAAATTCTACAAGCGGCTGGATTAACCCCAAGCTCATACTGACCACGTTCTATGTCTACTCCGTCATCCATCACAAATTGTGCCGGGCGGCAATTCACACTGGGTGCAACCGATAACCACAGAGGCAACTGGACTCACGAGTTCACGGGACCAAACAAACAAAAGAGGGCGCCAAAGTGTCCAGAACAGTTTGACAGGATGATTGGAGCCAACCATCTGCTATGCAGATTGTTTTACTGGCTGAATGCTCCAGGCAGTTGGATTTAGACTTTAGCTTATTTCCCTCCAGCACCAGTGGTGTTTACATTCAGCTTGACATTATTTCGTGAGTGCAATTCAGTGAAGTGCAGAGGAGCCTACATACATTGCTGTTGAAAACTGCGTACGCCGACATCAGATTTTGGTTTGATCCACCTTTCTTTTTCCACTGTAGCTGTATAAGAAACCTGAATGTTCTCAAAGAGCAGAGTTTAGTGATAGCTGAGTGTCCTCTCTGTTTAGCTTTGGTGCCACTTTTTAGTTACATTACAGATTGACACTTAGTCCTGCACATAAAGATGCTGCATGTGTTCAGGTACAAAACAGGCATTTTCAACATATGCGTACCAAACAATCCAGGCTGTACCAGATACTTTTGGTACAATTACACTAGGGCAGGGATGTCAAACTCCAGTCCTCGAGGGCAGGTGTCCTGCAACTCTTAGATGTGTCCCTGCTTCAGCACACCTGAATCAATATTTAGGCCATTAGCAAGACTCTGGAGACCTTGACTGCATACTGAGGAGATTATCCTGTCATTTGATTCAGGTATGCTGGAGCAGGGAGACATATAGAAATTGCAGGACACTGACCTTTGTGGACTGGAGATTAACATCCCTGCACTGGAGTCAAAAGTGTTAGATGACTATTTTCATTCAAGTCATTCATTCAAGTTTGTGTCATGCAGAAGTTTCCTTGGGTTAGATTGTGTCTGTTTTTCTGTTTAGTTCCAGTCATGTTTCCACTCCCTGCTTCAGTCTGCCGGTGTTGGGACACACAGCCATGGATTTCAACATTAAACTCCGGTACGGACTTTTCTGGAACTTTAAAAATAAAGTGCATTAACCTTCTTCCGGCACAGCCAGGTAACGGGATAACTGCGGACTTCCTGTGATGCCACTACCCGAATAAAAGCATAGCTGTTGCCACATCCGCCCTCTTCCACAAGGCTTTCCAGAGGGACCGGATAGGGGAGAAAAGCGCACTGATGTCTCTTTGCTGGCAAACAGACAAGCTCTTCAAACTGGATCCAAGACTGTCATACGATCATCGATCATATGACATACTAATACTATAAGTAGTATATAAGTACGAATACTGAAATACTGTGTGTGTATCTGGTATTTTCATTCTTGAACGGGAGTAATTAAGGTACACGCATTGCTTGATTATCTCTCCGAGCCCTGGCAGACACAAACAGTGTTCGAGAGAAACCCCCTGCAAAGACGCGGTCTCCCAGTCTGGAAGAAGACAGCAGAGACTGCAGCGGACAGGACGGGCCGCCAAGCTACAGCTCCGGAGCTAACCCTTTTGTTCAGAGCGAACGCACCTTCAACCCCCCGCGAAGCTACCGAGCTAACCGCTTGTTGACTGTGGATACCTTCTTCAAACTTTGCCCTTGGACAACGTTTCCTCACCACGGTTCATGAGGTTAAGTGTTTTGGGCAGATTAACAGTTAGGATGAAATTATTTAGGTCACCGTAATTTTTGGTTTTTCATTGGTGGTAAAAAGTCTTGTTACCTGGTTCTAAGATATTTTAGGAGGTTTTTATAGGTTGCCTTAGCCAAGTTTGTTAAAACAGTGCCCTTGGGGCTCGTGCCGAGCCACTAAAATTAGCCTAGCCCATATACCAAGAGCCAGTTGTAAAAATAGGGAATGAGCAGCCGTGAACAAAAGTGACTGTTGAAAGTGTGGATGACTGCGATAGGCTACTCAGTCGTCCAGACCTCCAGTGGAAGATGGGCGAGACTTTTGTATGAAGGCTGTCAGAGGCTAGGCGAGTCATTTCTCGACACCAGCTTAAACAGAACTTTCAGTAAACCTGCTTAGTAAGATCTTTCAGGTTTGGGGAAGTCTGGACCTGTTGGATGGAGAACTGGATTGAGCAATCCCTCTAGACATAGGGAAGTAGGAGGGAGAGGTTAGCTCATCGGACAACGAAACAGCCTACAAGTTCACTTCTACAAAAACAAGTCCATCAGTCTTTCCTCACATCAAAAACCTTTCCTTGTCTAACTTGTTCGCAGACAGGGCTTGCATGCTGCTCAGAGTGACTTTTCCCTTATGCCCAGAACAATCAACACAGAATTCATTTTACATACGGTAAAAACAATAGTAACACTTTAATCTACCAAACAAAGCTTTAAGCTTCCACAAATACAGTCTTTGTTGGGCCTTTTTTGGAAATAGTGTGTATGTCTGAAGACGGAGAATACAGAGAAAGGCTGGTCCCTAGGAACCGGTAGTGATTCACATTTAACACAGTGTTGTCGAGGATGGTGAGGGGAGGCAGTAGCGGAAGGGTTCTCTGGAAGTCTACCGTCATTTCCTCTGTCTTTAGCGGGTTTAGCTCTAGGTGGTTTTGACCACACCAGTGGACCAGCATATCCACCTCCTGTCTAAATGCCACCTCTTCATTGTTCCAGATCAGGCCAATGACAGTGTTGTCATCTGCAAAGTTTCACAGACGGGTCCGGTGAACTGCAGTTGTTTTGTTCAGGGAGGAGTGGGGAGAGAACACACACCTGGGGGGCACCAGTGTTGATTGTTCGTGAGCAGGAGAAGATGCTTACTAGCCTCACCTGCTCCTGCCGGTCAGTCAGGAAACTGGTGTGGAGACTAGCACTGCGAGCTGGGTTAGCTTCTGAGGATGTCTATGTTGATGGTGTTGAAGGCCAAGCTGAAGCCTACAAACAGGATCCTGCTGTATCTCCCTGGATGGTTAAGGTGGTGCAGGATAAAGTGTAGATCTAAGATGACTGCATCCTCTGCCAACCTGATTGCCCATTAGGCAAACTGCAGGGGGTCCAGCAGTGGTCGTGTGATGTCTTTCAGATGTTTCAGCACCAGACACTCAAAGGATTTCATTACCACAGATGTCAGAGCAACAGGCCTGTAATTATTTGATTCTGTAATGGGGTGTTTCCTTTGGACCGGGATGATGTTGAAGCATTTAAAGCAGAAGGGAGCCTCACACAGCTCCAGAGACTTGTTAAAAATATAAGTAAAAATGGGGGTAAGTTGACCAGTGCAGGTTTTTAGACAGAAGGGAGACTCCATCTGGACCTGGAACTTTCTTCCCACTCAGGCGCTGTAAGACCCTAACATCTTCATCTTTTATTTTTAGTGAATGCAGAGTGGGAGAGAAGGGGGTTCCAAAGTTCTTGGTGGGGGATGTATGTAGACCCTTCGTGTGGGAGTGAGGTGTGATTGGCTGGCAATCAAACCGACAAAAGAAGCAGTTCAAATGCTCATCCACATGGGGTGTCCTCACAGCGTGTGTGATAGGGCTCCTATAGTTGGTGATAGACTGCAGGCTCTTCCACACTGAGGTAGTAGTCTTTCCTCTTTTGTCAGTGTGTTTCTAGTCTGCTTCTAAAGTGTCTGGTCTCCATTGTAAAAAGTCTCATCTTAGGTCTGACGCAGCTGCCTCAGATGCCAGTCCACCGGCGGCTGCACAATGGAATAGCAACCTGTCCAGGGTGTATTCCGCCTCTTGCACAATGACCACTGGACATAGTCACCAGCTCCCCCACCATACTGCAAGGACAAGAGGGTATAGACAATAAATATTTTGAGGCTGTTAGGAATAACCTTTATTAAAATTATTCATAGCTGGTTTTACCATTTAAACCACAGTAATATAAAACATAAGTTCTAATGTCTCACTTTTATTAGAATAGGATTAGAATGCTCATTGACACACATTACAAGGATAAATGGCACAAGGGTTGTCATGAATGACCTGAGGCTGAGGCACTGGGTTTGATAGTGGAGCAGCCGGTATAACTAGTTTGATTAGAAAGCCACGGCACACTTAGATTAAGGATGGACACCCACTACTACACAATCTAACAGATAGACACCACAATGGTGACACATAGTCTACTGATAATCACTGAGGGAGGGCACATACATTGCACTGGAGTGCCAGATATAAAATTACTCGTGACCTTCTGTCGAGGCTCTTCGTCATCCTTTTACAGACTGCAACGGTCCGCGATGGGAGCCTCAGCGCTGATCTCTGTAATCATTCCTCTGCCTAATTTAGATTAAAGGAAGTAAAAGTTAGAAACTGTTTGAGAGTCGTTCCTTTAAGAGTCAGAGTTAGATAAAGTGTGTGACCGCTTCTGGGGATCACGGACCGGAGGAACTCCGAGACATCTGACCGCCAACAGGGTGTGGTAGCTCAGACAAGGCAAACTTCTGACTCACATGCGGGAAACTCTCTCAGGAGTCAATGATGAAAGAGGGATCACTGAGGAAAAGCCCATGAGATTAGCGAATAAATGAATCAATAATAAGAAGTCAATCAGAGCTGATCTTACTGGTCTGTAATAGATTACAGCCAGATCAAGGAGAGAACTCAGAGGGTAACCTTGGGGAAACATAAAGAGCGGGACGTTAACATTAAGTCGGGAAACCATAAGGAGATTAAACACTGGCGCTAACAAGAATGGCTAGAGGTATGAAAGAGGTTGACACTCAGGTGTTGAATGATTAGCATCCAGATCATTTTAAACTCCAGCTGATGAGCTTAGTAAAAAAGCTGGTTTGCAGAAGTACACCGCTCAGCCCTGACCTCTGGGGAATCCTGCAGCTCAGTGGGAAAGAAACACAACTCAAACAACACCACGTTGATCCTTGACATCAAAAGGGAGAAAACAGATATCTCTGTTAGTCATGTTTTTCATTTGTTTTTTGCTTTGAGAATAAAGTTTGTATGATTTAAAAAATAAACATTATGTTGAATTGAGAAATGCACACATTGTCAGGGTTTGTGGTTGGTTTGGACCAAAGTGCCGACAAACACTTGGAAGCAGCATTGAGCGGTGCAATCTTCTTTATTTTATAATGACCAGAAACTGACTTACATTAACTGTCAACACATAGATCAGAAATCAGGAGACATCAGGGAATTTACAGGAATGTAACATGAGGAACCAGCAAGGAGTATTGCAAACAAACCAGCTAATATACAGAGGGAGGTGGAGTGTGGACCAATGAGAGAGGAAGGCAGGCAATCAGATGGAAGTGGCAACCGGTGAGGAACCAATCAGCTTGGAGACTGAGGGGGAATGTGACTAATTATACAAAGCAGAGGAAGATCAACGTGACGGACAAAGCAAAGGTAACCTAAACTGAATGACAAAAACCCAGGAAGAACAAATCTGGAGGATATAGTAAACACACACAAAGTGACTGACCTCAACTAATGATCTGACAGAAGGGAAATAAATATGAGACTAAACAAAGAGAACAATACTCAAATAACAAACCAGGGGAAAAGAACTAACTAACAAAACTAAGTAGCACAAATCTGCTGGGGAAAGCAAATACAAGAATCAAGGCAGAGGAAAACATCAATGAACATAACTCCTAAACAGAAAGTACAAGAGAAGGACCTAACTAACAAAGTAAACAAACACAAAACCCAGAATGGCAGATCCTGGCAGATATTAAGACTGAAGCAGACACAATTTTAAATACTAATTTATTTTTTTCAATATCAGAAATTGTGTCTAACAATTGTATTGGTAGCAGTCATCTTATAACCCACAGGGAGGTCCTTTCCTCCTGTCATCGTTAAGCAACACCTCAGTGGTTTTCCTACTGCTATCAAATTCATATCTGACACAAAGGTTATGAAACACTTTGTTATTGCATACTGATGCCAATATCAGGTTGGCAATAGAAACTCTGGTCGTCTGTTATTTATTAGGGTTCCAAGCCTGCGGGTGCGGGCAAAGGCCATGCAAGGCTTGCCCATTGGCCTGCTCCCAGCGGAGCAGGGAACCCTATTGTTTTTGCTTAATTTTTTCATTATTTCTCATTCTTATTCTTTTTCTCCGCTAAACGTTTTTGGGCGCAAGAACCAGAAAATGCTGGAAAGAAACTGACATAGCAACCTAGTAGGGAATTGCAACCGCTACTCAGATACTAAAATTCAGACCCCCTAACAACTAGGGCGTATGACAGCGCATTTGGGCTTATAACTTCCAAACAGTAAGTCCCACACAGAGGGGCGCTATAGGCACCAGAAGTTTATATCTGCATAAGGGATTGATGGATTGACATGCAACCTGATCCATATGCTCAAGACCTTGACCTCAGGACATACTTTTAATATCATTAAAAGGTGGGCGTGGCTTATATTCTATCTCACATTTGACCTTTGAACTCAGTGAATTTGAAAGATTTTGTCAAGGAAATTACAGATCGTATGCAGAATTGTGCTACCTAGGTACATGGAAATAACATTTACGTTTCACCACTAGATGGCGCTGTTATAATGTAAAGTGCGTTTCTGTGATTATCTCTGAAGCTGTTGCTTGTAGAGACAAAATCTCAATTCCTGAATATTCTTTGAGTCATTCTAAATCATATGAGTTTTGAAAAGAAATCATATAGTTATGCTAATTAGCAACAATGTTGCGTAATATGCGACACCTATTTTGATTAACTCCTCCTTAGGGTCAAGGCCAATCAAAGCGTAACCGGGCATGGTAAGACTGCAGACAAAACCGACAAAACGATATGGAACGGATTTCAAAATAATTTTTTGCTTTGTGAAATATACGCAGTCAAACTTTTTTGAAGATAAAAAAAAAAAGTTTTTTTGGCCCAACTTGAACTTAGATTAAGATGTACAAATAATTTTTATACCAGTAGTGCTTAAGGTCAAACTATAGGTACATACTAATTTTCAGAGGGATCTAAGCCTAGGGGGCGCTATAAGCAAGGGAAATTTATTTAGCTAAAATGGCTGCATGGATTTTTATAAAATTTGGTACATTTCTTCAGGATACCACCTAGAGACTGTTATCAATATGGTAATGATTGGGCAAAGTGGGCATGGCTTATGTGCGAAATGTACCTCCAACCCTTCACTTATAAAGACATTTCCCAAAAATCACTCGTGGTACCTAGAGAGCTCAAACTTTCAGGATATGTTGTGTGCATAATCCTGAAAAGTACCTATTCTAGCTAAAACTCTATCTCAAAGCGTATCACTACAGTGTACAATGTTTGGTAATAAAGCTAGCAGCTGTATTTCAAGTTTTGTTGGGCCAAATGCCATGGAATTTTGCACACTACTTAAGGAGACAAAGCCTATAATACCCCATAAACATTGTTCAGTTTGGACTGCCCACTTGTGTACAATTAATTCATAAAGATATATGCTAATCAATAATGGTGATAATAAATTAATTTTGATGAACTCATTAAAGTGTGGTGGCTGAAGAACATCAGGCCTATTCTACATATGAACGAGGTTTTCGGTGAATATGTTGACAATTTTCTGACAAAGTATGGATTTTACATGAATCTTTCAATTTTGGTCGTCATTATTACTAATATCATTGAAATGATGGTTAACAATTTATTTTAAAACAATCATTAAAATTAGAGACATGACAAACAATGTATATCATTCCACATATAGATATGGTTTTCTGAGAATATTTAGTGATTTCTGTGAAATACCATATATTTTATATACATTTTTAAATTTGGCTAAGGACTATGGACATGACAGTTAACGATTTTTGGTTGAAAAGGTAATTAATTTAGACACTTGAATGAACAGTTATATTGTTCCTTCTATAGTCACGATGATCTAAGGATATTTTGGAACTTTTTTGATGAAATATGGATTTTTAATGAATATTTAAATTCAGTTCATTATTGGTTGTTAATGTATAAACAAGCCTTTTAATTATTTTTTATTTATAAACAACATATATTATTGTAGATATACATAGGTTTAATTGAGAATATTTTGGTAATTTCTTAGGCAAATTATGTATTTTTAAGGAATTTCTGTACTGTCAAAGTACTGTTGAAAGGAATCATGATCTCACTATATCTAGGTCGACATTTCCCCGTGTCATGATTGTGTGTTTAGTTAAATTCTCTGCCTGCCCCACTTCAGTTTCAGTTAATCCAGGTATTACTGATCTCTTCGTTTGGTGTTTTTTTTTTTTCTCACACAACCCATTACATCCAGAAACATTATAAGCAATGCATATTATTGCAGATAGACAGAGTTAACTGATAATATTTTAGACAGTTTTAATGAAGCAGCCCTGGAAACTTTATGATGAAGATTCTGTAGAAAGCATGCTATTTGCCGCTTGCGGAAGAAACAGAACCCCCAAAATTACGCTAGTGGCCAAAAGTTGTACTGCATTCGTAGTGTCCAGTGTTCTCCGGTCGTTTTTGTTTTTTTTTCATTTGCTGCTCAACCGCCACATAACTGCCTGGAATAACTCAACCAATCTACCTAATACCTTGTACTACTTCAAACACTCGACTCGGGCAAATTTGAACAGAAGGTGGCACAGATCACCGGCTGAGTGGGGATGTGACGTCCTGTGTTGTTGACGGAGGGTCAGCTTTATAACAACAAAGCTAAAGTTTTGGGAGTTTAATCGGTGGATCAACAAGGTGGATCCATATCATATCTGTCAAGTTTTGGATTTGAAAATAGGGGAAACTTTCTGGGGCCTGCTGCGAGCCATCCCACGACCTCGACCAAGCTCCAGTATCCCTTGCATTTTAGCACAGGTGTACAAGATATCTAAAATAACCACTTGTCAACCACTTACAGACTACAATAAGGTAATCAGACTCTGATAGGCCTACCTTTGTTGACACTGAAATACTGTGGACATTCCTATTTTATAACAGAGTCTAAATTAAACACAAAAGGGGATTCAAGCACATTTATTTATTTCACACATTTTCAGTTTATATATACATTGGTGCCTTTAGGTTAAACATTTACATTTTATTTTCACTACACATTTTATTTTAATTTCTCATGTTCACTCAGGTGGCTCTCTGGCATTCACTAAAGACTTATACAGATTTGTTGCAGACTTTGCATCCTTTAAGACTCGTTTGGAAGGGGTGTATTTGTGGCCTGGGCCAGAGTGGTTGATTTTGCATGACAGTAAAGCACAAAGTGTTCTTGTCTAATGACATCCTATTCTCTGTAACAATCTTTCTTACCATACTAAACACTCTTTCAGAACTGGAATTGCTGTGGGGAATGCATAGTAAAGCCTTCATTAATCTTGGTAGCTCACTGAACCTCACATCCTTCCCTACCAGTCCCCAGAATCTGTCAGTTTTGTCTTCTTGTTGGAGATGCTTGCTATCTGTCTGCTGGTAGTCAATGAGTTCCTCTCTCAGCCTATCCTCACTGTTGGACCACTTGTTTGCTGAATATTGGACCATTTGCACGTTGCTGGACGCCACTATGCCTTTCCAACGTCATCGGCCATTTTGTATCCAGGACAGCCCATTCCTACAAATCCCATCGGACACTACGGCTGATATGACGGGGCAAGTCTGACGTCACAAGACGCTATATAGGAAGGCGCCCCCTTTGAAAACACACCTTCAGCCCGAGACCATGACACGGTTACCACGCAACTGAAGCATCATCTGGAGAAGAGTCCCAAGTGGATTTCATTTATTCTCCTTTGTTGGCCAACGAAAAATTCATAAAAGAGGTTTCTGGAATAAGAAGGCCAGAAATTTCACTTTGCCAATCGAAGACGTGAGCTTAACACGTAACCAAAAAACCTACGGAGTTTCAAGGAGACGAATCGCCACCTTGTTTTGGTTCTAGTCAACTGCTGACGGTCAGCTCATATTTTTCCTTTTTGCCAAGGAGGACAAAGGACAAAGATTGACCGCTCTTCCCGAAGTTAACTGTGGATGCACATTAACTTCCAACTTTCCCCTTCCTGTCTCTCAACTCCGCTCAGAAGGAAGACTTCAACAAAGTAAAACACATCCTTTTATTATTATTTTTTATTTCTTTATTAGGAATAGCTTGGGCAGGGTAGAGGAAATTTTAGTGCGATTAGAGTCGCCATTTAGAGTCTAATGTGTTCTGAATTGTATGTGCATGCCATTGCTGTGAAGCTCGCTGGTACTTTCGTAGACCGCCGTGTCTCGCAAGTGTGTCTTTACTGTGCAAACACCTGTGCGCAGGTGCGCTGTGAGACTGGACTGTTATAATAACCTCATGGTGAAATTCACCATTTTCTTTGTCTTCAACCTTACTGCTTACTAGCTTGCCGCCAAAGGTTTTATAACTCTTTGTGTTCTCACCTCGCGCAGAGTTGGGGGATGTTTTATGACTGAGATGCAGTTTGAGCTACGCTCCCAACTTCCACTCACTACCACATCCCTTTGGCATATTATCATTTTTGCCATAAATGCTGGTTTGATCCCATTCGCACCCACTGCTGTTTTGCTTTATTTTGTTTAGTTAGATATTTTACCCCTTTTGTGTAGAACTTTGCATGTTTGAGTAGGTGAAGATTATTAAATCGGAAGAGCGGATTGTATCAGGGCTGTGATTTAATAAATATTCACATAGATAAACAGAAGGCGTTTTGTGTTTATTTTGTGCAAGTGACTCGTCAGTCAAGATAAGATTGAAGTTCCACACGTTTCGGCAGAAACGTTCGATTAAACAGTGACATCTCTGGTAATAGTTATTAATTATTACTGAGTATTTAATGGTTGTAATTATCAAAGGCATCGAGCCACCATTACAACACCAGAAGACATCTCTGGTCTCGATTCATAAATGAGGATTTTGGTTAAGAAATTAATTTAGTCAAATTATGATTTTTAATTATAATTATTGATAAAGATTAATGAATCAATAATCATAATTCCAACACTCACTCAAGCTCAACTGAGGGAAAAGCGTCCCTAGCCATGCCACTGTAAAATAAAACAAGTCTTTGACTGAACATTGCAGATCTAAACCATGCAATATTCTTTTATTCATTCTATCAATGAGGAACTGACTCTAACATCTACCTGTCCCTGGAGTAATGTCAAGGCGAGCAGCAGGGTCCAGCACTATCATGTCCTTCAGGAGTGGATGGTCAAGAGGAAAGGAGGAGAACATCTTCTGAAGCAGTGCTTCATAGAATCTTCTCACAGATCTACAACAGCATAAGAGTAAAAACAGCATAAGAGTAAACAAAAAACACTACAGCCTATACTCACATACTGTGAAAAGATTATATAATTATACAACTGCTGGGTAATATACTCACTGAAAGATTTTCTTCTCAGCTGAAACAGGGAGCTCTGTCCTTGCCATGAATGCCTTTGTTTCTGCTCCTATAAAGAGTCAGCCAACTGATGTCCTTCTCCATACTCCACCTCCTCGAGAGGTACACCCACGATGGCCCTGGCTGGTATGAGGAACCCCAAGATCCTCTTGATCAGCCTGTTCAAGTCTGTGAATCTGCACTCACTCTGACTAAGAAAATATAATTGGTCACACTGTAATAGAAAGGCTACAATAAGCACAATCATATTTAATTATAAATGACTGTTATTCACTAATTCATCCAATATGATTGACATCCACTTGGAAGACAATATAAAATTCATATGAAGGCTTAAGGGCAGCACTCAGGAACATGAAGTAAGCCTTCACGATTGGATCACGCAGATGGCTTGCTAGATCGTGCACTTTAGCACTCCTCTCCACCTCCTCATGACTGTTAAAGTAGGCCTACAGTACATATGGACACAGGATGGCAATTCATGGTTAAAATGGAAATCTAGCATAGTTAACTGTGTATATATCTGCTGGAGTTACCATCCTTACCTGTAGTGCATCCCACTGGTTCAACACTCTCTGGATGCAGGTTAGCACACTCGGCCATCTGGTGCTGCAGTACCTGAGGAGCTTCAGGTGGTCTGAATCAGTGAAATCTACAAACCCTTTGTAGAGTTCACATCTTTTTGCAATGAAAAAGGGTACTTTTAAGGCCAGGCTTAAAACTTTCCTTTCTGATAAAGCTTATAGTTAGTTAGAGTGGCTTAGTTTATCAGGGAGGGAGCCTTCCTCCCTCCCTGTTGGATGGAGTAAGGGGGAGTCTGGTTTAGCCTAAACCGGCTCAGTTATGGTTGAGGTGCAAACACACCCTACATTTCTGCTACCTGTATGACCCCTTCTCTTTTTCAATGGTTATAATCAGTCTGACAGAGAAAGGTATCCCAATCCTTTTGGTTTTTAGTATAACAATGACCATCAGTGGGACCCTTTGTGGGGTGCCTTGAAACGACATTGTTGAAAATAAGCGCTGTTTAACTAAATAATCTGAACTGAAACTTTCTGTGTAGTTATAATGCTATAGGCTTAGGCTGCTGGAGGACATAATGACCACTTTCACCATCTTCGCTACATTCTCACACTACTCTCCAATTTTGCATTATTTGCTGTTTTTTCAGCTTTTAACTTTGTTCTCTCTCTTTTCTCTTCCTAGAAGCTACACCTGGCCTGAATCTGTGTCTACCTGTGACACCTTTCTGGAGAGGGGAATCGTCTGAACTTCTGCTGGCAACAACTTAATGCTCACCCTCTACAGATGA
Organism: Girardinichthys multiradiatus; assembly: GCF_021462225.1. Lineage (NCBI taxonomy): Eukaryota > Metazoa > Chordata > Actinopteri > Cyprinodontiformes > Goodeidae > Girardinichthys > Girardinichthys multiradiatus. The sequence goes on along the minus strand of NC_061807.1, from coordinate 10,111,095 downwards.
TCCACATAGCCCTGTCTTTTAGTGTTTAACCCTTTCTCTCTCCTAGAAATGGAAATTGACTGAGCTTTTACTGTAACTAATTATATGTGCTCTCTTTCAGACTCTAACCTTGAAAACTGGCTCAGAGTTTATCTGTTCTTTCTTTCTTGGTGAAACGACTAAAGGAGCTACATCTATTAACATTTACTTTTCCTTCCCATAGAAAGGACTCCTGGATCAGTGCTTCTTTGTTCTTTTTGTGTCTCTGCTCTGTTCTCTCAAACCCCCAGTGGGTCCTGGCAGATGGCCGCTCACACTGAGTCTGGTTCTGCTGGTGGTTTCTTCCTGTTAAAGGGAGTTTTTCCTCTCCACTGTCGCTACATGCATGCTCAGTATGAGGGATTGCTGCAAAGTCAACGCCAGTGACTGTCCACTGTCTCTACATGCTCATCCGGGAGGAGGGAATGCTGCAAGTCACTGACTGGATGCAATCTACTGGGTTTCCTTAGACAGAAAAACATTTTATCCAATTTGAATAAATAACTAACTCTGACTGGACTTTTCAATGGCTAGGACTAATTGGAATGTATGTATCTGACTTTTGTGAAGTGCCTTGAGACAACATGTGTTGTGAATTGGTGCTACATGAATAAAACTGAATTGAATTGAAAAATAGAAAAATGTTTTTAAGAATATTAACTGCAGACCTAGAAAAAATAGAAGTCCTATTTAATTTATTTGCATCTACCTTTTATCAAAGTGGGTGTATTTCCCAACCAGGATGTCTTCCAGCGGTACCTGGGCTGCTCTGATGCCACAGCCAGTGGCCAGCTGCGCTAGGTGGCAGATGCAGCCAAGGTCCTGGACATGGGGCTGGCTCTGTTTCAGTCTGCTGATAACAGAGTTGTGTCTGCCTTTCATGACGCTCGCATTATCAGAATTAAAGGCTATCAGGTTCTCCCATGGGATATCTCTTTTTCTATTGATAACAGAAAAAACGCCATAAAACGTTTTAGACAAAACGTATGGTTATAATTACCTGCAAACTATTACACACATCAACAACACAGTGCAGTTCCCTTACCTTAGTGCTTCACTCAGTTTTTCATACAGATTTTCTGCATTTCCCATGTTGCATATAGGCATCTCCATAAACCTTGTAACGACCTGCAGAGTGACCTCATCGTAAAGTCTAATTAGGTTGACAAATTCTTTATTTGCTTTTCTGTTGTTCGATTCGTCGCACATTACTGAAAATGGCTGAGATCGGCATGTTTTGGCCAACTCATCATCTAGCTCTGCTGCTATGGCACCTGTTGAGAGAGCCCAGTAATTAAAATTAGCTAACCATTACCATACAATATGCATACGGGACATTATTAAATAGGCATTTGCATACACAGTACTCATACTTTATTTGACTGAGCTTACCTTTGATGAGTTGGGTAGCCTTGAGAATTTTCGTGCGATAGCAGAGTCTGGGAACATTTCAGCTACACACTTATTGAAGTCATCACAGAAGTTCAAAGCAACATTGTTTTTGGCACACAGCAATGCCATTTTAACCTGCCATTTATGGCCTGGTCTGCCTCGGTGGTATTTCTAGTCACAAATGTTGATATCGCCTGGGCATGTTTATGTGTCTCTAGCGCTTGTGCTTGGTCGATTTTTCATGCTGACTGATGTCGTTCCTTCACCCGTGAGAGACACTAAAATCGCAGTTACAAATCTTACAAAACGTGTGACTGTGTCCCATCCTGCTCCTCTCTAGAAAATAAAATTCGCTGTCCCATTTTTCAAGATATTTGCACGATGTCTTTCTTTTTCTGTCAGGAATGCCTTCCCTTTCGTCACATCTATCCATCACTCTCCTTTGTTGTTGTCGAAAAGGGATTTTGGGTCGGACCAACGTGAAGACAAGAGCTTGGCAGCCGCATCTTAGTTTATCCTCAAAAAGGTAAAGAACGTAACAAAACACTGCAGGTATGAATCGGAGTCAAAATCCAAAACTTACAAAACACTGCAGGTACTATGGCAAAACGTAGCATAAGTCTCCAAGCGAAGCATAAACAAAACATAGTCATGGTAGGGAAAGGTGTACTGACGAACACAAAGAACCAGTCCCGAACAGAGACACCAAACCAACTAATATACTGGGGAAAGACAAAGGCAGGGAATTAAGGGAACTGAGAACAGGTGCGACAAGGAGGCAGGGAAGCAGAAGGAACAGGTGAAACAAATACCAATCCATAACTAAACACAGAGATACTAAATAAGAATCCAAGGGTGAAATAATAATAATACCACAAAACGTAATAAGAAAGCAACCACAAAACAAACTAAGAGTTAGAGGAATACAATACATACTAGGAAATGATAGAGGGAGGAAAAGGAACTAATAAACATGAAGCCCAATCCAAAATGGAAACAGCTAAACAAAAGTTAACACAAAGCCACAAGCAAAGTACAAAAATGTCATATCCTGACAGTTGTTCCAGGTTTGTTCCAGCCGTCGGCACTAATCTCGCGACAACTGCCACCCAGACCCATGATGGAAATACTTTTTGACTTATTCCTGTTTCTCTTAAAATCTACAATCATCCCCTTTGTTTTATTCACGTTCAAGATGAGGTGATTGTTTCCACTCCATGCCACAAAGCGGTCCGCCACACTCCATGCCACAAAGCGGTCCGCCACCTCCCTGTTCACAGAGTTCACCGTGACCATGTAAAGTGACTAGTGTATGTATGGGAGTAGGGATTTTATCACTCTTATGATGTGGAAGATGAAACTATTGCAGAATCTGGTTGTTTTGCATTTGAAGCTGCTGTACCTTTTTGCCAGAGGGCAACAGGGAGAACAGTTCATGGTGGAGGTGGGAGGAGTCTGTTGTAATTGTCTGAGCCCTGGTCAGGCAGCGTTTGAATGCAGTGTCATGGATGGAAAGAAGCTCTCTTCCAATTATTTTTTTTGTCCTCTGTCCTCACCACCCTTTCCACACGTTTCCAGTCTGAAGCGTTGCAGGCCCCACACCAGATAGAGATGCAGTGGGTCAGTATGCTCTCTATTGTCCCTCTGTAGAAGGCTGTGAAGGTGGGAGGGGAGAGATTTGCTCTTCTCATCCGTCTCAAGAAGTGTAGACGCTGCTGTGCTCTCTTCACAAGAGCAGATGTGTGGAGGAACCAGGTCAAGGTGTCTGTGATCTGCACCCCCAGGAATTTGATGATGCTGACCAACCCCACTGCAGCATCATTGATGACATGGGGGTGTGACTTGGTTGATTTTTCCTGAAATCAACAACAATCACTTTCGTTTTGTTGACATTCAGGATTAGATTGTTTGTTTCACACCAGTCCACCAGGTGTTTCACCACCTCTCTGTAGGCCAGTTTGTTGTTGTCCGCGATGAGACCCACCACTGTCATGTCATCTGCATACTTAATGAAGTGGTTGGTTCTGAACTGGCACGGCAGTCCTAAGCCATCAGGGTGAAGAGCAGTGGGCTTAGCACACAGCCCTGGGGGGAGCCGGAGCTGAGAAAGATGATGTTGGAGGTGTTTTTGCCAACCCTTACAGACTGGGATATGTCTGTGAGGAAATCCAGCAGCCAGTTGCACAGAGGGGTGTTGAGTCCAAGGGGGACCAGTTTGCTCACCAAGTTCTGAGGGACGATTGTGTTGAATGCTGAGCTGAAGTCCAGAAACATTCTCACATGGGTATTATTCTTCTCCAGATGTTCCAGGTTCAGGAGGGGTGTGGAAGATGCAGCATCCACTATGGAGTGGTAAACACTCTGGAGCGGATCAAGTGAGAGGGGGGGGAGTCTGGAGATGATTTGGTTCTTCCCCTGCCTCTCAAAGCACTTCATTATGATAGGGAGTGAGTGCGACAGGGCAATAATCATTGAGTGAAATAAAAATAAAATGTTGAATTTAGGGCTGTTGTGAACGATTATTTTAGTAATTATTTTTGAGTATTCTATCTTTTGATTTGACAATTAATCAAATAACAATTTTTGTGTTGGTGTAGCAACTTAAGATATGAAAGAAAAATGCAAGAAAAAAATTATATTTCTTTTTTAAATAAAATGTTATTGCCTCAAATTCAATAGGATTAAAACATCACCTTTATTAAGTGATTAATGTATTTTCAGCTTCAATTACTTGATTTTTTTTATGTACATATGCGAGGTTGGAAGTGCATTAAATAGAAGCATTTTAGCATTACAATAGAATCTTAATCTTGTATATTGTTTTTACAGATTGCAAAACTAAATATGATCTTTCTAATGTTAGCAATAGGGTTATTAAATAGATTTGAGTTTAGAAATTTGGCCACAAAGAACTGAGTTTTGTTGAGTTATTGTAACTATCAAATGTTTATTCATGTTTTAATGAAGACTATATTATTGTTATGTTGGTCCAGTGTTTGCAAACATTTTAATTTGAATTTTTGACTGCTTCATGTTCAGTATCTTTCTTGTCTTTCCCCTCGCCTTCTTCCTCCACAGCTGCCAATGTCCCTTAAGGGCCTTTCAGACAGGACGTGGTTTTCACTGTTTTTGCCGCTGGGTTTAGTGCATTTGCGTTGCATGCCGCTAAGTCTCTGAGGTCTGAGTGCTTCTGCAGCCAAGATCTGATCTGACCCTTTGGAAAATGTGGTCATATTAAATGATGATCGCGTGCTGGGTTGGCGGGGTGTGTGCAGTGGTATTCTGGGAGGGGCGGGGCAGGGGGCGAAGTTGCTCGGAGGGGCTTGGAACCTAGTTTATTTTTCATTTCTACTTTGCCACAATTTTATTTTGGATCTACATATTTCAGTCGGTAATGCATGCTTGTGGAATTTTTTTTATGTGCACTCATTTCTCCCCGAGTCTTCCAGCACAGAGAACAGCTGCATGGTTTGAGTTTCATCAGGTTCAACTTTCCTATCCCTGCATTTTTGAAAACTGAGTCAACACCATGATGTGACTGTAAATATAAAGTTAAATGGTTCGTTCATGTGAGAATAATTACCATAATTTAACCACTGACAATCTGACACATAAGACCTGACAATCTTATCTTATCTTGCATCTACCTTATAGTAACTTCAGGAAACTAATGCTTTTTTAGTTTTCTACCTTAATAATAGGGAATGTTGACATAATTTCTCATTTGTCCACCATTTTTGTCTTGCACAACTGAGGTCCATGTTAAGCCCTTAGTTGTTTAAAGCATGAATACATGTCAGCATGTCTCTCCTCTCCTATGTTGGTATAATACTATTTTTCTCAGTTTTGTTGTGTTTACACCCTACAACACTTACATTCTCAACTTGCACATGCCATATAGTGCTCATTTGACTGATATCACTCAGCACAAGACACGTTTAGATTTTCTATTTAATTTCAAATGAAGAACGTCAATGTTTCATATCCAAATCACACAGAAGTTGGATCTAAAGATTTGAACTCAGGTTTCCATGAACATTTAATGAGCAGCTGTACAGCTGCATATAAAACCAGTTAGTCAGTTAGAGCATTTGTCTTCAAAGAGAAAGGGGCTGAAAAGAACTGTGTTGCAGAGCCTTGCTGGCCAGAAGCATTGTAGCATGATTTTTTATTTTATTTGGATTGGACAATGGAGCCTTTAAACCCTATCTAACAGGCTCATTAAACATAGTTATAATGCATCACCTTATTTTGACTGAAAATTACGATGAAATAAGCATATTTACAAGGCAGTTTATTCTGTTTAAAACAAAAAGGAATGCAGTACAGCAGCTCCATATGACCAGGCCTCTCCTCAGCACGGATCTCAGTCGACTTAGTGTAAAAATATGTAATAACAAACATATTTCTTTGAGGTTCAAAACCCTATTTTCACAAAATACTTATTCACAGATTTGGGCTGACATAAATAGTTGAATAACCCACCCAAAGTTACAAGGTCATATTTTTTCTGAATAAATGAACAATGACTATTTGTAACAGTTAAAATAGAGCACGGGCAGAAAATGAAAGGGGAACCATGAACCAGCTCCATAGTGCAGAAACTGAGCACATCCCAAAGCTGTGCTTTATAAAAAACATATATATTCTGCACACTAAAAATAGGTGCACAGCAACTTCAAACTGAATACAACTCAAATAAAAGCATAGTTTTACCATATTTGAACAAGTCACCAGCATTTTGACAAAGTTAAGGAATAATACTTTCCCACGGCCCCACCCAGCTCACCAGTGTTTTCAGACAGCAAAGTTTAACTATCGTACCAGCAACTTAAAGTTAACGTATAGGGGAAGATGTTTGTACAAATGTAATTTATATACTAATGTTTGTCAGGATAATCTGAATCAATAACAAATGACCGTAGGATGTGCACCTTATAGCCTGTTACCCTGTGCAGAAGAGAGCGCATTGAAATTAAACAGTGTTAGTTTTAATCTTCGGCTTCAAAAACTTTAGAGAAATCAGGATGCTTCATGTGCACAAGGATCAATGCTGGTGAGATATCACCAAGATTTTCTGGTTGACTATGATGTGCAGAGGAGAGTGTTCATGCACAATTGTCCTTTCCATTTGATTGGATTTTTTTTCCAGGACAGTGATTGGTTGAGAAACGTCAACTTTAGTAAGCTGCTCCTGAGGTTACGTTTCCATCATAAGAGACAATGGTGGTGGTGGATTCAGTTAAGAAGTGAACCAGCTTGGTGAAACTGAAAATCCCGAACTGCACCTGAAGTTAGCTAAAAAAATAAAAAAATAAAAAATCAATGCTGCTTCATAGCATACGTCGCAGATCTGACATGTAGGATTATTGATTTTTTTAAATTTCTTCCCTAACAAATCACACAAAAAAAATGGAAATAAATAAAAATAAAAATAAACTTAATCTGATCCCTGTTTTACTAATCACCAATTCAGTGCAGTCTAGTTCATGCAAACAGTAATACAAGTATAATTTCCACTTTGGATGTCCAGTCAGTCCATAAAGGGGCTTAAAATTCAGAAGTTTTAAACTTGGAACAGGAGCCATTTTGGTGGAAAAGGCCCCTTACAGCATGAGCTGGCTGGTGGGATACTAGAACATCTGAGGAATCTGACTGGTTGACAGCATGTGGACGTGGTGATAAACTTGTATAAAATACAGTAAATGCGTAATAGTGAGTAACTAGGCTGTAAAGATGTCAAATCATACATTTGTAGCTTTTTGGAATCACTGATTGTGAATTGTACAGAGGGGGAAAACTGTACAAATACCTTAATTATTGTACATCTGGCAACATTGCAGCCAATTTCAGACAGCAGCATGCACCAAAGGAGACATTGTCAAAGTTACCAGGTAAATAGAATAAATCCAATTCATGATGAAATAGAAATGACCTTTTAACTCATCTGTTACCCTAGCCTTACTAAAATTTGCAAATACTGTAGTTTTTCCAGCTTGAAATAACTCACTCAACTAAGTACCCATCCATCTTTATTGGGTTAACTTTGCATAATGCTTGTTTATTAATCTTATAAACTGAAACAAAACTAAACGTAACAATTAGCCAATTCAAATTTGATTTCCTTTCAGAAATTACTAAGGAAAAAGAGCCTTCTTACATTAAATTTGTTTAGGAAATAAACTCCAATCATGCAAGAAGATTGTGTCACTTATTTGCTTTAAAGGAGTCATGACAACAAATATCATTTTTCTGTGGTTTTGAGGGTATAATATGATCTGTTGTGAATCTCAATAGCGGATATCAAAGGCTCTGCTTATGGGCGGTCAGCTTTGTTTCTTGGCTCAAAAATGGACGAATCAGAGAGTAGTCTATTGTTCTACGTAGGTTATCTTTCTACGTAATTCATATTCTCCAATTAGAGCACACCTTCAAGCAAACAGCCTCTACGTCTGACTGCTTCAGATATACTCCTTGTTATTGGACCCAAATACACTGCAATTCGCCTATGCTCCCAATGATAAAATAGATAACACCTCAGCACAGAAGGCAAGAAATATTTTCAGAGACGTTCTTATTTCTTCTTATTGTAGTTCCAACACAGAAACTGGAATAATCTAAAACTGGTATATTGGAAGGTCAAAGCTTCCCAAAAATAATAATCTGCCACCTAATTATTGGTGTATCTCTCCTCTATTTGTTGCATCACTTAAATCATTTAGTAAGATTCTGGTGACAAGATGTTAAAAATGGGTAAACTTGCAGACTGAGAGTATTCTTTTTATTTAATACTTTTAAATATTCATCTTCTGTCCATGTGTATTATGCAGAGGAGAATTGAATGTCCCATGAACCTGCAGACCTTCATACCTCTGCAGAAAAAGCAGTACTTGGTATGATGGCCAAGGTGTCAACCACACAAAGCTCACACCCTTCATACACAATTATGAATAAGCTCTACTGTAAATGGAATTAGTCAAAATTATCTCAAACACTAAAAATAAATAAATTAGACTAATAGAAATAACTTTAAAGTTAAAACATGTTTTTCATTTTTGAATTTTATGCATATTCAGTTTTAGCAGGAGATCTGAAGACATTAAGGTATTTGAACAACATCTAAAAACATAGGAGACAATATTTTAGCAACCTTTTCTTAAAGTACAAAGGAAATAAAGATCATATTTATGTTTAAAAACTCAGAGTTTCCACTTCTAATGTTAATTCTGCTTGTTAATACCTCAACAACTAGTAATGGTCTCTTATTGGAATTTAATCATTTAATTTAACAAACAAAATCTCTGATTTACCGTATTTGGAACACGCCCACCAGACGCAGAAGACAACATCAGTGTGGTCCGATCAATATTTATATAACTGCTGAAAATGTATTGGACAACTTTTTAAACAGCATTTTGAGTGGGTCCTAAATTAGTTCAAGCATCACTGAATGATCTCCGCTAACATCATACAAGTGAACCACAACTATCGGGAAAACAACTATGAGAAGAATCTGAATCTGTCTACTGTCTACTAATAAATCAATTAAATATTTTTGACCTTCTTTATTTTGTGTTCATTGCTTCTAGTCTTATTTATTATGGGCTATAACTTATAATTCACATCTTAAAACACATTTTACTATATATTGTTCTACTGTTTACTATTACATTGCAAATCACTTCAGTCCATTTATATATATATATATATATATATATATATATATATATATATATATATACACATTTATTTATTTATTAGGTTTTTTTATCCTTACGGGGACTTTGCATTGATTTATTTATTTTTCGTTCATTTATGTGGCCTAATGCTGGCTCTTACCCTAAACCTAACCTAAACTTAAATCACATCTTAGTCCTGAACCTAACTCATAACCCCACAAAAGTGTTTGTCCCTACAAGGAGCAGTGGTCCCCCACAATGCACTGTGTTGTCAGATAACTGTCTCCATGGTTGCAAAAACAACCACACACACACACACACACTTTTACATCTGCTGTTACCATTTGATGTCAGCAGGTGGCAGAGTTGTACTATTTGGGGGTGATTTTACATATTTATGTAGCACTTTTCCCATATGAATATCATGAAGTTCAGTAATACACTTGGTGTTGTAATATCTAGAAATCTGGACAAAACTTTTCTGTCACCTGTTTTTATGACTCTGCACTGTGGCTGTTTGCCTCACTGTGTAACATTCTGTGTTATGTGCTCCTTGTATCTCCACAGTGTCAGTGATGTTGTTCTCTTTTTCATCCACAATCGCCATCAGTGGGTCTGGCAGCCAGCAAGTCGCCTCACAGGCCACCATCAATCTCCCGTTTTCATCAGAATCCACTGAAAGCCTCGGGTCAGACAGTGCAGCTGTGGAGATGGAATTGAAATGGTTAAAAGCTGATTAACATGATTATTAATTTTCTTCTCTGACTTGTATTCCCTAAATCTGTGGATTTTCTGTAACAGAAACATTAAATATTCTTTATGTGTTTTTTCCCTCTCATCACTAACATCAAAAACTAACATTAGATTGGAACTGATGAGCACAACCAAAATTAAACTGAGGCTGACATACCGACAACCTGCATTTCTTTAGCTTCTCTGGTTCCGTTCCTTTGGATGATCAAACATTGGTAGATCCCCTCGTCTGAGTCTCGTCCGGAACTCAAAGGCCGGATTTTTCATCTCAAAAGACTCAAAGCCATTGCGGTACAAGAAGACCACGTTCGGCTTCAAGCCTTCCTTGGACCACTCCACTGTTGGCATGTCACCGTTGTTAGGGATTTTCAGACTGCAGGGCAGGATGACATTCCCACTGGCAAAGGTCACAATCTGGAAGCCCAGCTAGCAAATAAATCTCAGACACTTAAAAATAAACTGTCATCAGTCTCACTACTGTCTAAAGACACAACACAAACATCACTCATGTTCTCTCTTTTCACTACAGATTCAGGTCTTGCTTTTACTGTTTGATTGGCCAGAGGAAGGCGAGTTCAGCAGAGCGAGATGAGTTCTTGCAGAGCAGCTTGGATGGTGTATATGGTGGAGGGTGAGCAGGCGAGAGGCAGGGTCCACCTTGGACAGGTCACCAGTCCATCGCAGGGCATCACACAAACAATCACGCACACACTCATTCACACAATTTAGAGAGACCAATTAACTTAACAGACATGTCTTTGGACTGTGGGAGGAAGCCAGAGTACCCGGTGAGAACCTATGCATGCACGGGGAGAACATGCAATCTCCATGCAGAAAGACCCCTGGCCCAGAATTGAACCCAGAACCTTCTTGCTGCAAGGCAACAGCACTACCCTCTGATCCACCGCACAGCCCAGTTGATTTTGGGCTAAGTTCCTAATCACAAAATCTCTCTCTTGTGGGTGAGGCTTGGCGGAGGTTTGTTCAGCACCATTGACATGTTGAAAAGAAATTACACCCACAACATGTTCAAAATGTTCACTCATTCATTTGAGTGTGCTTACGTCAAGCACTACAGAGTACTGAATTAGTCTCAACTGGTTATATCAAGTATATCCGCCATTTATACATTGTGAGTTTTGAAGTCCCAGAGGGGTTAAAACTGATGTTTGTTTTAAACATATCTATGTATGGATCGAAAAATTTTATATTTGTGCATACACAGGTTTTTCTCTGCTTACTCCAACCCAACAAAATATCATAATTGCCCTAGATGTGATGGTAAATGATTGACTGTTGGCTCTCTCCTCGTGATAGACTGAGAATGTGTCCAACCCCACCTTTTGTCCTTTGACCGCTAAAGACAGGATCAAGCTCCCACAGTACTCATTTAGCAGTATTAAATGATTGTGTTTGAAAGATAAGAATCAGTCTGGGCATAAGGGATTTTCAATTGTGTTCAAATGCTAGATTTTACATGAGGACTTTTATCCATCCAGCCGTCAGTCTTCTCTATCCGCTCATCCTTGCTGGGTTGCTGGGAAGATGGTACCTGCCTCTTGTGGCCATTGGGTGAAAGGATGGATACACCCAGGACAAGTCACTTAATCTTAATCTTTTATCTTGTACAATTCAACAAATGTGTTTGGGCAAAAGCAAAAAATAATGAAAAGAGCCAAAAAAATCTGTTGTAAAAATGCATATGATTAAAGTAATGCTTTTGTCAAATTTTATTCTCACCTGTAATCACCATCTATGCTCCAGCTCCATGGTTTACCAGACATTTCTGCTCTTCATGTTTTTCACTGACTTTCTGTCCTCCTCCATAATGATTTGTATGATTTTAATTACTTTAATTTAAATCCTTTTATAAAGATTTGCAGTGCCTATTTTTCAGTCCTTCTACATCCACATTTTAGACAATGACAGATACGTTGTCCAAATTCTCCTAGATTTAGAGTTTAAATGTTGGCTGTAGAGATTTAAACAATTATTCAAAATGTGCCTTTTCTTGTTGCCTTCCATGTAAAACTTCTATTTAACTGGTAAATCAAATTTGGAAAAAAAAATTGTTGGCCATTTTAAAAATTATGTCTTTTTAAGGCATTTAGAGAAACAAGAACTTCTGGACCTCCACATGAAACCCAGCTGAAAAAACAGAACAGAACAGATACCCATTGCCTAAACCCACACTGATGCTGAGCTTATGTGCTGTTGTAACCAAAGCTCCAAAGTTATGAATCTTTCATGTAAGATGGAAGTTCCCTGATTTTGAAAACCCTGGCTCTGTCCTTAGATGTTCCCAAGACATAAGATAATGTGGCAAAGTGGTGATTTTTACAATTATTATGATTTAAAACCAGAGGATTAAAGGGCAATGCACACTGAGAGCGATGGTTTGCAAATGTTGCCTTCAAAACTCACTGAACACAATATTGCTATCTTTGTGGGTTTTCGCCAATTGCAGTTATCTATCTTTGCCAGCAGGTGGCTTACTATAGGAAACATATACTGGTCCTTCTCAAAATATTAGCATATTGTGATAAAGTTCATTATTTTCCATAATGTCATGATGAAAATTTAACATTCATATATTTTAGATTCATTGCACACTAACTGAAATATTTCAGGTCTTTTATTGTCTTAATACGGATGATTTTGGCATACAGCTCATGAAAACCCAAAATTCCTATCTCACAAAATTAGCATATCATTAAAAGGGTCTCTAAACGAGCTATGAACCTAATCATCTGAATCAACGAGTTAACTCTAAACACCTGCAAAAGATTCCTGAGGCCTTTAAAACTCCCAGCCTGGTTCATCACTCAAAACCCCAATCATGGGTAAGACTGCCGACCTGACTGCTGTCCAGAAGGCCACTATTGACACCCTCAAGCAAGAGGGTAAGACACAGAAAGAAATTTCTGAACGAATAGGCTGTTCCCAGAGTGCTGTATCAAGGCACCTCAGTGGGAAGTCTGTGGGAAGGAAAAAGTGTGGCAGAAAACGCTGCACAACGAGAAGAGGTGACCGGACCCTGAGGAAGATTGTGGAGAAGGGCCGATTCCAGACCTTGGGGGACCT